>NC_085989.1:5822500-6422500 GCF_030014385.1 Trichomycterus rosablanca
GTCTTTTCCAACATTACATTTCTGCCTGTTCCTGAATTTCTTGCTCCTATGTTTCGGGATCCTTGTTTTCAGGTTCTGGTGTTTCAGGATCCTCCCTCTCAGGTTCTGGTGTTTCAGGATCCTCCCTCTCAGGTTCTGGTGTTTCAGGATCCTCCCTCTCAGGTTCTGGTGTTTCAGGATCCTCCCTCTCAGGTTCTGGTGTTTTGGAATTCTTAGTCTCAGGTTCTGGTGTTTTGGAATTCTTAGTCTCAGGTTCTGGTGTTTCGGGATCCTTCGATTGAGGTTGTTTTTCTATAAATGGCCTCTCTGGCTCTATCTCTGGAATAAGCATGTTGTGCTTTACTTTCATTAACTCAGACATGTTAAAGCCTAACAGCACAACTGATTTGTTTCGCTGAAGTTGCTTCATACATCTGGTGCGTTTAGCGCCAAGCTGACAGGCAACATCAGTTTTGTTCAGCAGTAGACGGTGGCTCAGGGCAAGGATCTCCTTCTTGAACGGGTAGGGCTGTTTGTTAAAATACATGTTTATGAACTCCCGGCGATCTTCAAAGGAGCGCAGCTCCACTCCTGTGGGATCCAGGGCAAACTGGACAGAAGGATCATCCTGCATTTCAGGTGAAGGAAGAATTAAACCAGCCAAGCGGTCTTTCTCAAATTTCCTCTTCCTTGCAAGCCTGGCTTCTCTTTCTCTTTTGTTTGCCTCTATGGCTTCTTTTACAGCCAGCTCCAGCCTTAACTTGCTCTGCAATTCTGCATTTGTCTCTGACGACTGCTGTGCTGGAACAGAAGCTTGGACTAGTCCTGGAACTGGAGCAGTGGTCTGTCTTGGTGAGGCTGGGTATGACAATAACCCTTGACCTGGTCTAGGGGCAATGGTTACCCCAGAACACTTTATCTTTTCAGCCTCTCTGCAGGACTTGGGAGCACAGCGACATTTAAATACATGAACACCGATAGCCTTGACTGTGATTTTGCCTGTGTATACCCCACCGCAGTAGACACACTTGTACGCTGGCGTTTTTAGAATGGCGTGAACGGTAGGCACAATAAAGTGCTTTTCTCTGAGGTGCATTTGATAGCACTCCATGTTTAACAGCTTTTGAGAACAGAAGACGCAGTCCGTGCTGCCTGGCTTAGGCACAGGCATCTTGCAGACAGGTTGAGGATTCATGGGCGACATCCTCAAAAAGATCAGATCAAGGGAATTAGTAACTAGTGCCAAGTTTAGCTCTTTCTCTCCCATAATTTCTTTCGGGGCTGTAGTGTTAATATCAAAATACGGGAACAGAAGCTGTCCAAACTCATCAGTGTAAAGACGATATTCTCGTCTCATAAAGTCACAGTTGACTTTTTGGGTTGAATTGTGTTCCACGTGTACATGTGCAACCAGCTGCTTGACGGAGTGGAACATCCCAGGACAAAACAAGCAGTTTAAACCATGAAGCAGATGTTCAAAAACCCCTTTTTCAGAAAGCAAGGTTTTACACATTAGGCATTTCACCGTCTTGTCCGGCATCTTCTTTAAAAAGGTTGCCCTGGCAGCCAGGCCTATCTTGGTCTTTTTGGCAGTGTCTTTATGGATCTGGACATGTGAGTCGTACACATTCGATGGGAAAAGCTCATTGCAAATTGGGCAAGTGACCCATTTTTTGGTCTGCTTGGAGTCCTGGGAATTATTGCTGGACGCTAAGTTTTGCTGAAGAGGACCATTGTTTTGGTAACCTGGAAAAGCTGCATTGTGCATCGCTTTTGAATTGTTTGGCTGAACAGACAATACTTGTAAGGGAGCAAGGGTGTAGGTTGGCAGTCCATCTACCTTGTTTCCTGTGGGGATCAGATGATTTAGAAGGGACTGTGATGTAAGCATCGTACCCCGAGGAGTAGGCTGGTTTAAGGGGAACCTTGGAGGAACAATCACTGGCTGTGGTGGTGATCTTACAGCCGGCACATTAAACTGTAACCCTGGTGGGAGCAAAACTTGGCGGGGTGGAGCATGAAGAGGACCTGGGACTCCTACACTGACTGGAGGTGGGCGTGGAATACCTGGATGAAGTGCTGGCACAGGAGCGGGCACGGGAGCCATGTTTCCAATAGGAGGCAATGTTGCAGAGACAGTTCTAGCAGATGGAACGTTCTGGAGAGTCAGCGACTGACCAGGTTGCAGCAAACCCTTCGCCTCAGCACTAGCAAGCTGAACCAGGGCTGAGGCTTGAACTGGAAGAACAGTGTTAGGAGCAGTGATTAATCTAGGGCCACCGTTTGGCACTCCCTGCAGGATCGGCACAGGAGGTGCTGGACGAGGCATTAAAAGTTGGCCATTTGGTGCTGGTAATATATGAGCTTGGGCTTTTGGTGCTAGAATAGGATGCGTCTTCCGAGTGTCTCTTTCGAAAATCAGAGCATTAATGTGCATATCCAATTCCTTGTGCTTGTCCGAAGTCAGTATGTGATAAAGCAAGTGCTCAGAGGTGTCGGCATTTGCACCACAGACCTTACAGAAAAATTTCTTGTGCGCCCCCCCAAGGATCCGCACTTCACCGTCCGTTCTTTGTCCAGCAAAACGATTCAGCAGTGTCACATAATGGTTAACGAGGACATGCTTTTTCATGCTATACAGGAGATCATCGTGAACTGAGCATTTTCGGCACTGATATATACGGCCGGTCCCAGCTCTGGCAGACAAATTGGGCGGCACAGGTTCGGGTTCCACCCTTTGATCTTCTAAATGGAAGAGTTTGTAATGTTTAGCGATCACTTTAGGATGAGCGATGAATGGGCAGGACGAGCAGGCAGAAAGATTACAGAGTGACTGTTCCTCATCATGGCAGCGATGAATATGAGTCTTGAACGAATGCCAGGACCGGGTGGAAAATTTACACAAGGAGCAGCACAGCCCCCGGGTTCGATATTCCCACTGAATGAAAAGAGGGAGCACAAATGTTAGACTACATGAAAGCAACATACTCAGAGTTCAAAACAAAATAAGTCATAAATGCCTCTAAATACAGTAATGCAAACAGTAACGGCCCAACTGACTGACTGTCTTTGTCATGACAAACTTTTCATATATGTTACTTTGCAAAGTGGTAGTGGTCAAGCTGAGACAGGGAGATTTTGGCCATATAGGTCCATTTACATTTTCAGCATTTAGCAGATGCTTTTATCCAAAGTGACTTACAGTTGGGACAGTATCCAATCTAAGCAATTGTGGGTTAAGGGCCAACAGTGGCAACTTGCCTTCATCAGCAACCTTCTGATTACTGGTACAGTACCTTACCCACTAGGTTACAACTGCCCTACAGTATTGAGATTCTGTTGGCAATGTGTTAGGCTCAAGGGCCTAACATTGTCAATTGGTAAAACCTGCATACAATTCAAAGATTCATGCTGAATTTACAAGCCTAATAAAAACAGTTAGATAAGTTTAATTCTGCACAGAACTTTATCTTGTTTGTCTAATTTGATTCACTGTGGCTGGAGGGGGTTACAAGGTCCTCATTGTACTGGTAGTGATAGATGATTTCCGGAGTGCTGAATGTGGCTCTCCGTATACGTTCCAACTCACTTTGAGAATTTACCAAAAAGACGAGTGAAAAGATGCAGCTGGCGACTCCAAACGTGTCTAAGGGGGCGTGTTATAGACTCATCTCACCCCAGCCAGCACATTTAAATAAGAAAAAAGAAGAAAATGGGAAGGAAAATATATATTTCTTTACATTTGTGTATAAACTAATGTAACTGTACCTTTTTCTTCCACTTGCCGTTAAATCCATCACAAAAATCGGCCCATTCAGTAGCATTAAAAACACTTTCACCTGGATCAAACTCCTGGAGGTTCTGCATCAGTAGGAAAAGAAAAAGCCAGAGTTTTATACACCAAAACACAAGTTGGCTTTACAATCACATATAAACCATTAATTCAGCACTTAAGTCTTAATTACTAATTACTTTTCAGTTACTATATGATGGTGCTGGTGCCTAATCTGAGATTTAAACTCAGCAGTGGTGAGCTAGCATATAAATAAATTATATTGAATTATTATGCTAGTGCCAACGTTTTCAGAAGGGTCCATTCCTGTTCCAGCATAACCATGTTCCTGTGCCCACAGCGAAGTCATTAACGACGTGGTTTGAGGAGTTTGGTGTGGAGAAACTCCAGTGGTTTTTACAGAGCCTTGGCACTTGGTAGTATAATGTTTGTACAATACCCATGACTTTGGAATGGGCTGTGTGACAGGCTCATAGTCACAGCTGGCTGTGTTTGAGAAAGGGAACGTCAGATGGGGACTCTTACGATCTCCAAGACCGAGTCAAGTGCCTGTGCAAGTTGGTGGGGGTCACACAGGGCCTAGCAAGGCTCTCAGTACCCGATACAGCTTTGTGTGGGAACCTAACACTAGCAAGTCAGAAGAACCACCCTCTGACTGGACACGTGTCTTTTTAAGCAGGACAGGGGTTGTGCGAGCAGCAGCAGATTCACAATCGAGAATTGTAAATGATTAGATTGGGGGACTGACGGGAAATCTAAAAAATATGCTTAAATGTTTTAGGAGTCAAAGAGAAACAAACTCACTCACCTCACACAAGCTTAGACACTCCTCGAGGCCAAAGTCACTCAAGATATTTTTTACTTTTCTTCTAGTTCTTCTGATTTTCTCCAGTCCTCGAACTGGATACTGATACATGTTTCTTCTGCTAAAAGGTGGAAAAAAATCAATTGTTCAGTTAGCGGTTGTAACGAACTGTTTGTTACTGACTCTGCTTAATAATAATAATAATAATTAAATTCTGAATGCTGAACTGGTTCTGTTCCAAGTGTTTCTGTTCATCAAATCAAGCATAACGACTTGATATGAAATTCTGTCTTTTATTTTATTTGCATCCATAGTTCAAACAATTGTTTACAAGGACTGTTTGCCCAAATCAAAAAATCCAAACTGTCACCATTCTCTTAGAGAAATGTCTGTATGGTTAAATGTAATCCAAGAGCCACCAGACAGTCCCTACTGCAGCAGCAGGGAGGTAAATCCTTATCCAGCCTCCACTCCATCAGATAAGGCCAGGTGCTTAACTGTGTCTGTTAAGCACCCAGCCAAGCCGGTGGCAGAATTGAGACCCAAACTGAAGATTGAAGATTTTTAACCCAGTGTTATTTTTTCCTCATTGTGGGAACACAACACTGGCAGGTGAAAATAAGTGGCTGGCAACTGAGCATGTGATGGTCTACAGTTTTTCTTCCAAAGCACAAAAGTAGTGCAAGCAGCAGGGGAGTTACAATTGGGAAATGGGAATTGAAAATGACTACACTTGATTTGTATTTTTTTTTCCCTTTGTGTACCCTGTACTTTTTGTTTTTAATCCACTAAACGCAAACTGCATAAAGTACAGCATGCCTCAACATGCAAGTCTCTGCATAAATTAAACCAAAAGACACAAAGGTAAAACTGTGGATGTACAGGTATTTTTCAGGGTATAAGCCTTTATGTAAAAAGAAACAAAAAGACACACAGGAAAATTGCATGTCTGTGCTTGCTAAGTATTTTATTTGGTTTTCCTACCGAGTGGCCAGACAGTTGTGTGGTCTCCTAAAACTAATGAGAGTAAGCTGTGTGGACTAAATATAGCAAAGCAGATCAGCCTGATGGCATTTTTCCCCAATGTGATGGAGATGCTTTTCAGGAACGACTAGCAATCTGGTCAACATTAATGGGAACATGAATGATGTACTGCATAAAGTTTTTTAAAGAAAAAGCTACTCTTTACCAGAAAGATTAAACTGGGACATAAGTCTGTCTTTTAGAAACACACTGACCTAAATCACACTGTCAAGGCAGAACTGGAGTGGTTTAAAATTAGGGGAAAAGTAGTAATCTTTATAAAGAGAGATGGGCCAGAATTGCAACTAAAAATGTGCCAATGGCTGTAACAGATGCCAAAGTTGGGCTAATCTAGTATTATACAAAACCGACTAATACTTGGAAATTGTTGTAATTTCAAGGTTGGTCAGGGATTCTTGGTACAAGTTGTTGTGTGTAATTTGGGTTTAAAGAGGTTTAAACAAGGATTTAAAGACATGACTGAAATGGAGAAATGCAATAAAGTTGACAATGAGTTTAATAGCAAACACAACAAAAGGAAGACAAGCCTTGTAAGCCTTGTAGCAAGTAAATTATGATTGGCTACATCTGAGGAGATGCCTGGCCAATTGAGCATTAAGGGCTTTGTTTAGGGGTCCAACATTGGCAACCTGCGAGAGTTAGGGCTTAAACCAGTGACCTTCTGATCTCTAGTCCAGTACCTTAACCACTAACACACATTAATTTACTTTCCACACCGAGATGGGGAGAACCCCACAGTGTTGCTGTGCTGTTTAATTAAAGACTTATTTAAAACATCATTTACAACATAATAATTACTACTCATATTCATTGCCCTGTTACTGGTGGCCAAAAGCTGTTCAACAGCCAGTATTTGTTCACCTAGATGACATGTGTATCTGATGAAATAGATCTTAAGTATTAAGTGTAATTTGGTTCTGTAGGGGTTAACACAGGGGATTAATAACAGGAGTGAAACTGAATTCCTTAATCAATACAAAATCCAATTCAAAAGACAAACCTTGTAGTAAAAACATGCATGAGTCTAAAACATTAGACGAGTTACATATGGTTAATAAATGTGTGTTTATGTCCAGTGGCAGCCTGTGGATGGTCTTTCCATGGATGGAAAATAAGTCAGCATTAGTACACCTTGATGGTATGTGCACCTAATTAAGTAGGTAATGACATCAGGTGCCAGGTGGATGTATACAGTAAAGAGGGCAGTAGGTTGAATTTGGTTCTGAAGGAGTTAACACAGGGGTTCAATGACAGGAGTGAAACTAAGTTCCTTAATCAATAAAGAATATGCAACAACCCAATTCAAAAGACAAACCTTGTAGTAATAAGCATGCATTCAAGTCCAGGACATTAGATGAGTTATTAGAAGACACTCGTTTATGAACACATATGGTTACACATAAGTCACCATTAGTAGACCTTGATGGTATGTATATCTGATGAAATAGATCACAAGTACTAAGTGTCATTTGGTTTTGAAGGGGTTAACATAAGGGATTAATAACAGGAGTGAAACTGAGTTCCTTAATCAATAAAAAATATGCAACAAAAATCTAATTTATAAGACAAACCTCGTAGTAAAAACATTCATGAGTCTAGGACATTAGACGAGTTATTAGAAGACACGCTTTTTTAACTTCTACGGTTACATAATATTACTAAATGTGTTTATGTCCAGTGAGTGGCGGCCTGTGGATGGTCTTTCTATTAATAAAAATTATGCACAGCTGACCAACATGTTCCGATAGTCAGCATTAGTACACCATAATGAAATAGATCACAAGTACTACGTGTAATTTGATTCTGAAGGGGTTAACATAAGGGATTAATAACAGGAGTGAAATTGAGTTCCTTAATCAATAAAAAATATGCAACAAAAATCCAATTTATAAGACAAACCTTGTAGTAAAAACATTCATGAGTCTAAAACATTAGACGAGTTACATATGGTTACATATTTTTTGTAAATGTGTGTTTATGTCCATTAATGAAAATTGTGCACAGCTGACCAACATGTTTTGATAGTCAGCATTAGTGCACCTTGATGGTATGTATATCTGATTAAAAAGGTTATGACATCAGGTGCCTGGTGGATAAATGCAGTAAAGAGGGCAGTAGGTTGAATTTGGGTTTGAAGGGGTTAGCATAGGGGATTAAAAAGGAGCGAAACGTAGTTCTTCACTCAGCACTTCTATGCAATAAAACCGTGCAAACAAGAAACTGCAGGACAAAATGCAAAAAAACAAACCATGCGAGAAAATGCATGCATTCTGGTGCACAAAATGTTTGTAGAAATCTAATAAACGTGTAGATTAATGGCTCACTGGATGTTTAACATAGATAGATCTATGTCCATGTGGTGCACATTAACTAGTGCATGTACTTTGGGTTGATGAGATGCGATGTGTGCGCATGTGTGTGTGTGTGTGTGTAACTTGTCAGTATTAGCATGCTGTTGTAGTCAGAAGGAAACTAATGATAAATCCAGGCTTTGGTTACCTTGCTGGGCGCCACTGATTTTTTGGGGAGGGAGTTTACCGCTTTTCAGTGAGAGCGCCACAAAAGCGCACTTCCACCAATCCGTGCGCCAACGCCGAGACACCCTGAGAGCGCGCGCCGCACCCGCACCGCACGCGCCGCACCCGCACCAGACTTTATAAACACTGCACACAGCGACGGCTGGAAAACGCGCAAAATAAAACACGCGGTGACCTATTATTCCTAACGTAGCTCCGCTTATCCTGCACATAAAAAGAGAAAATGGCGCATTGAATGACAGGGAAGTGACGTTGACCTCTAATTACCATAATGCCTATCTGACCAATCAGATTTCAGCACACTAAATTCGAGAAAGTCTAAACAAGCAGCTCCTGGTGCATGAACCTGAGCTCAAGACTCCATCCAAACATCATCCATTCATCAGGTCCCTCATCAACCACTATCAACTCCACTGCACATTCATCATGGCACAGGCTATAACTCAAAAGTGGGCGGGACTTACTGCTGCAGTGCACAGCACAGCCACTAGAGGCCCTCAGTGGGCTCCTGGTAGCTCAGCAACAGCACAAAGTGGGCGGGGCCCTGATGAATGATGTCATATCACCCCACAAGTGATTGGCCAATAGGACTCGAGCAAGCATTGTTATTCTGCTCCCTCTATAGAACAAAGACAAAATGGCCACTAGCTACCAATTAGGTGCAACTAAAGTTGGCTAACAATTTTTAAGTATTTTAGAGATAAACTCCATTGTGGAGAAAGTTTTGTCTAAAATTTGCTGGTACAAACCCTAAATACAGCTAAAGCAGCCATACATGCACATTTCCCCGCAAATTTGTTTTGCAATTTTGTGTTTACGATGATTTTACTTAAATTGCGAGTACAATACGGGTCCATTTTTCAATTAAAAAAGTCAATGGCATTTTTTTAATTTCTGTAACATACCATATTTTTGAGCAAAGCAACTTAGAGTTTCCACACAATATACGATAGGAACGGGGTAAGGGAGGTAAAACGTTATGTATGGAAGACATCTTGAAAGAGGTAAACTGCGCAAAATAGAAATGAGGTTACACACATTAAGAACAATTGAGTCAAAATGTAGTCATTTTAGTGATGTGATCTCAAAATCTGCACGCTTACAAATTGTTAGGTTACAAATAGGTTACAAATTTGAAGTTAGAACCTATATTAAAGAACATGTCTAATATGTTAATGGTGTTATTGGGTTTTGTTATTTTTAGCTTGTCCATGAATGCATGGAAGACAGGAAAACAGAAATTAGATATATTACGCCCATTAAGAACCCATTAAGTCATTTTAGTGATGTGATCTCAAAATCCAGACAACTTACAAATTGTTATTAGGTTACAAATTTGATGAAGTGGCACATAAAGTATAAAGGAATCCCTGTCCTTGTTTTAAAAATTTATTATTTTTCACACATGAGCACGGTAACATGAACATTAGCAGTTATTAAGATAATGCTAATATAAAAAGCACACAGTTCTACACACAAACTTGTACAGGAAAATAGTATTCTAAAATATATTTAAATAATGAAAACCTAAAAATTCTATTTATACACAATTCACAATGCTTTTACAGAACAGTTTAGCATTTGTGGTAGCTTATAGCGGGGGGGGGGGTATATGTTTCAAAAGAGACAAAGCCAACACTAGCCAGTTTAAACCAGCAATAGAACAGAATAGAGCAGAAATCAAATTAGACCGGCATCTTGCTAATCAGTTTGTTTTTTTCTAGCCAGTTTGATAGTTAATCAGTTTTTTCCCTATCTGGTTTGATAGTTAATCAGTTTTTTCCCTATCTGGTTTGATAGTTAATCAGTTTTTTCCCTATCTGGTTTGATAGTTAATCAGTTTTTTCCCTATCTGGTTTGATAGTTAATCAGTTTTTTCCCTATCTGGTTTGATAGTTAATCAGTTTTTTCCCTATCTGGCTTGATAGTTAATCAGCTTTTTCCTTATCTGGTTTGATAGTTAATCAGTTTTTTCCTTATCTGGTTTGATAGTTAATCAGTTTTTTCCTTATCTGGTTTGATAGTTAATCAGTTTTTTCCTTATCTGGTTTGATAGTTAATCAGTTTTTTCCTTATCTGGTTTGATAGTTAATCAGTTTTTTCCTTATCTGGTTTGATAGTTAATCAGTTTTTTCCTTATCTGGTTTGATAGTTAATCAGCTTTTTCCTTATCTGGTTTGATAGTTAATCAGTTTTTTCCTTATCTGGTTTGATAGTTAATCAGTTTTTTCCCTATCTGGTTTGATAGTTAATCAGCTTTTTCCCTATTTGGTTTGATAGTTAACTGGTTATGTAAACAAATAGATTTGAATTCATAGACACATTTAGTTTTAACAATCATTTCAAGTTTAACTACATTCCTCATATTCCATACATTTTACAAAATAATGTGACACATTTTTTTTTGCTACTATACATGATCATCTTCTGTTTTAGGACACAGCAGCTGAATTATTAGAGTAATATCTTACCTCAGTTTCAAACTAAACTTTATTTGTTTGACCTGGATTTGTTTTACCTGTATCACCAGACCTAAATTGTTTTGCTTGTATCACAATCACCAGTCAAATTGAAAAGTCCAATATCCACTTGCTGATACATGCTACAAAACACTAATTGTGTTAACAGGAATCAATACAGCGTAAGTTAATCTTTTTAAAACCATTTCCTTGAAAGCTCCTTTCTTGCTTATAGACATTATTTAAGTATTTACACACACCACCAGGTAAATGCACATTGTCCCCTGCTCATACACAAATGCATGCATGAATTACATAAAACACATATTAAAGTGCCTAATACAATGCCAGTTGTTGATTGTTAATTAACCTCATGAGTATAATCTACAATAATTAAGCTTACAGTCAGCACTTTGATATTTGTGCAACATGAGCACACTAACCAAAGCCTAAAGAGGATAAAAAGTGGGTGCCTGAATTTATGACAGTATATTTCAAACAAAGACAAAATTCATTAGCAAAGAGGAGAATACAGTGAAAAATTTATAATAGCATGCTACTTGGTGAAAATAATTCAGTCCAATGATTTGTATGGTCATATAACAGCTGAGCAGGGCAGCAATCCATCATAAGACTTTGGTCACTGACCGTTCCCCCTCCAGACATAACCAATAATGTCTGTGTAGGCACTTGGCCGGTTGATAGCACCTGCTAAGATTCTAACCCTGGTCTCAGTGGAGATGAGGCCGTAACTTTAATATGAAAAGTAGTCATCACAGAGGTATAGATTAAAATGACTGATGGTTACATCCAAGACAGGGCTAAAATACAAGGAAATAATAAAATGGGTTTCTGTCAACATAAAAGTACACTGGCTTTGTTTATGATAATTTCAAATGAATAATGAATACTTTTAAATCATTCTAATTATCAATTTAACATGGACTTTATTTTTTAAAATAGTACAGAATCAATACCTTACAATTGTAGTGTGTAAATCAAATATAATAATATAGTAATAACACATGCATAGATTGTTTAACTACTACTATTACTACTACTACTACTACTACTACTAATAATAATAATAATAATAATAATAACAACAACAGTAATTTTTTTTTCATTTATTTGATTATTATTAACCATTTTATAATGACAGGTCCATTCGACTGGAAACAACAGATGCAAAGCAGGAATGCCATGGACAGGGCAACATTTCATCGCAGGGCTTCGGCCGCCCTCTTAGACATAGCCAATTATGTCTCTGTAGAGGCCAGCCAGTCTATTGCACCAATGAGTTTCTAACCTGGGTCTCAACATAACAGACTGCTGTTATAGCTGATTATAACAATAATCAATTGTTATTTTTAATAATACCATTTTACTACTATGAATATTATTATTGTTGTCATTATTATTGTTAATATTATTGTTGTTAGTAGTAGCAGAACAAGGTTTTTGTGTTCAGGACTTTTATTTGTGCGTGTGGTCTTAATTTGTTAGTTCATGCTAATCTCCTTTAAACAATTCACAGTTGACTTTTAAAACTAAAGATAAACCACTAATAGAAAGAATGACTTCTTTCTATTTCTTTCGTGTCTTTTAAATAAATGTTATTAAATGTGAACATCCGTGTTGTTTTTTAAACCATTAAAAGTAATTCTTCTTTTTGGTGTCTTTATTTTCGGACGGTTTATCAGGCATTATTTTGGCAGCAATGGTGACGATCTGAGTCTGAATCTAAAAGCTGACTATTCACTACATAGTGCACTAGATACTGCATACGCGTCAACGCTTTTTCGCGCACTATGCAGTGCACTTTAGTATAACATGGGCGGGCATTTGTGACTCGGATTGGTACAGCGATCAAGTCCTAGGAACTTCAGCAAAGATGGCTGGATTTCCAGGTGTTTCTGCTTTATTCGAAAATTCAAACGAAGTGTTTTTGGATGTTTCAAAATTATTAATAACTTACGCGGATAATATTATCAGGTAACGTCGCTTTAATCTTCTGTTTATTGTTATCTCTGTTTTAGAGATTGAGCTGGCTTTGTGAAAGCTCAGTCATTTTGCTAAAGAAATAATGGTTAAATTCCAAATGACTTCCTGTACACAATAGAGTGCGTTATATAGGGTATAAGTTTATTACTTTGTGGGTATACAATTACTGACTGTGGCCATTTGTTTATTTGGTACAATTTGTCATTTGCCTATAAAAAATTCCACGATGAAAAGTGACCCACCACTGACCAGATCATGTTTGGGTGGTGGACCATTGTCAACACTGCAATGACCTTAACATAACATGGTAATAACATGGTAGTCAGCACTGCAATGACACTAACGTAACATGGTAATAACATGGTAGTGCGTGTTGTATTGGTATGAGTGTATTAGGTGCAACAGTGTTGTTGGGATTTTTAAATACTGTTTAATGGCCTCTCTATTAGAAATACCTACCATTTTTTCACTTGTTGTAGGTACACAGTTAAGCTGTTTTGTATTTTCAGACCCAGTGTGTAAAAATCCTTCTGCACTTTCTGATCACGGGATGCTGTTGGCTTTATATGTTTGGTTGGAGCACTACTCTTTTCTCAGCACCGACAATGTTTTTTTTTTAAATTCCCAACAACACTGCTGCATCTACTACACAAATACAAGTACAGCACATCCAAGTGTGTCATTGCAGTGGTGAGAATGATCCACCACCTAAATACCAAAAGATAACTGCTTAGTTGGGGTTTCTTTTGATTGAGGAATAGAGAGCATGGAGCAAACGTTGGTCTACATTCAGTAATTGTATACCCACAAAGCTCATCTGTATGACAGGTATAGCTTACAAAAGTATAATTGAACATAGGGGGTAAGTGTTCCGACAAGTCATTTTAGCAAGTCTTATCATGCCCAGGTCATTCGTAAATGCAGTTAATGTTTGGTGAAAATGGGTAGTAGCGTAGACTCTTTAAACATTTTTCATGCCACAACCTTGGTTCTCATTCCATACCTGAACACACATGCTGGAAAAAGGCAGCTGAAATACAGGTCATTTTAAATATTTTGCATTTGTCACCTATTAATGACATAATATTCATCATCTAGTTAAAGACGTTACTACTTTTAAAGGGCGGCACGGCGGCTAAGTGGGTAGCACTGTCGCCTCACAGCAAGAAGGTCCTGGGTTCGATCCCCAGGTGGGGCGGTCCGGGTCCTTTCTGTGTGGAGTTTGCATGTTCTCCCCGTGTCTGTATGGGTTTCCTCCGGGTGCGCCGGTTTCCTCCCACAGTCCAAAGACGTGCAAGTGAGGTGAATTGGAGATACTAATTGTCCATGACTGTGTTCGATATTAAACTTGTGAACTGATGAACCTTGTGTAATGAGTAACTACAGTTTCTGTCATGAATGTAACCAAAGTGTAAAACATGATGTTAAAATCCTAATAAACAAACAAACTAATTTTAAATGTACATGGTATGTTAAGAAGCTGCTAACTAGCTTTCTGTGTATGTGTTTTTGATATTTCTTAGGAACCCAAATGAAGAAAAATACAGATCCATTCGAATCGGCAACCCTACATTTGTCACCAAACTTCTTCCAATAAAAGGAGCGGTCGAGTGCCTCTTTGAAATGGGCTTTGAGGAGGTAACAATTTCTTTTTTTTGGCCCATTGCCCAATTGCCTGATTATTGTGGCACTCAGTTAAAGCTGTGACATGTAACTATTGAACATTTAAGAAATTGAGGACCTTATGGCATGAATATGTTATTTGAAGGAGCTTTTTTTGGAAATTTTGAAACACCAGTTATCAAGCAGTGATGAATCTGTGAGTCACAAGCTGCAAGTAGTGTTTAAGGTTCTGTCCTTCATATCAGTTTCGGATTAATCTCTTGCAAGCCACACCAGCATCTCAGCCGACTCTGAGTCTCAACCTCAAAGTTGATATCTAACTTTTGTTGTTATCTAAATTAACAAATAGATGCGTTATTACAGGTGTGTTACATTTTACAGCATTACAGTAAAAAATTCTCGCAACAGTAGATTACTGAACTACACCTAGTCTGGCTGAGTAAGGTCGCAGTCCAGCACATGTTTCAGACATACACTATAGGGACTTAAGGGGGCCCCTTTTGTTTTTATATAATGTAGTCCACCTTCCAAGAAGGATGACTAGCCATGTTGTAATAAATCTGTGTTCTTTATATGTAAACTGCTGATCTTTAGCTTTATAGAAAATACACTGTCCTTATGTGAGCGTCACTGAGCAGTAACGTTTTCTCATGACACATATTTCAATTCTTTACTTCTTCGCCACTGTCAGGCCGAGACCCACCTGTTTTTTCCGAGGTCAGCGTCTGTGGATCAGCTGAGACGGGTGAGAGAGTCTCTAGCTGCAGAAAGAAACCAGAGATTAGAAGCAGGTCAGTGTACATCTTACCCTCAGAATACAAGCCCGTGCAGCTCTACTGCCTCCGCTTCTCCTGCTTCTCCAACTCCTGTGCCTGCCACAGCCCCCCAACCTGCTGTACAACAGCAACAGTTCAGGGTAAGAAGGTTTACTTGTTGAAAATCGACTCTTTGTGAATGTACAGTAGAACTAGTGTGTCAAATTGATAGATAAGATTACTCTTTTTGGTATGATGCACAGTTTGAGCAGCTTTTAAGATTTTATACCCACATATTTTATATTGAATGCATGTACCCCATAAAACAAGCTGCATACCTTGAATTTGTGTTTACATTATTTTCACTTGCATCTTGACAGTTTAGCCTTTTCTTTTCCTGTTTTGCTCTTCACCTTTCGTATTGCGCCTTGTCAGTTCTGTACCTGTAGCCCACAGACATGTACTCATCATATATGAATAATATAATATTTCCCTTTTTTGTCTTAGATAAACAGCCCAACCTTCCTCAGGACTCTGCAAGCAAACTTTCAGCATGTGATGATGTATGAGAAATCTGACCTTCAGCAGAAAGCTTTGAGGTGTATACCACATGAACAGCTGAACTCCAGAGCAAAAGAACGACTTCAGCAGGCCAGAAAAGCAGACCCAGGTCCGAGCTCGACTCATTAATAGACACTTGGAAGAGCTGTTCTGTTTTGTTAAATGTGCTGTATATAGACTATACTGAGTGTCCTGTATATTAGCTTTAACAATAATAGTCAAGTGTGTTTGTGTGATGATTAATTAATCCTTGTTTATCTTTTATATATTTAGGTTGTGATCTTGCTGAGGAGGACTTGTTGGTAATGGAGTTGTTGCAGTGGTTTAAACAGGACTTCTTTTCCTGGGTGGACAGCCTGCCTTGCAGTCAGTGCCGGGGTAATACCCGCCACGCTGGTCCCCTGACACCTTCTACAGATGACCTTCGCTGGGATGCTGGCAATGTGGAAAACCACTTCTGTGACAGCTGTCACCTCATCAACAGATTTCCAAGGTACTGTGTTATTAAAGCCTAAACACTTGTACTAACTAATGGCACACGCTCATTTCTTGCCTTCTACACATCACTCGCTAAGTAAATTCATTTGAATAATTTCTCTATATTTGTGTTTAGGTACAACAATCCTGAGAAGCTGCTGGAGACCAGAAGGGGGCGCTGTGGGGAATGGGCCAACTGTTTCACTCTGTGCTGCAGGGCAGTGGGATTGGAGGCCAGGTATATCTGGGACTCCACAGGTATGCAGAACCTTTTCTCTCTCTTTTATTTAGATACACAATATGAATATGACCAAAGGTATGTGGACACTGGAACATGAGTTCGTTGGAAAATTTGAAATATTCTTTTATTTTATTTCATTTTCAGGTTTTAACACAGCTTGGTGGGTACAGTTTTCTCAGAATCACCGGGCGCAATGCAATAACAGACACAGGCAATCATGTCTGTATGTAGACATGGGGATTCGAACCCTGAATTCCAGCAGTACAGGGCTTGCTAAGTTGTACAAGTTGGAAGCTGAGTATTTATTTTATAGATATAAGTAACTGTATACACCTGTTAGAAATTGACATGGCTAAAACACCTGAATTTAATCTGTACAATAGAAGACGTGTCCATATACCTTTGGCCATATAGTATTATCTTCTCAGATGAGCGTGGCTGCATAAAATGAAGTGTGGTCTAAATGTTTTGAATGTAGAGCTTACCTTGGTTATTGATACCAATTTGACAAGCTTTTATTAATTATGATCTTGACAAACAGCCAGTATAATTACAGCTTAAATACAAAGTCAGACGACTATTTTATTGGTGATTTTGCAGATCATGTGTGGACGGAGGTGTACTCTCACTCTCAGCGCCGCTGGCTGCACTGTGATCCATGTGAAAATACGTGCGATAAACCTCTGCTGTATGAGATCGGCTGGGGCAAAAAACTCTCCTACATCTTTGCTTTTTCTAAAGATCAGGTAGAAACAAATGTCTTACTGGTCCTCTTTATCTTAAACCCTGTGTGTCTGTGAAGTTACACGTCCCTTTTGAACAATTTCAGGTGGTTGATGTGACATGGCGTTACTCCTGTAAACATGAGGAAGTCCTCTCCAGACGTACGAAGGTTCAGGAGACGTGGCTGCTACACACCGTCACTGGACTTAATTCTGTGGTAAGTAACATCACTGCCAGACACAACTGAGTGGTTTTTTTTCCCTTTTTTGTAAATATGTGATATTTCCAAAGCAGCAGTGTAGTAGAAGCAATAATATGTTAAGATTAAACAATACAATAAAAAAATTACATACATTTAATACAATTTTAATGTTTATTATTACGGAAATTATTAAACTTTTAGACCATTATTATTATTATTATTATTATTAAGCCAAATTCCCCTTGTCATTCATCACTGGGGGAATATTAAAGAATGTATATCTGTATGATCTTTGTAGAGCTGCCATACTTATATAGTTGCAGCCAACAAATAAAAGGGATCATTATTATGTTTAGCATTATTAAATCAACATTAAAAAGAATGAACGTGGTTTGTGGTTTGTTCTGTTGTGTTTACAGAAGCAGCAGTCACTGAATCCTGAGAGAAACCGGGAGCTGCTGGAGAGGTTGTTGGTGGAGCTAGTGGAGTTTATTTCCCCTAAGATTCCCAAACCGGGAGAACTAGGAGGCAGAATATCAGGATCTCTAGCCTGGAGGGCTGCACGTGAAGAGACTGGTGCTGCCAGTGCCAAAAAGGTAAATGAGAATGCCATAGTATAGCCCTCATTTACGACTGTAAATGGAATACAGTATTAATGAAATACTTTTGTTATTTTGAGCCCAGTTCACACTAACATTAATTAGCTTGAAATTTATGTGTTGGATTAGAGTTTTTATTTTGAAAATTTGTAGTAAAGTACAACATGAGAGACATGCACAAATGTTAACATTGTCATTTCCACTAGTTTTTGCTGTATTAAATGAATGACTTTCTGTTTTCAGAAGGCTGTAGAGTTTGTGTTCATCCCCACCGAGCCAGAAAAGTGTGCAAAGTTATTCCACCTGCAATATAATGTGACCAAAGACTCTTACTGCAGAGTGCATAATGGTGCAGAGAAGATCCAGGGCTGGGAAAACGCAGTGTGGAAGAATGAGTCTGTGTTCAGGAAGGAAGAGCAGGACTGGCAGATGGTTAGTTTCATGATAAATAACATAATTTCCCTAATGCAATTGTTATGTCGCTTGCAAAACAACCTGAACTGCAGCAGGTCCACCTCTTAGTGGCTTAAGAGAAACAACATTTTTGAGTGGCCTAAACAAATTGCTCAATGTTTGAAAAACCTGAGCCATTCGATTTCTTTGCATTGCAGTGGTTCATCATAAAGTGTATTTATTATTTATCAAGTTTAGTAACATGCATGTGTTGTTTCTCGTATCGTGTGCCAGGTGTACCTTGCCCGGACAGAGGGATCGATATCTGGCAGGGTGTGTTGGAAAATCATGTGTGCTCCTGTCGGGATGAAGATCAAGTCAGTCTCAGTCAGAGCCACCAGTCAGACCTTTCACTCTGCTGAAGTCCTTTGGAAACTACGCTCTGCCCAAACCACCATCGAGTTTCCCGGAGGTAAAACACCTGATAGACTGGTTACTCAGTTCCAGAGCTAAAGTCAAGAATAAACCCCTAAAATCAGAACATCAGCACAGATACAGATATATGGTCATGTCTGTTTTGTAACAGTTGTGCATGTCACAGTCAGGCATATTTAAAACATTAGATATTAAACAGCAGGTAAAAGACCTGAGTGACTCTGATTTAGTAATGTCAGTTAAAGCTTATACTTGTGCGGGAGAATGAAATTCTACTTCTTGATTTTGCAGATGGGGAAATGCACTCACCAGTAGGTTTCTCAGGATCTGGTGAACTGTTTGTAGAAGCAGAGCTGGGTGGAGGCGACGGAGACGCAGCTTGGCAACATGCTCAGCTTTTCAGACAGAGTATGAAGGAAGCAGAAGCACCTTCGTTAGAAATCCTTGTAGAAATGGAAGACGCCTGATAGATTATTGCTCCAGATTCTTTCTTTCTATTGAGAAACAAGAAATTGGTCAGTAATGTCTGAGTCTATGGTGAACGAAGTGTGAGTAGTAGAGACCTAGCACGCTCTCACTTTTAATCAAGTCTGCTCTGTGTGTTAGTGCTTTGTACATAGAAATATCAATGAAAAATGAAGTATAGGTCTGTGAAAGACAGGAAAGGGTTCAAATTATTACATTTTTATTTAACATGGTGAAACTTTGTGAGAGTCCAATCAAGTTATAAAGAGGACGGTTTTGAATACTCTATCCTCTGGAACTTTATGTTGAAATCTCCATACTTTGGTTTCATAGCAGATAGAACACTGTTACCAATGAGAAATATAAGAAAGCAGATGTTTTAATTATTTTTAATGTTTTACATTTTTTATTCATCGATTTTTATTTGTTTTGTTTATTACTAAGAATCCCTCCGGATTAAAGATGGGTGATGTTGTTAACGCCATGCACCTTCTGTATTTGTTTGCCCTGCTTGAGATTCGAACCCCTGGAATTCTTACCATTACACCACATGAGAAAAAAACTTAAATAATAGATTTAAATAAATACATTTAAATAAATAGTTATTGTGTTATTGCACAATTTAAACAGTGGAATTTGCACAAGAGTGTCCAAAGTTTTGCATAACACTGTTTTGTGATAGTAAGAAACAATGATGGCATAAAGATTTTGACACCCAACAATAGAATACTTAGAAAAGTGTATCAATGATGTTGATATAAAGTAATAATGTTATGTCATACCACACAGTCCGCTGTGTCTGTTTTTTTTTTTGTTTTTTTTTGCAATTTCTTAACTAAATAAATCGTTTTACAATACCATACTGGATGCTATTTACTGCTTTACCTTAGTAGTGTTACCCAGTTTATTATACTATAATAAGCTAAAACAAAACTATACATTGACAAATCTACCCCTTTTACTCCCTTTTTTGTAAGTTTTTGTATATCACCACTATGCACTGTCACATGATACAGTTACACTCAGTGTAAGATAAATGTACACTGAATGACTTCAAATGCACCTTAAACATGTTTTAACTGTCTTAAAAAGTTCTTTTTGTATTTCTCAAATCCTCTTCAAACATTGCACACACACATTTAGCCTAAGCTACAGCTATTACACTGTACAAATACATTTAAATTGAATGAAAGGTTCTACTTTTCAATATTTTATTGAAATATTTTTTCTAGAAATTACTCTTCCAAAATAACCTAAAACTTAAGAGTTTATTAAGTATTATTTAGACGGGGTTTCACCACCTACTATTTTCTGTGTGGTGAAAATGATTGTTAAAAGCTCTGCAACTTTATGAAAACACAATTTTTATAAATATGAAACTTTATACTACATAATCTTCTTGCAGGAAAAATTTGTTTTGCTTTTAAAAAACTGACCCAATTTTTAAAACATTTATAAAACTAGAGTCATTATAGTTATTGACAGCAAAAACTAAAAAAGTAAATAAACTGAAGTAAAATTAACTAACATTTAATCTAAATATGTGTAAACTATATACAATATAATAGTTCTAATTAATGTGTTGGCTTTTTACCTAACGTTAAATCCTCTTTAAAAAAAGTTAAATTACTTTATTTGTATTCTTTTAAAGCTATAAAATGTGTGAAGGAATTAATTTGATATTTAAAAATACTACTACAAACCAATACATTGTGTGTGTTTCTATCAAGAACTAAGTACTTAAAAAATATGAAAAGCAAAAACACAAACAATAAAAATACTAGTAATAATAATATTGTAAGGTTTGCAACTAACTAGTCAATATATGAATAAAATAAAACAAGTAATAAATATACAAGTAAAAATAAATAACACTTATTGTCTACAATACCAGAGTATTTAACAGTTACTGTATGAGTGTAACATGAGTATTGAGGGTTTTAATTCTGTCAGACATAAAAACACACCACTTTCAAAATTACATATTTAAAATTCTACATTTTAGTTTAGATATAGGAGTCAAAAAGTGCAAATGAAATACAATAGAAATAAATTGTATATAAATATGAATAAATACTGAAGTGAAACTGTAGTAAGTACATCTAAGATCGACGGGCTGCTGTCCGTTTGCTCTAACAGGACCATGTGAGGTTTCTATTGGTCCGCTGGTTGCCGGCGCCTCAACTGTTTTCGTTGCGATTGGCTACTTTGGGATTCGCCGCATCCTTATTGGTCGGTTGGGACTTTGAGTGTTTGTATTGGTGGGCTGATCTCTGTGGGCGCTCGGAGGATGAAGGCGGACGGTCGGAGCGCTGGTGTGTGTATTGTTTCTGAATGAAAAGCAAGAATGTGTAAATAATCGATCGCTGCATGTGTGGAGAGAGAGAAAGTCTTCAGGTTTGGTGTAAATGTATGTTTTCAGTGATGATGTGCTAGCCGGGAGGAAAGTCGGATCGGTTGTAGTTCAGGCCTCGGTGCTGTAGCGCTACTAGATTTGAACAATAGCCGGTGAGTGCGCTCATCTCTCCGGCTCCTCTGTCTCCATGTAATTCACTCATCTGTCGGATAAAACGGCTTTTATTCACTGATCTCTCACGTCCTGCGCACTGCACATGGAACGCAAAGTTTGATCTGGTAACCGCAGTCAAGGAAATCATCTTTAATTTGATCATCACATCAGCAGCGTTGGGAGACACAATAGAGGAAAAATGTCCAACGGTGCGGGGAGCGGAGGGCTGAACTGGGTGGTAAGTAACTTAATACACCAGTAGTTAACTTGTTATTAATGCATTATAGCGACTAACTCTGCACGCACACAGTACTGTTGATTTGTTAGAAGTTCCAAGCTGCATCTTTGCTATTAGGAACGCTTTAGCTTTGTTGCTAGTTGTTCTGTTCAGAGCATTCGGAGTCGAGACTGATTTACGTTAGGAGTCGAGTCAATTCCAAGATTTGATTCCACTGGTAATAAGTTTGTTATAACTGTATTATAAAGTGCACTTTTCACACAATATGGCCCGATTGATTTTATTGTTATTGTTTTAATCTTGGTTCGATCTTTGCTCATAGTAACAAAACGCTTTAGGCTTTTTTGGTAGTTGTTCGCTGCCACGGCATTTGCATTCGACTCTTGATTTAGATTATCGAGTCGATTCCAAGAACCGATTCCACTAAACGGCTCACTTAAATGTCCTGTAAGATCAAAACAACTGAAGTTTATATATGTAAACATTTACTTGTACTTAACAATTTTGGTCCAAACAATAATAATAGTTCGAGAATAAATTCTTCAGTGGACACAAAGTCATTAAATAAAGCTTTTGAAAAAAACAATAACTTTACTTTTTACCATGAATTTTAATCCACATCCACTGATGTAACTTTAGTTTAACCTGCTTGTAACTCCTACTAGCATGTGTTAGGTAGCCAAATGGTTCCTATGTGTGAAGTTTTGGAAATAAAAGTCTGCTTTAATAAGTATAGCATTAGATATCTCGCTTGTAATTACATCAATCACACATGTTGAGGTTGTTATTACTGTATTGTAAAAGTAGTTTTTTTCAGAATAGTTTTTCTGAATTGCTGTTCTAAACTCTCAGCTGCTTTTTAAAATTTAGAGTCGATTCCAATTCAGGTTTCGTCAGAAAACTATTCCACAAAGCTCACAAATATCCTGTAAATTCTATTTACACTGCAAAATCATCAGGTTTTGTTTATAAGTATGTATTAAATATACCTACAGAACTGTGATTTCTTTTTAATTCTGGTCCTGGCACATACATAACTTATTACATTTCACATTGATTGTTTCTAATGAACAAAGTTTAGCATTTGTTACATGAAGTAAAGTATTGATTCCCATTGCACTGGGTCAGAGAACTGACTCTGTGGGAATTCCCCTTACAGAAGTAACTTTAATTGATTCAATATCTGAATTACTCAGTGGTTATGAACTCGATACATGTGTAGTGAAGTTATTAGTGTATAAGAAAGAAAAGTACATGCAGTATTAGCTGTTATAAGCAACATGTTTTTCTTGTTGTTCAAATCTGTAGTCAGATTAGTACAGATTTCACCATATATAGATCGAAGATCGTTTAAGTAATATTTACAGTGAATATAAACGGAATACTCATTTGTGTCACTAAGTTTATTAACAACTCAAATGATTAATGAACAGTGTAACATATTGAACGTGGTAAGTCAGTAGTGAACAGTTTTTTTTTCTGGGTGCTAACTAAACATGCTAATTATGATTACAAATGCTGTCAGTGTATTTAACTAGGCTCTGTTTAAATTGTAGACTCTAGCTGCGCTTTCAATTGGAACCAAGCATCAGCTGGTTGAAAAGAATTTACCAACATCATTAGTTGAACAGTGACTTTTAGTTAATTGTTGGTTAAGTGGTTAATCAACGAAATTCCTAATCGTGAAGCTAAACATTAACAGTCGACCAGACCATGACCAATCGATGCTTAGTTACAGTGCACAGAAAGAGAATGTCTGACTTGTTATGTAGAAGTTGTTGTAAACATCATGAACCAATCATGAATCATGTTTTGCTCCTTTGCTAGGCTTTGAACAATAGGAAAAGCATTTAATACCTACAGTATTCCAGAAAATCATATCGTGACAAAATATATTACAATACCGCCAAAACTGTTGCCGGTTTAATCATTTTCCTGATTTGCCACGTTTAAATTGGCCAGCAGATCTGATACCCAGTCTCACAAATACTTGGCCATGAAAAGGTATTTCTAACATTGTGCCAATCTTTGTTAACAGACCCTCTTTGACAAGAACAATGCCTCCAAGAAAGAAGAGGCAAACGGCAAAGATGGAAGAGGCGAACCGGCAAAAAAGGAGGGTTCCAAAAAGTTATCTGTGGAGCGTGTGTACCAGAAGAAAACACAGCTGGAGCACATCCTTCTTCGTCCAGACACCTACATCGGTTCAGTGGAGCCTGTCACTCAGGTGAGCCACGTTCACTAGAAACATCAGATTCAGGTGTTAAGTTGCTTTAGCTTTGGTCACATTTGTGTGATCAGAAACTGCAGGCTGCAGCAGGCAAAATTCGTTTAACTAAAAATGTAGTTTTATTTTGGAGAGCACACTGACAAGTGCACCTTTTAAGTTGTGTCGAACCATTCGAAGCCTAATCTGCATGATTTACCCCTGCGCTCCCTGAGTGCCCTGCTGAAAAACACTATTGCCAGTCTAAAACTCATCTGGCATCATCAGATTTTTTCCATAACAGAACAGCCTTGCTGTGATTTCTGATTTCAGTCATTAGACAGTATGAGCACTTCAAGCGATCAGATCATTCAGATTAGTGTCAGACAAATGCACCTACTGTGCCATGTGTATAAACTAGTACCATAATGCCTCGGCAAGACTCTTGTTTTAATCTCTACTTTTGTCATTTACAGCTAATGTGGGTTTTCGACGAAGAGATTGGAATGAACTTTCGAGAGATCACTTACGTCCCTGGATTGTATAAAATCTTTGATGAAATTCTTGGTAAGTGATGCCTGTTGCCTTTGTCTGAGCCTCTTGGTTTGATTTTTTAATTTGAGGTTTTGCTTCTCCATTACATCAGCTGCTAAAATAATCAGCTGCCTGGCCTGTCTAGACTCATCGTGACAGATGCTTTATTGTACACACTTTATAAAGTAGTGTTGGGTCGTATCATGTCTCCCTAAAGGTTTTGTTTGTAATGAGCGATTCCAGGCGGTTTATACCTGAGAAAAACAACAAAATCCTGACAAATCAGATCAAATGTTTCATGGAGCCTTGATTGAGGGGGGATTGAGGGCATGAGAAAAACACTCAGGCTTTTCGAGTTCTATGTAGATCTTTAAAAAACTGATACTTTAGTTGGAAGTATGTGATGATTCTCAGGGAAGCTTATCACATGTTATACTAATAAATTCTTCTTATACACTTTATACATTTACACTAATGGCTGAAAGCCTGGCGTGTCTATTTTAATAAAATTCAATTACCATTTACAACAGGTTGGATACTTCCCTTTCTAGTCATTTCCAAGCTGCACCTTGCACAACCTCGATTCTAGCCAAGGAGCGCAGACCATCATACACCCCCTTCAATACACACGTCAGTTTCCTCCACACAGTCGTAGCTCGTACAGAGATCCACGCTATGCTCTATGTGACCCCCTACTCGTGCATGCACCTGGAACACTCCCAGAGATTGCAAATTGCAGCAGTAAGAGACCCTGTCCAACCTTCCCTTCCTCCAACACAGCCAGGGGAATTCTGAGCTTCCAGGAAAGAATTTGGCCAAAAACAAGGCCAGCATCTCGGCCTTATGTGAAATGCAGGAAGTTAGTGGAATGAACCATCGTAGAGCTGAGCAACGAAGCTGGCTGATAACCGGATGTGGGTCTCTCTCTGTCAGAATGCGATTACGACCTCTGCTGGCTGATTAGAGGCGCCTGCACAGAGATGAGGAAGAGTGCCCTTAGGGTGTGTCTCTCCGCATGCAACGCTAGGTGGCACAACAGTCATCAATGTGTGGGTGGCAAAAATGCATCCGGCTTGCTGCTCATGTTTCGGAGGGGATATGGGTTAGCTTCGATCTCCTCTCGGTCAGGGCAGGGTTTGGCATAGACAGAGAGGAAGCACGATGCAAATTGGACGCGCTAAAGGGGGAGAAAAAGGGGAGAAAATGCACAAAAAAAAAGTTTCTAAATACACCTGACCAAAACATCTATACAGACAAAATCAGAAGTATTTGTATGCATAACCATTAAGTTATATCTGTGGCAGCTGAGAAAGTTTCAGTTGGGAAATTTAAACCAACTAGATTGTGGTAAAAATCTATGTTTGTATTTATAGTGACACATTTATCTGATTGTTCTTCTGCTCTCACAGTTAATGCAGCTGACAACAAGCAGAGAGACAAGAACATGAACGCTATTAAAATCACCATCGACCCGTAAGTGTGCATATGAATGCATAAATACACTTTCCTGTTTGGATTAGAAACTCCAAATGCAGTTTGTAATCGTAGCTGGCGCATGCACACTGAGAGTGTGTGAGGGAGTGTTTCAAATCGGCATTTTTACTTTGTACATACTGTAGCTGTGTTAATCGAACTATAAATTATTGTTGGTGATCGTTAACCAGTTATCACTAACATCTCTAGTATAAGAGGTTGATTTGAAGAAGGAGCATAGTGAAGGACGAACAGTGAAAGAGAGACGAGTTCAAAGCATGCACATGTAGCAGAGAAGTTCCTAACGAGCATGTCTGGCACGCTGGCATTTTACCTCCACTTCACGTCAACAAGCTCCATGTGACTGCTCAAACCGGCTTGTTTTGCTCACACACCCACATCAGCATATTGTCCTCATCCATGCACAATCTCAATTATCCAGGCTACGTTTAGCCTGCCGTGCCTTACTCCAGTGCTTAACTGTTTGAATAAATGGCCTCTCTAGAGAACACAGCCTGTCAGCTTATTAATGTGATATTAATATTAATGAGCCTACAAGTTTATACTGCAAAAATATGAAGGCAAACTATATAAACTATATAAGCACTATGTTATGCACCAATTATAATATATTGTTAGAAAGAATCATATTGCTTTTTAGAGTGTTTTCTTCATTGCTGTTTCTTGCAATTCCCTCCTGTTTCTCCTAGTCTAGTCGTGCCCAGTTCCCCTAAAATGAAATATTTCCAATACTTGCACCTCCACTGCCCTGACTGAGTAGAGCTGCAGATTATTACCACCCTATCCAAACCACACACAGTTGCAGGCCACAGCTGTATCGCGTATAGAGAAACACGCATTGTGCAGGTGTCTCGACCAGCCTGCAGAGGTTTGCAGCAGCAATGAGGAACCTGGTTGCCCCCTCCCCGCCCTTAGACACGGCCAAATGTGTATGTTGGTTGCCCAGTTAAGTTAAAAAGTGGACACTGTTGTAGACGCAAAGGCTGGAGCCTCTATGTGAATGCATGATGTTTATGGTTTATGGTCAGTTCATGTATTTCCAGTGCTTTCATCAAAGTCATGCTTTTTTTTATCCGACAGGGAGTCGAACACAATCTCGGTTTGGAACAACGGTAAAGGAATCCCTGTAGTGGAGCACAAAGAGGAGAAGATGTACGTTCCTGCGCTGATCTTTGGACACCTGCTCACCTCTAGCAATTACGACGACGATGAGAAAAAAGTCACAGGTAATTTAGACAGCTATGAAAAGTGAGCTAAGTAAAGTACCTGGAGTGTGCCAGTTCTCTTCTATCGAACTGCAGGTTTGTGTATGTGATACGCTGTCGTGTGTGGACCGCATATAAAGCATAATAAATTCTTGAATGTTTTATCTGTGCTTTGCAGGTGGAAGGAACGGTTATGGTGCTAAGCTCTGTAATATATTCAGTACCAAGTTTACAGTGGAGACGGCCTGCAAAGAGTACAAACACAGTTTCAAACAGGTACCATTAACAACCAGGGCTTTATTTTATCTACCATTTGTCCTATTAGGATGGTATAGGCTTTATATATATATATATATATATTTATTTATATATATGCCTTTTCTCTCAATTACCCACATATATCTCTTATCATGTTGCAGAAAAAGAAGGGCTGTACCTACCACATTCCGCCTCCTACACATGTCTATGTTTGTTCTTTTGCTTGGTATTGATTTAGTGCATTTTCATCAACTGCTTTATAATGGTCAGGGTTGAGGTGGCTCCAGGTTCCACCGTGAAACACTGGGCAAAGACAAAACACTCTGCACAGGGTGCCAATCCATCACAGGGCCTTAGCCACCCCTCAGTCATATCCAGCCAATCATGTCTTTGTAGACGCCCAGCCAGCCGATAACACCCCTGAGATTCAAACCTGGATCTCAAATAAGGTGGGCTAGTGTAACAGACTGCTGTGCCACCTCAGCACTCATATCACTGTGTGTGATGCAAACATTCAGGTTCATAGGAAGTAAGCGACCTGCCATTTGGATCTGAATTTAATTTTCATGTCTTACCACCGCTTTATCCTGGTCAGGGTCATGGTGGTCCAGTTTCCCTGGAATCACAGTGGACAGAACATTAATCCCCCTTAGACATAGCCAATGACATCTATATGTAGATGCCAGACCGCTGTGGATGGATCCCAGTGGCAGTAAGATCAGCAGTAGCATAACTTACCGCTGCACAACCCGAGCTGCCCATAGAGGAGACAGCTGTATTACAAACATCAAACTGAAGAGCTTATATCATCCAAATAGGGCTCCTGTCTCATTTTAACAAGGTGGCTGCTAAATTATAGCATGAAATAACATTACAGACTGAGTCTTGTATGCATTTGTAGGGATTTACTGATTTACCAGGGTAAGTACTTTAAAATTCGCACTGTGGGCACATGTTGAGTCGACTTAAGTGCATGTTTTTATACGGGATTTGAGGGATGTGCACTTTCTTTCACTGTGTTTATTTAATCTGTATTTAAATGACAATTAAGACCGAAAGTATGTGGACATCTGACAAAAGCAACAAAGAGCATTAGCCTGACGTTCATCCCAGTTCATCCTCAGGATGGTTAATGGGCTTGAGGTCAGGGCTCTGTGGATACCACTGGAATTTCTTTACACCGTCCTCAAATATCGCCAAACCATGAGATTACCGACCTCACTTTGTGCACAATAGCTTAGGCTTGGACAGGAAAGTGCATTGTCCACACACTTGCTGCACAGTTAAATTAGGAGGGGGTTTCCACACACTTTTGGCCATATAGTGCATAATGGGCTATTATTAAGGCTGCACTTCAGTATCAGATATGAAACATGTCACATCTGGTTTTTGTTCTTGTCTCTAAAGTCAAATTTATATCAGTAAGTGAAGTTTTAGTGAACAAAAAAGCCAACAGTTATTGACTGAAAGTACCCTGTTTGACTCTTGCTTCTAAACAGACATGGCAGAACAACATGTCAAAAACCAGCGATCCCAGGATCAAGCACTTTGACGGCGACGACTTCACCTGTGTTACATTCCAGCCCGATCTCACCAAATTCAACATGGAAAAGCTAGACAAGGACATCGTGGCTTTGCTGACGCGTAGGGCCTACGATGTCGCCGGTTCGTGCAGAGGTGTTAAGGTGTCACTCAACGGCAAGAAGCTGCCGGTAAGTCACAACTCATGGAATGGAAATTAGTTACATTTAGCTTGACGTACTGCTCTGCTATTGTTTCCTGTTAGTAAAGATTCACTACTTTGACACTCAGTTTTTACCAGCTTGCCACTGTGTCAAGTTTGACAAAGAAGCAAAGGACAGACAAAGACAAAGGGGAGAGAAGCTGATTCTTATTGTTTCACAAAACCTTGAACTGTTTAATTGCACTTTGAATTGTGAGAGAAATATGTCAGGGCGTTAAGTGACCTGTGAAATGTGGAGATAGGGTTGGGATTTTAGATAGTGATACCACTTTTACTAATGCTGGAATCATTTGTTGTGGCTTTGTAGCTCTTTAATAAGATTTAATGCACCTTAGATTGACGAAACAAAGTTTAATAAGTGCTTAGGTGGTGTCTTAATCACAGTAATAGAGTAAATGTAGAATGTTTCCACCTCTGGATTTTATATCTAGTATTTGGCCAGATGTGTGATAGCTCTATACTGTGTAGCCATCAACACAGCAGTGGGTATTACTAAAGAGCTGGATTTATTCACACTTCTGTTGTAAGCAATCAGCCTGTATTGTCTAGAAACTCGTTTTTTTTAGCCTGTAATTATGCTAGCCAAAATTCCCGCATGCTGCTGGCAGTTTATCAACATTTTATCAGTTCGTACTGTTTATCTGAGGCATCCAGAGGCTCAGAGTCACATGAGGACAAACCAGTTAGCCTTGGCTTTTTTACCTCTATCTGCTACAGTCAACCAAGTCCTTGACTTTAAATGAATTCAGATTAATGTTATTATTACAGATTGATGAAACTGTAAAACAGATGAAGCGACAATTGTCCTAGATGTACAATAGCATGTTTGGAGAAGAGCAGAGCTGAAACAGTTTGTGGTTTTGCTATTTCCTTGAAGCAGTCGGTGCATGAAAACACCCTGTTGTATTTATAACACACGTGTATATATGCACAAATTACTGACAGTTTAAAATATTAAAAAAATCACCAGAAATAAGCCGCTCAGGTGGCGCAGCGGTAAAAAGACACGCTGCAACCAGAGCTGGATTCTGAGTACATCGTTTCGAATCCAGCTCTGCCTCCCCGGTTCGAGGCTGGGCGGCTGTATGAGCAACGATTGGCCGGTTGCTCAGTTGGGGGGGGGGCGGGACAAAGAACCGGATGTGGGTCTCTCTCTGTCAGAATGCGATTACGACCTCTGCCGGCTGATTAGAGGCACCTGCACAGAGATGAGGAAGAGTGCCCTTAGGGTGTGTCTCTCCGCATGCAACGCTAGGTGGCGCCAAACTCATCAATGTGCGGGTGGCAAAAATGCATCCGGCTGCTGCTCATGTTTCGGAGGGGATGTGGGTTAGCTTCGATCTCCTCGGTCAGGGCAGGGTTCGGCATAGACAGAGAGGAAGCACGATGCAATAGAACAATTGAATGCGCTAAAGGGGGAGAAAAGGGGGGGGGGGGGGCGGATCACCAGAAATAGGATACAATTATTTTAAAAACACAAAGATGATTTTAAATGTAATAAATTCTTGATTCCTTTTCACTTTTCATTTTATTTTCATTGAAAGCTTTATTCTTTTGTCCACCAGAATACCATGGACATTATATCTCATCTTCAGCATTAGCCTTGTGTGATCTTTTAACAAGACTTCGAAGTATGTCTGTGGGGACGTGTGCCCGTTCAGTCAAAACATCATTTGTATGGCTGGGCACTGATGTTGATCAAGAAAGCATCAGTTGATGTTTCAGTTAATTCCTGTTCAGTGAGGCTGGGGTCAGGGCTCTGTGCAGGCCACCAAACCTTTCTACTTGTCTTTATAGAGCTTGCACAGGAACACGGTTGTGCTGGAACAGGAAAGGGCCTTCCCTAAAGTCTTGCTGCAAAGTTGGAAGCTTATCATTTCCTTTATGTGATTGATTTATTATATTTGTTATCAACTCTTGTTGCTGAAATACATGAATTCAAAAATTAGAAGGGGTGTCCCAATTCTTTTGTCCGTAGAGTGTACCTGGCAACCCTGATCATACCCGGAAAGCAGACTGAAGGAATGTTTTTTTGCTGATGTTTGAATGTTAAACTAATATTCTCCCTACTTGTGGGTTATTCTGCAGTTGAACGGCTTCCGCAGCTACGTGGACCTGTACGTGAAGGATAAGCTGGATGAGACGGGCGTTACACTGAAAGTGGTAAATGAAGTAGTGAATGAGCGCTGGGAGGTTTGTCTCACCATGAGCGAAAGAGGCTTCCAGCAAATCAGTTTTGTTAACAGCATCGCCACTACAAAGGTAATTAAAACACTCCTACCTGCACTACAGAGTTTAAATCACAGATGTGTCAACACGGCCAGGCAATTTGCTGTGTGCAAATTTAAAAGACATTTTTAACTAATAGCATTAATCGAACAATGATTTGTTTATCAGTAGACCAGTTAATCACTGATTCCTAATAGAAACTCTCATTTTTTGACAGGGTGGCAGACACATTGATTACGTTGTGGACCAAATAGTGTCGAAACTCATTGAGGTGGTGAAGAAGAAGAATAAAGCCGGAGTCTCAGTAAAACCTTTTCAGGTGGGTTACATTCTATGACAATATCAGCCATCCTGGTTGGATCTTACTAAGAATTTAAACAGTTCAACCTGGTTGCATAAAGTATATAAACTCTAATTGATGGATTTCTTTTAGGTGAAGAATCACATCTGGGTGTTTGTGAACGCTCTGATTGAGAACCCAACCTTCGACTCTCAGACGAAGGAGAACATGACCCTTCAGACCAAAAGCTTCGGCTCCAAATGCGTTTTCTCAGAAAAGTTCATACGAGCAGTAAGTAATGAAATGACCGCAAATGCAGGGTTTACCTATTTAGGATTGGAGAATCCCATGTGTGTCATAGTGTTCTTATGTATTTTGGTAACCAAGCGTTTTGTTATTCAGGCCACAAACTGTGGAATTGTGGAGAGCATTCTCAACTGGGTGAAGTTCAAGGCTCAGACACAGCTGAATAAAAAATGCTCGTCAGTCAAGCACAGCAAGATCAAAGGAATTCCTAAACTGGACGATGCTAACGACGCTGGTAAGTTTGGACAGCTCGGACGCACTTCCTAAATCCTCATTTGCTGCCACCTGGCTACCATTGAGCTTAGACAAAAGTAGATGGACTGTATGTATATTTTTGCTAAAGACATGCAGCCTATACAGACAAAAGACCTTTTCAGCGCTCAGGTGGCGCAGCGGGATATTCCGCTAGCACACCAGCACAGAGTTTCTGAACTTCTCGGTTTGAAACTCGGTGCTGCCACTGGTTGGCTGGGCACCATCTGGCGGGCATAATTGGCAGTGCCTGCAGCAGATACTAATTGGTCACCGTATCTGCAGGGTGAGGGTAGGACTATGTGTGGGTGGGTGGGGCTTTATACGCTGTGTAAGGACCCTGATTGGTGGAAGAGACGCCTGTGCAGAGTGCAGGGGCGAGAGGAGGAGGGCTGTACACGTGTCGGACGAGGCGTGTACAGCGACGTGCTCTCCTCGGATGCAATCTGGTATCTCTCAGCAGTGGAAGACAAAAATTAAGTGCACTAAATCAGGAGGAAAATGGGGAGAAAATGCATAAAAATAGAGACCATTTCAGACTGGATTAGATTTACCTGATTCACTGATGGTCTGATGGTTACTAAGTAACGCGTTACTCTAATCTGACCACATTTTTCAGTAACGAGTAATCTAACGCGTTACTATTTCCAATCCAGTAATCAGATTAAAGTTACTTATCCAAGTTACTGTGCGTTACTATTTTTGTCATTTTCCTTAGTAAAAAGATATATTTGCTTTCTTCTTGGCAGGGGCGGAGCCAGGGGGTGGCCAGTGGTTGCCATGGCCACCATAAAGTAATCTTCGGCCACCCCCCTGGCCCCCCCACCACCGCTTTGCCGGCAATTTTTTTGCGGAAGCATTTCTGCACGCAGGAGCAGCGCACCTCAGATGAGTAGTTCTTCACCAAAACAGTGCAGTAATACACTCAACATCAATGTCAACCACCAACACCATTACAGAAGTACAGTAGTACTATTTAGTAGTATTCGTGGCGCGCTACGAGTAAAAGCGCCAGCTTCTCTGCGCATTCCAGTGTTGCCAGAAATAACACTTCTATTTAAAAGAAAATCTTCCGTTTTAAGAAGCTCCAGCGTTGTAGAAGGCTATTAAAAGTAAAGTCAATTTTCAATGCTGATTTAGCGTAATAGTGTTGGTCAGTCTGTATCATATTCTTGAAAGAAAATTAAAATTTGTTTTCCATGCATTCACACTAACATGTTCTGGGATTCAATTGAGTCTCATCAGTACACACAAGTTGGCAGCCAAATGATAAAGTATTGCAAAGGAATATCTTTGAAATATTCCGCATTATATAACTAATAAAGTAACTTGTAATCTAACTTAGTTACTTTTAAAATCAAGTAATCCATAAAGTAACTAAGTTACTTTTTAAAGGAGTAATCAGTAATCAGATTACTTTTTCAAGGTAACTAAGCCATCACTGACCTGATTAGAGGTGCAAAATACACTTTTCACATGATGTATTCGTCCATCGAAATAAACGTCACAGGATGAGTGTCTTTTTTGGGTTGTTTTTTCTAAAAAGCCAAATGGTTTCTTTACACCTGGTCCTACATCTACAGCAGTGATGTTCACTTTTTTGGTTTCGAGTTGCTAAGCTACACAGCAACTATATATAATCTCATCTTGTTTTTCTAAAATCAGTACCGAGTTACAGCAGTCTTGCCTCATTCCTGCTGAGGAAATGATCGAGTTGTTGCTAATGAGCGCCTGTCTCCTGTTCTAAGGTGGAAAGCATTCGTCTGACTGCACTCTGATTCTGACTGAGGGGGACTCGGCCAAATCGTTAGCAGTGTCAGGGTTGGGAGTGATCGGGAGAGACCGTTATGGAGTGTTTCCCCTACGAGGTAAAATCCTCAACGTGCGGGAGGCCACACACAAACAGGTAAGGACAAATGCCTAGGTACTTAGTTCTCATAAAAGATGTTTGCTTAGACTCTTAGGTAGCACAGCGATCACCTGCCCACAACCGTGGGAACCCAAACCTGGGTCTCGGTGGTGTCCTGGCCTGGTTGGGTGCTCTGCAGATGCAAATAATTGTGTTTGAGAAAAGAAAGGCGGGACTGGGAGGCATCTCCTTCTTTCCAGTTATGGCATTTGGCAGATGCCTTTATCCAAAGTGACTTACATTTGATGCCAAATACCATGCAAATAATTGAGGGTTAAGGATCATGCTCAGGGGCCCAAATGTGGTGACTTGGCAGTGGCCGGGCAGTAACTTCTGCTTCAAAGCACCAACACGAGCGGTGTCACTGTATAACTGAGAGCCTGGCATGTTCCTCTGTGCAGGTAGGACTCTTAGTAGAAATCTGCTGCCATCCAGGTAAAAGAGGCAGTTAGGAGCTGGACATGTAACCAGGAACCAACCTTGGGTGTTGTGCTTGTGCTAGAGGTCACAAGTGCGTTAGGGAACTGGATACAACTAACCGTAATGTTTCTGTTATTTGTAGATCATGGAGAACGCAGAAATCAACAACATCATAAAGATTGTAGGCCTGCAATACAAAAAGAGCTACGATGACGCAGAGTCGCTAAAATCTCTACGCTACGGAAAGATCATGATCATGACTGATCAGGTGAGCGATCATCTCGCCTCATTTCTATTTTCATCCAGAAATTCATACCAGCAAAGGATTTATATTAACCACTGCTATGCTAAGAGGCTAAATGTTTGGTTCCGTTTTGCTGTTTGGGTTTAGGATCAAGACGGTTCTCACATTAAGGGCCTGCTTATCAACTTCTTCCACCATAACTGGCCATCACTGCTGAAGCACACATTTCTGGAGGAGTTCATCACCCCTATCGTCAAGGTTCGAACATCAGCTTTTCTCGACAAGCATCATGACGTTACGTTGAGATAAAATACGTGTGGGGCTTTGCTTTGAATATCGGCCACTTTGTGTGCAGGCTACGAAGAACAAACAGGAGGTTTCCTTCTACAGCATTCCAGAGTTTGACGAGTGGAAAAAGCAAACAGAAAATTACAAAACATGGCACATCAAGTACTACAAAGGTTTGTTTTATTTGAACTGACATGCACTATAAAGCAAAGCATGTGGACACCCCGTCAAGCTCATGGTCTGGTGTCCACATACATTTTGGCAATGTATCAATACAAATATGAGCAGCACAGATTAACTGTGTTTATGGATGTAATGCACCAGGTTTGGGTACCAGCACAAGCAAAGAGGCAAAAGAATACTTCGCCGACATGGATAGGCATCGGATTATGTTCAAGTACGGAGGCACGGAGGATGATGCTGCCATCACTTTAGTAAGTTTATATACAACGTATGTAACAATACATGTTCATGTAACTTTGTGTTAATGTAACTTTATGTCCACAATTCCTGTTTCATTTTAAAATCAGAGGCTAGCTGCTGCCAGGGACTCAGTTTACTCAGAGGTCCATGTGCTAAGGTTCACTGTTTTTCCTCATCAGGCTTTCAGCAAAAAGAAGACGGATGACAGAAAAGAGTGGCTCACTAATTTTATGGAAGACAGGCGGCAGAGGAGGCTGCACGGTCTACCAGAGGTGAGCCTATTCACGTTTAGCTTTCAGTCACACAAGGATGCAGTGCACAGTAATAAAACACCAATTTTATACTTTTAAATGAGTAGTTAGTAACTGAAATCCTTCGCTCAAAAAAGGCGTAAGGCTGAAAAGCTCGATCTGTTGTGCTTATTAAAAATCGGCTTGTATTTTCTCATTGCAGCAATTCCTGTACGGGACTGCGACACGGCACTTGTCTTACAATGACTTTATCAACAAAGAGCTGATTCTGTTCTCCAACTCGGACAATGAGAGATCAATTCCATCTCTTGTTGACGGTAAGTCTTCTGCATAATGCTACAGGTCACAGGTACATATGTGAAGTATAAAGCATTTAAAGCGTATTTTTACCTTTCTGCAATGTACCAAATGTATCCAAATGAACACCAATATAAACGGTGGGATTTAGGACGTTTTTGAGTATTTAAGTGCTCATTCAAAAACCCCGATCTGCTCTAACACATTAAAACATGTTAACGAAAAGAGGGTGAAGGATAAAAAGCTCAGAATATTATATATTGCTTTTTGTTTGACCATGAGCTTCAAGTTGCTGATATTGGACCAGCTGCTTCTTTGTTGCACGGAAACCTCTAAGCCCATGGTATTTACTTTCTGACCCTGCTGAACAAACCAAGACCACTAGTCCGTGAACTTGAACAACATTTCTGGCTTGTGCTCACTTTAAGGGCAATTATGTTAGTACTACTTATATAAGCACAGAGAAGTCACCGGTGTATGTAAACTTTTTAGCACAGCTGTAGCTAAACTACCCCTTTGGGACGGCGCGGTGGCTTGGTGGGTAGCACAGCTACAGCTAGAAGGTCCTGGGTTTGAATCCCAGGTGGAGCAGTTTAAGTTCTTTTTGTGTGGAGTTTGCATGTTCTCCCCGTGTCTCCGGGGGTTTCCTCCGGGAGCTCCGGTTTCCATCCACAGTCCAAAGACGTGCAACTGAGGTGAACTGGAGATACAAAATTGTCCATGACTGTTTGACAATAAAAGACTTGAACTAATGAATCTTGTGTAAACCAGTAACTACCTGTCCTGTGTGTAAATCATGACATTAAAATCCTAATAAATAACAAACTACCCCTTCAAAACTGGAGGTAAACAAACAAGTTTGATTGGATTATTGCTGTAATAGTGATTTTTGCAGTTCAGTGCATGTAAACAGATTCATTCTGCAACAAATTTAACTGTGTCCGTATTTCTGGATGTTCAGAGATTTCGTTATATTTAAATTTGAAATGACTATTTTTCAATGCAAAGTGCTACAGAAATCCTTTAACAGAAAGTGTGTGTGTGTGTGTGTGTGTAGGTCTAAAGCCGGGCCAGAGGAAGGTGCTGTTCACTTGTATGAAGAGAAATGATAAGAGAGAAGTTAAAGTGGCTCAGCTGGCTGGTTCGGTAGCGGAGATGTCTGCATACCATCATGGCGAGGTGTGTGTAAAATGACCTGCAATCTAAATGCTAATAATGTACATTCATTTTAGCAAAACCTTTTAAAAAATTAGGCAGCAAAGGATTACAAAATGAAAGTTAAAAAATGTAACTTTTTGTGGTTGTTTCCAGCAAGCTCTTATGATGACCATCGTAAATTTGGCCCAGAACTTTGTCGGCAGCAACAACATCAACATCCTGCAGCCCCTCGGTCAGTTTGGAACCCGAATCAACGGTGGCAAAGATGCAGCTAGTCCCCGTTACATCTTTACCATGCTCAGGTAAGTGACCTTACTAAATGCTTACTGGATGTGTTTGTGTGGCTGGAGGGGTCTCACCCTCTCACTCTCACTCACTTACAGCCCATTAGCTAAGCTGTTGTTCCCAGCTGTGGACTCCAACCTGCTGAAGTTCCTTTACGATGACAACCAGAAAGTAGAGCCTGAGTGGTACATTCCCATAATCCCTATGGTGCTGGTGAACGGAGCTGAAGGCATCGGGACTGGCTGGGCCTGCAAGATCTCCAACTACGACCCCCGTGAGATCGTCAACAACATCAACCGCATGCTTGAACACCAGGATCCTTTACCTATGGTAAAAGCTTTTACTTTCTGGTGCAGCCAGAAATTGCTTTAAGTACACTGCACTACTTTTTCGACAGTAGTCATCGCTGCAGTTATATATGGTAGCTGATGAGTTCCCTGTGTGTGTCCTTCCTTAGCTGCCCAGATATAAGAACTTCAAGGGAGTGATCCATGAGCTAGGTCAGAACCAGTATATGGTCAGTGGTGAGGTCTCCGTCCTGGACAAGAACACAATTGAGATCACAGAGCTTCCGGTTCGCACCTGGACTCAGGTATGTGTGTTAGTCATATTGTCTGTATTTATGAGCTCATTTTGTCATGGCGTTAAGTACATGGAAGAGTGGTAGCCTGGTATGTAGAGCTTTGAGCTATCAATTGACATTCGGCTTCTTTTGCCCTTAATCCAGGCATACAAGGAGTCAGTGCTGGAGCCCATGCTCCAAGGAACAGAGAAGACCCCGGCACTCATCAATGACTATAAGGAGTACCACACGGACACCACGGTGAAGTTTGTGGTGCGCATGACTGAAGAGAAGCTTGCCCAGGCTGAGGCAGCAGGTCTCCACAAGGTCTTCAAGCTGCAGTCTTCGCTCACTTGCAACTCAATGGTAAGAAAACTCTGAAGCTCTCGTGTTTGTGCTTGGTGCTTGCTGTGGTGAACTCCCCTGATGCACAATATATTGCCAATAGTATGTGGACCCCCAACCACAAGCTTTTTGGACATCCCATTCAAAAAGCATGACCATGAATAAGGAATTTCCGGAAAGGTTTATTACACCTTGGAAAAGGTGAAGCAGAGACACCTAGACTTAATGGGTCTGTTTAAAAACCTTGTGAGCCTATAGGAAAGAGAACACCTCTTTAAGTTTGCTGTGATGTGCATATTGTAGGTCCGGTATGAATTTTAAATGAAAGCGTTCCTCTTTTTTCTCCCTCTCTCTGGACTTGATGCTGTAGGTGCTGTTTGATCACATGGGCTGTCTGAAGCGGTATGATTCTGTGAACGACATCCTGAAGGAGTTCTTTGAGCTGCGTTTGCACTATTACAAACTGAGGAAAGACTGGCTGGTTGGCAGCCTGGGTGCAGAGTCGGCAAAGCTCTCCAACCAAGCGCGTTTTGTGCTCGAGAAGATTGAAGGAAAAATTTCAATTGGTGAGATTTCTTCTTGGTTTTGTTCAGGGTTGCACTAATATTACACTGGTACCAACATTGACAGTCCATAGCAGTATTGGTATAGTTTAAAAAGATTTTGCTGTGTATCATGTGAAAGGCTTAAATGCTGCTGCCCAGCCTCTTTAAGCCTCGACGAAAAGACATTAGTGTACCACTGTACCGCTGTTTGAATTACACAGTAAATTTCAATGGGTTATCCATCTTCCAGAAAACAAGAGCAAGAAGGATCTGATCCGAATGCTGGTACAGAAGGGCTTTGAATCGGACCCAGTAGCAGCTTGGAACAAAGCTCAAGAGAAGGTAAATGTTCACCTGCAGACTTACAATAAATACTTCTTCATACATAGGCATTATACTTAGTTATATACAATAACTAATGTTAACTAAGTTTACTTAAGCCTCTAGTTAATTATGTTGGTAATTTAAGGTGCCAATTTCTTCAGCATTCAGATTGTAGATTTTATACAGAGTCGGTAGCGAACAGTTCATTACAAATGCTAAAGGGGCCTTGGCCATCCTCCCCTCAAACACGTGTAGATGCCCGACTGGCTGATAGCACCGGTGGGGATTTGAACCCTAGATCACAGATGTAATTATTCGTGCTCCTACTTAAACATGCTAATCAGAATTAATAAAGAAGCTTTTGGTATATTAAAGTTATTATGAGATAAAAATTAGTGTTTAATTGTATATTTAATTATTTAATTACCCCACCACAGGCAACCCAAATAATATAACAGGTGCAATATATTATGCAACCGTACATTGGACTGGATGGTTAACAAGCTTGTGTTTTTGCTTGTACAGGCATTAGAGGAAGAGGATCGTGATGGAAACGAGAGTGACAGCTCGGTGGACTCCGGCTCTTCATCGGGTCCCAACTTTAACTACATCCTCAACATGCCCCTGTGGTGCCTGACCAAGGAGAAGGTGGACGAGCTTCTAAAACAGAGGGACGTCAAGGTATGCTCCAAAAATCTGCAAATTATTAAATCTATTCTAGCCACTAAACCTATTCTAATCACTAAGAATGATTAGTGATGTGATTACAGAAGGTAACTTTTTACGACTATCCAGATTTGTATATTCATATCAAATCAACTTGCAACACTTTTACTTTTCACAATAAAGGCTCTTTGTAGTTCTTCCGATGGTGGACAGGAGTTAGGAGTTAGCATGGGCATTTTCGCTGGCCTTTGACTACACATCCCCTTACACAGAAGGGTTTGATGCACAGTGTATCGTGACACCTTCACTTCACCACCAGTATTAAAATTAGCTGCAATTTAAGCCACAGTAGCTCTTCTGTTGGTCCGTACAAGACCCTATAGCCTTCATGTCCTCTGTCATCAGGGGGCTTGTGCCTCCTTGGATCACTGTCAAGGGGAACTCATCACAACCGCATGTACGCATGCCTCATCATATCTGCTGCATTCAACACTTGTACTACAAGCACCCTGACCATCACATGCAAAATTGTTATGAAACAGGCTTTGCCATGGACATTTTTCAGGAGCGTTCTTAATGTTTTGTCTCATCACTGTAAATATGTGTATGTTTATATGCTTGTCATATGTGTAATTCCAGAAAGCCGAACTGAAGGATGTACAGAAGAAATGTTCGGAGGATCTGTGGAGGGAAGACCTGGCCGTGTTTATTGAAGAGCTTGACGTAAGTGCCTCATAGAACCTAGTTCGTTCTGACAAGATGTGGATCAGCATATGTAGTCGTTTTTGCAGGTACTCATCCTGATATTGTACTTTTCTGTCTCTTAGAGGATAGAAGAGCTGGAGCGAGAGAATGCCAGCATGGGGAAGGGAGTGAAGCTGGTTAAGGGCAAGGTTGGCAAACCTAAGGTGAAGAAGATCCAGTTGGAAGAGACACTGCCGTCGCCTTTTGGCCGGCGAGTGGAGCCCCAGATCACTCAGGCAATGAAAGCTGATGCTTCCAAGAAGATGACCAAGAGGAAGAAGGTGAGATCATGAAAGATGTACACTATAAGGCCAAAAGGATGTGGACACACATCTTAATAGCTTAGTCCATGTGTTTTAACCACACTTATTGCTAGGTATATAAAATCCAGGCCATATAAGGTCCTTTGTCTTCCAATATGCACAATGCAAGGTCAATAAAGACAAGGTTGGTCAAGTGTGGTGTGAAGAAATTCCAGTAGCCAGCACAGAGCCCTGACTAACCCCAACTGAAACGCTGATTGTGAGCCAGTATTTCTAAACAGTTTCTTATTGTGCCTATATAATGCCTGTGGTTTTTAAACAGGCTGTCCAACAAGCTCATGGTCAGGCGTCCACATACTTTTGGCCGTAAAGTGTACAAAGATGCAGACGTTACTCTCAGAATGATTACTGGTCGATCCCTGCTGTCCTAATTCCGATCTTTCCGTCTTAATTCTAGGGTGATGGGGAGACGGCAGTAAAATTTGAGTTTGATGAAGATGGCATGGTGGAGGCAAACGGTGCGGGAGACGGCTCCCTTATCTCTCCGTCCGGCCTGCCCAACCCTGGAGCCAAACCCAAAGCGCCCCGTGTTAAAAAAGAGAAAAAGGAACCTGGTAAAGAATGAAAATGCACCACTCTTATTATATAAGGTGTATGAATCTTTGTACATGTGACCTTCATTTGGATGTCACACCAGATTCATACAGTATTAATATATGTGTAAGATACAATGTACATGCTCTTCTATCAGGCGCTCCCAGACAGAGGAAGGCTCCAGGCTTAACGAAAAGTCCAGCTAAGAAAGTAAAGAAGAGGAACCCCTGGTCAGATGACGATGATGAGAAATCAGATGTCAGCGACCTGGAAGAGATGGAGCAGCCGGTCATTCCCAGAGACACCACGTCCAGGAGAGCGTCAGGTGTGTTCTTTGTTTGTAGCTTCTCATTTGTGTATCTCGCCAGTTTAAACTGGGATGACAGCACAGCTCATTTAGCGGGAGGCTCGGTTGGCACACTGCTGATGTCCAGGATGAAATCTCAGTGCTTTTGTAGACCTGCAGGGTGTTCACAAACATACATAGGTCAATTGGGCTCCTTGTTGCTGCTGCAGTTGTGGCCTCTACTGGCCGGTTGAGGCACCTGTATGATGGACAGTTCATGTACAGTATATATACACCGATCAGCCATAACATTAGAACCACCTCCTTGTTTCTACATTCACTGTCCATTTTATCAGCTCCACTTACCATATAGAAGCACTTTGTAGTTCTACAATTACTGACTGTAGTCCATCTGTTTCTCTGCATGCTTTTTTTTAACCTGCTTTCACCCTTTTCCTCAAATGGTCAGGACCACCACAGGACCACCACAGAGCAGGTATTATTTAGGTGGTGGATCATTCTCAGCACTGCAGTGACACTGACATGGTGGTGGTGTGTTAGTGTGTGTTGTGCTGGTATGAGTGGATCAGGCACAGCAGCGCTGCTGGAGTTTTTAAATACTGTGTCCACTCTGTTAAACACTCCTACCTAGTTGGTCCACCTTGCAGATGTAAAGTCAGACACGATCGCTCGTCTATTGCTGCTGTTTGAGTTACACAGAACGTTGTGACTGGCCTAGTAAATCCACGTCATACTAATAATGTCCCACTGTTGATTCTTCTCATAGCTGCAAAGGCCAAGTACACATTTGACTTCTCAGAGGAGGAGGATGAAGACGATGCAGACGAAGATCAAGAAAACGAGCCAGCTTCCTCTCCAGTCCACTCCTACAAGGAGAACGTAGCTACTGCACAAAATAACGACGATGAGGACGACGACTTTGACGACATATTCCCTCCTAAACCAACGTTAACGACGTATGTGCATGAACACAAGCAGACCTTGTTATGGTTAGCTGTTCTGTTGTGTTGTGTTACAGAGTCTCTTCACTCTTTGCACATCTTAACATGTTTTTCGTTGTAGTACCACCACAGATGCCAAGAAGAAGGAGCCAGCAGGTGTTTTCACTTCCTCCAAACCTGCTTTCTCTGAGAAGAGCAGTGACAGCGGTATGTGTGTGTGTGTGTGTGTGTGTGTGTGTGGCTTCATAGCTAAACAGACTTTACCTAAAGTATGTGGACACCTGTCCATAAGCTTGTTGGACATTGCAGTCTAAAACCATTGGCATTCATTTATTTTATTCTCACATTTTTACCACCACTTTTTCCGATTTACCAGAACCACTGGACACAACGCAGTAACACAGCCCAGACAGGACACCAATTCATACCCCCCTGACAACAATTCACCGCCCTCACTTCCCAGACACAGCCAATCATGTCTGTATGTAGGCATCTGACTGACTGATAGCACTGCTGGGGGTATTGGGCTAGCGTAATTTACCGCAGCCCCAGCCAGGTAGCCAGATTTAGAATTATATTCGTTGTATGTTCTATATTTATACACACATATTTACATTTACATTTCCAGCATTTAGCAGATGCTTTTATCCAAAGCGACTTACACGATGAGCAGAACACGATGAGCAATTGAGGGTTAAGGGCCTTGCTCAGGGACCCAACAGTGGCAACTTGGTGGTGGCGGGGCTTGAACCGGCAACCTTCTGTTTACTAGTCCAGTACCTTAACCACTGAGCTATCACTGGCACATATATCTATACTTTTAAATAAATATATCAATATATATTTATACACATATATAGGTGTGGCTAAACACCCGAGCTTTGGGTTAAGCTTGTGTATTTTGTGCATTAACTAAAATACTCTGGTTCAGACGTCTTGATGTTTTGAACACCATCAATAAAATGTCGCACTTCACAGCTTTAGCTAAAACATTCCCTGAAGAAAAACAAATCATAAAATAAAACAATGTATTATTTTGCTCATTCAAATCGACCTAAATTCATAAATGTTCTACCATGTTTTTCTCAGAAGCGAAGTCCGACAGTGACGATGAAAAAGATGTGTTCTCGTCCTACTCCAGCAGTTCAGCATTTGAAAAACTCTCTCCAGCTAAGAAAGGTAAAACCACAGCAGCCGTGTGATCAAAATTGAACAATTCATTTAAAAGCATGAACAAAAAAAGATGTGTTTTTTCTATACTTTAGCCAAGAAGCCTGCAGAAGCGGCTCCTAAACCACGGAAACCTCCAGCCAAACCCAAAAAGCCTGACGCATCAATCTGGGAATCGGACTCAGACTCGGCAGCTAAGAAACCTTTGGCAGCACCTAAAGGTCCAGGCAAAGGCAGGGGGAGGAAGAGGAAACAGTCAGACTCCGAGGAAGATTACAACCCTGTAAAAAAGACTGTAAAGGCTCCAGTTAGTAGAGTGAGTGTCCTACCGTATATAATCCTTCATTCTTGTAGATGTTCTTTTTTACCTTGGTATATAAGCATCTGTCAATACAGTAGGGGTCACTTTTGCAGTAGAAAGAGATTTAACAGGTGCACCACTTGAGCCGTTAATGCCTCCAAAAAGCATTTACAGTGTATCACAAAAGTGAGTACACCCCTCACATTTCTGCAAATATTTCATTATATCTTTTCATGGGACAACACTATAGACATGAAACTTGGATATAACTTAGAGTAGTCAGTGTACAGCTTGTATAGCAGTGTAGATTTACTGTCTTCTGAAAATAACTCAACACACAGCCATTAATGTCTAAATAGCTGCAACATAAGTGAGTACACCCCACAGTGAACATGTCCAAATTGTGCCCAAAGTGTCAATATTTTGTGTGACCACCATTATTATCCAGCACTGCCTTAACCCTCCTGGGCATGGAATTCACCAGAGCTGCACAGGTTGCTACTGGAATCCTCTTCCACTCCTCCATGATGACATCACGGAGCTGGTGGATGTTAGACACCTTGAACTCCTCCACCTTCCACTTGAGGATGCGCCACAGGTGCTCAATTGGGTTTAGTCCATCACCTTTACCTTCAGCTTCCTCAGCGAGGCAGTTGTCATCTTGGAGGTTGTGTTTGGGGTCGTTATCCTGTTGGAAAACTGCCATGAGGCCCAGTTTTCGAAGGGATGCAGTGTGATGCAGTGTGCGGCGTATGGTCTGAGCACTGACAGGCTCACCTCCCACGTCTTCAACCTCTGCAGCAATGCTGGCAGCACTCATGTGTCTATTTTTTAAAGCCAACCTCTGGATATGACGCCGAACACATGGACACAACTTCATTGGTCGACCCTGGCGAAGCCTGTTCCGAGTAGAACCTGTCCTGGGAAACCGCTGTATGACCTTGGCCACCATGCTGTAGCTCAGTTTCAGGGTGTTAGCAATCTTCTTATAGCCCAGGCCATCTTTGTGGAGAGCAACAATTCTATTTCTCACATCCTCAGAGAGTTCTTTGCCATGAGGTGCCATGTTGAATATCCAGTGGCCAGTATGAGAGAATTGTACCCAAAACACCAAATTTAACAGCCCTGCTCCCCATTTACACCTGGGACCTTGACACATGACACCAGGGAGGGACAACGACACATTTGGGCACAATTTGGACATGTTCACTGTGGGGTGTACTTACTTATGTTGCCAGCTATTTAGACATTAATGGCTGTGTGTTGAGTTATTTTCAGAAGACAGTAAATCTACACTGCTATACAAGCTGTACACTGACTACTCTAAGTTATATCCAAGTTTTATTTCTATAGTGTTGTCCCATGAAAAGATATAATGAAATATTAGCAGAAATGTGAGGGGTGTACTCACTTTTGTGATACACTGTATCTGTTACTGTTGTGCTTTAGGCGGCACGGTGGCTAGCACTGTCGCCTCAGAGCAAGAAGGTCCTGGGTTCGATCCCCAGGTGGGGCGGTCTGGGTCCTTTCTGTGTGGAGTTTGCATGTTCTCCCCGTGCCTGCGTGGGTTTCCTCCGGGAGCTCCGGTTTCCTCCCACAGTCCAAAAACATGCAGTCAGGTTAATTGGAGGCACTGAATTGCCCTATAGGTGAATGGGTGTGTGTATGTGTGTCTGCCCTGCGATGGACTGGAGCCTCGTCCAGGGTGTTACTGTGTGCCCTCCCCATCCCCATCCCCATCCCCATCCCCATCCCCATCCCCGACCCCGATTGGATAATCGGTTAAGAAAGCGAGAGAGCGAGTGTTGTGCTTTACTAAAAGTTTTATTCCATCCTTCATCATCTTTGGTGAGCATGCTTAACACCTCGCTACATCTACATTCATTTATTCATTAGGGAGGATTTCATGTAAATGAGGGTCAGTTGTGTCTCTCGAGTGTTTTGATACAGACCAACAGTTTCATGCTGAGTGTTCAGATCTGCGCTTGTTTCACTGCAGGGTCTTGTTCTAAAACCATCTCTCAGTGGGATGTTTTATCTTTTACTAATTGAATGAATATGTTCGTTTGTGTGTACAGAAGTCGAAGAAGGCAGCATCAGACGACGAGGACGAAGAAGTGAACAGCAAAAGTTCCGGTCGTATGGACTCGGGACGGGATCGAGCCGGCCGAGCCAAGAAAGATGTCAAGTACTTTGCAGAGTCTGACGATGAAGAAGACGACGATGACATGTTCGACTAGGCAGCAAACAAAACACACACTCACACAATCGCTTAAATCTCGTCCTGTCCTGCAGACTTTTGTACATTTTTTCACCTCCTGTTTTATTTGACTTTATTTGTGATGCTTTTTACTGTGTAGTTGTTTTACATGTCATTTTTTATTATTAATATTATTCATCAAACTGTATTTGTCATAAACAGCTTTTAGAAATGTAGACTGCGGTGCTTCAGCACATTTTAACTGTTAAAATAAACATTGTACCTTTTCATGAAGTTGGAAATAAACATGATGTAAAGGACTGAGTGCTTTTTAATGATCTGTGAGCTAGGAGTTCATTTGTAGCGTTCATCCTTCTCAGTAGCAGAACTGTGGGTCCCCAGCTTGTGTTGGAAACAATACATTCTTAACTGGGAGCCAGTCCATCGCACACTCATCCACCTTGTGGTAGGTTTTTTAGAGGGTGAGAGGAATCCAAGTTTTTTATTGTTTTTCTGGTCCACATGCCTGGTTTGGCTAGTTTTTACGCCAAATCTTCTTCCTGAGACAATTCTCCTCATTTTATTCAGGCTTGGGATAGGCAATGTTTAGCTTCAGTTCTAAAAGAAGTGGATCAAGGAAAACTTGAACCTTTCCAAGATTGGAGATAAAGAACCCTGCTTCAAAAGTCTTAACTAAGTTTAGCTCAAGCTACAAAGTTACTAAGTTAACAAGGCCATGTCTATTTTGCCCGCATGCGCAGTGAGGAGGACGCTTAGGGAGGCAAATTATTAAATAATACAATTATAAAGAATTGTAATTACGAAATCTGTGCGTTGTAGAGCACTATTAGAGCAGCTACTGTATTTGGCTAGTCCACAAAATACATTTAGACTAGAAATAAAGTGAAATTTTTAAAAGGTTCCCAGGTGTAAGCACATCTTTTTGGTTGGAAACATCTTCAGTACCTGCTTTCACCTGGTCAGGGTCGTTTACATGTTGGTATGTTACTTGTCGGACATGGGGACATGACTTTGTTTTTTTCCCCCAGTCATATTGTGTTCTATCTATTACCACACCTCAGCCTTCAGGAACAGCCACAGTGTCCAAATATCTCTGCACATCTTTATTTTAAAATAAATATATTTTCATTATTTTGCAAATGGTAAACAGTATATGAACATACAAAGCATTGTTAATGTACAAACAAGACACTGATGAAAGAAAAATGAACAGAAGCAGAATTAGTCTGTTCTGCACCCTTCGTTTCAGCGTAGCCGGGACAGAGACGGAACAGGTTTTCCAACGTCTGAGTCTTTCATTATTTTTATTTCAGCCCAAGCAGCACTGCTGTTCTTGCACAGGCTCTCAGCACGAGTCCTGTAGAGTTCAGTAATGTCGAGTCACATCCTCAGAGTAAGAGTGGAGACGTTAGTGACACGTAAAGCAATAGTAACACTGTTCAAATACTGCAGGATTGTTCCTGTAAAGGCGAGTTTCAGACAAGTGGATATCGAGTCAAAATCTCCTGTAAAACCAGCAATAAGTGAAAAAGCATGTTTGTTCTAAAGGCAAAAAGAAGGAAGCGGTTCAAGTGCACGTGATAATTGACCACATAGCTGGACCTGCAGTGTTTAATCGCTCACAGCACTACGTTTCACCAGTGATCGTCAGGCCTCCGATGAGATTGTAGTATTCTGGGTTTCAGACTAATGACTAAAAAACACTAGATTAGAGTTTGTGGACACATTTTCAAGGTGAACCACACCTTTCCTGCTCCAGTATGAACGAAATGAAAAGAAACTCCGGTGGCCTGCACAGAGCCCTGACCTCAACACAATTAAACACCTTTGTGATTAACTGGACTGGCAATTACAAGCCAAACCTAACCTCAAACACGCTCTTTTGTTGTAAGGTTCCCCACAGAAACACTCCAATTTTATATTAATAGCCATTGGTTTTGACATGGGATGCCTGATAAGCTCATGGCCTGGTGTCCACACTCGGCCATAGTGGATACACACAACCTGGCTGTTATTAATGTCATTACAAGTAGAGCATGTATAACATTCAATGTCAAACTACAGTTAATGTTAACAGTATAAACATTTGTCAATTTGACGTTTTGTGGTCAACTTGGGATTCAAGAGATTTCTGCAACTGTTTATTTTCTTTGACTGAATAACTGGAACACATACTAGTTTGTCCATTAATATTTGCTGGGCCAAAAACAAGACACACCAGCTTAGTTTATGACTGTCTACAGCTGATCACGTCCCATATAAAAAAGGGCTTGTTTAACTGCACCCAATAAAGGACATTGAACAGTGGTCTCGAGTCAAGGTTGGCGAGAAAATCCAAGGAGTCACCTTGACCTTGACCATGAATAAAACCAAGAAAACACTAAAATCTTCTCTGCTGTTTCTCTAACATTACATGCTGGATTCGGTGAAGCTTCAGTGCTACTTTAGAAAGATCAAGTGGAAAGACATTCATGAGTCTTAAGTGCATTTTCTCTACCTTCAGACATCCGAATAACACAAGTTATGCACTTCCTGTACACTTCTGGCAGATAAATAGGAAGAGTTTGTATTGCTGGAAGGAAAACACACAAATGAAGGTTAGAAACAGATTCATACATAAACACAAAGGTACAAAAAGCCTAATTTCATGCATCATTGCTTTCCAAGAGACACTATATGGCCAGAACTGGTTAATTATCCTATTTGGAAACCATGGTCATTAATAAGGAGTTCGACCTCCTCCTTACAACCATCACTTTTTTGGACAGCCAAAAAATATTGTTTATGTATATATGTACATACACTATCTAACAGAAAAGATCCCCCCAACCACTGCCACAAATTTGGATGCCTATAATTTTTATATAATTAATTTTAAACACTTGTTAGTAAGGGAGTGGGCTAAAACACCTTTGCTGAATACTTACTCCGCATACTTTTTTGCCATATAGTGCAAAGTAATAGATCCATAGCGCTAATTGTTGCAGCAAGGGGGCGCTGTTGTGGCTGGATGCATTCTTTGAGTGTGTTTTTCTAGTCTGTCATGGCAGAGCAGAGAGCTAGCCTAAACATATAACTAAACATATTAATGACACCACATGAGCTCTATGTTCATTCTAGCTGCACTATAGCCAAAAGTATGTAGATACCCCGTAGGCTGTTGTAGCCTAGTTGTTAAGGTACTGAACTAGTAATCAAAAAGTTCCCAGTTCAAGACCCACCACTGCCAGGTTGCCACTGTTGGGCCCTTGAGCAAGGCCGTTAACCCTCAATTGCTTAAACTGTATACTGTCATGACAGCCACTGCTATCAGGTGTATAAAATAAACACTATCCTTCGAACATCATGTTTCAGCATGACTGTGTCCCTGTGCACCAAGCAACGTACACAGACATGATTTGACTAGTTTGGTGTGTAGGAATTCAAGAGTCATGACTTTATTTAGGTTGTTATAGTCAAAAGACATGGGGAGGACTCCATAAATAAAATGGTCAGATATTTACAGACTTCTGGCCATATAGTGTAAAACAGACTGGTTGCTGGTGCAATCAAACCTTAAACATTATTTACATTCTAAATATACGGTGCAATTTTAGGGCCTCTTAGTGGCCAGGGGTTGTCTGTTTATTTTTAAACAAAACGTCTCGCCTTAAATGATAGTATTTAAGCAAATTAAAGCAGCACAAAATGTAATTTTCCATACAGAGCTGTAACCATAAGATGCTATGTACAACGTACGCCAGAGTGAAAGACAGCATCAGAGAGCAAAAAGCCACTGAATCAAACTCTGAGCCTGTCATGCAGGTTAACTACTGTACACAGAAGACCTGAGAAGCTACGCCTCTGTGTTACAGAAGGGGCGTCCGTTTCCACATGAATTCATTAGCGCACACACACACACTGTAGTGCACTGCAGGCTGTGCGTGGTGGAGTTTTAGTCCTGACGCCGAGAAGAGCTCATTTTTTGGCCGCAAAGTGCAAGCCGACTTGTGTAGGCCATTTCAAGTCATTTGTAGTCCTAAATAAAATAAAAAAAGGAATGAATGCACTGCCGAGGAAAGGGAAGCACTGATGGTCCACCTGTAATGTTCACAGTAAAGCAAGCCAAGTTCTTGATATGAGCATCTCCCTTCCTACGGATCCTCACTCGAGGAGGAAGCATGTTCCGGAGAGGACGGGCTGGCTGATTTTTTATCAGTTGAGCTGCCTTTTTTATCCACACTGTTCTTTTCTGAAGAGCTCTGTCCATCCTGGCCTTCAGAGTTCTCCAGCATTTCCTGAATGAGAGGAGGCATACAGCCCGGGATCTCCATCTTTAAAGAGATGACTCGCTCAGCACCTACAAACCAAGAGAGAAGCAGAGTGAAAGGTTCAATTTACCATCTACAGTCCATAACATTAGTAAAAGATTCTGAAAACCTGGTGAAATCTCGGTGTGTAAAGGACAGGGCTGAAAAGCAATACTTATTGCCCATAACCCTTGATCCCTCACATGGCATCGCATTAAAAGCCAACGTGCTTCTGTGATAAATGTTACAACATTGCAAGTTAAAGCTCTGACATGGCAAATGGAAGCCATACATCAACGACATTTAGAAACCAGAGGTCTAGACCAGTCTCTCATTGTAAATGTGTGGTGTACTATGAAGCTCAATATACGACAACAGAGACCCCAGCTGTTTTGTGCTCATTTAATCTAAAGAGCGTTTGGAAGGTCAGGCACTAATGTTGGACCACCAAACCATATCTATACGGACATTGACTTGTGCAGAAAGTGCAATCATGCAATTGCCACAAAATTGTAGACATTTAATTGATTTGAATGAAAATAAAATGATTTTATATACGTTATCAAGGAGTGGCAGAAACACCAAAGCTTATTCATAACGAGTATAGTGTAGCTATATTTATTCAGACATTATTCACACATTCTGGTCCTGATCTAGGTTGCTCTGTGTGCTGTTACCTTTAGCACTGATACTCCGAAGGTCTGTGATCTTCATGAGGGTTTTGGGGAACATGTGGGGTTTGCTGGGCCTGCGCTTTCTCACATAGATCTTCAGTGCTTCCAGCAAAGGCTCTTGGAGCTGGTCTACCTTGGACGGCTCTTCCAGGTCCTGACGGTCTGTTTGAGAGTCCATAAAAAGAGCAAGAGCTTAGTTAGTACCTCTTATACAGTGCAGTCTGTATGTAGCTAAATGATCATTTTGCTTTGTATTCTAGCAGATTGGAGTTGACATGAAATAGTTTGAGTATAAAAATAGAGCCGTGCTGCTGTGTCTGATCCACTCATACCAGCACAACACACACTAACACACCACCACCATGTCAGTGTCACTGCAGTGCTGAGAATCATCCACCACCTAAATAATACCTGCTCTGTGGTGGTCCTGTGGGGGTCCTGACCATTAATGAACAGGGTAAAAGCAGGCCAAAAAAGTACGTAGAGAAACAGATGGACTACAGTCAGTAATTGTAAAACTACAAAGTGCTTCTGTATGGTAAGTGGAGCTGATAAAATGGACAGTGAGTGTAGAAACCAGGAGACGGTTTTAATGTTATGTAATATGTATATATGACAAATAAAGGCAGACTTCTTCTTCTTCTATTTTGATCCAAAACTTGGGACACTGCAAGACTTATTTTGTCAGCTGCAGGACAGTAAGTCACATTTTATGTTCCACTGACTCACGACCAAAGAGAATCTTTCACTGTGAGTGATTTTGTCTGAGCCTGACTATTGCACCGTGTAACATCATCTTTAGGCAAACACAGACCCAGTCACCACTAGATGGCAACAACCCCTCACACATCAGCTCCCACTCTGCACTACATGAGGCGTCAGAAGTGCAAACGGTGTGCAACTTCTCCCAGATTATGTAAGAGTGTGTAACAGTGGGTGCGATGTTAAACTGTCACACCTCAGAGCCAAATATATCAAGCTCACAGAAGCAGGGTTTGTTCTGACACAACTGTGGGAATGAAAGTGTGCTGGCACAAAAATATCTTGAGGGCTGTGATTTGCTGTGCAGGATTGATGGAAATGGTTTATGCAGACTGGCAGTAATGGGGCAGTGACAGTAACCAGGTTAAGCTCCACAAATACCACAGACACATATGCAGCAGGTGAACACTCCTGCGAACTACTGAGTTTCAGCCACTCTCTATGTGCATAAACTTGGAAATGCTTTTGACCTTGTTTCAATGGTTTGGAGTAGGCTGTGACCCACACAGACCTCTGACCTCAAGTCCTTTAAACATGTTTGGAACGAATGTAAGATTACACATGTTCCTGACCTTAAATTAGCTTTTGATTGAACAAAAACCCAAACAGTGTACAACATTTAGAGCAGAGGTGGTTGTAGCCATGGGGTGGGGGGGACTGTTGATGCTTGTGGGGCTAAAACAAAATATCTAACAAGCTCATGGTCAGGTAACTTACATACAGTTATAGAGCATAGCTGGTACACATGTGCTGGTGGTCATTAATTCATTAACATTAGAGGAAAGCACTGTCCATTATTCTACTCACTAGTAAAAGAGCAGCATTAGCCAAACAAGAACCCTAGAAAAGTTCACACTGTTCTACTACAGTAGCTATTTAGAGATATAATCAAATTTGTCACATGTATCATTTGGTTTTAACTGACCACACCTGTTCCTAAGTGTCCACTAAATGTTGTTTTTCCTGCCATTCCCTCCTACAGACTGGGTTTGTGAAGTCTTTTTTGACAAACATGGACACAAAGGCTAACCTTTGACAGAACCATCATACCACCCTACAGAACCATTAAATCACAACCAGCCTCTTTATAGCCTCGTGATTAGGATCTTATAAATTAAAGCTTTAATGTTTTTATATCTTGTGTGATTTCTGTTTCAAACACACCACCAAAGACTGAAACGACCCACGAACGGCTGCTTTTATTGTGCACGAAGGAAACTCGCCACAGCTGATTACAGGTGGAGCTAATTACCTGTTGTGCCATGTGCAAGCTGATTGGGGCAACATCCAATTACCAAATCTGCACATTTTTCTTGTCATTGTTTTAAAAGCCTTACAATTTTATGTACACTTGAATAAAATCCGAATGCATCCGGACTGAAAACAGATTTTGGTGAAACAGCTACTGTTGGGGTCTTAAAAAAAGATCCCAATCTTTCACGGGGTACCATATTATGGCTGTAACCCTTCTTGAGCTAAAATGTGGTCCAAGTCCAGAAGGCCTGCTCTCGTGAAGCATTTACACATCACCGACTACAGACAGAGAGGAAACGAAAAAATGCCTTTTCATTACTAACAAACCCACAGTTCGTTCATTTATTTACATGCACATATCTTAAATTAAAATCCTTTTCTGGATGAGTGGAGTGTCCATGGTTTGGAATAGGGTGTTTAACAAGCGGGCACTTGGGTGGCATGGCTGTAAATAACGCTAGCCCAGCGGTACAATCAGCCACTCAGGTGTCTACATACAGATGTGATTGTCTATGTCTGGAAAAGCGGGGGAGGGATTTGGATTTGTTTGTGTCCTATCTGGGGTGTGTTAACGCATTGCAAACACTGATTTCTGCAAAGCCAAACCCACCCACCTAACCAAGATACATGGTGATAAAACATAAAAAATAAACAAAATAATGTTTGGGGGGACAGATGGCCGAGGCCCTGCCATGAACTGGCCATATATATAATTGGTACAAGACTTCGGGTCTGTCTGAAAACCTAGTGAGCTCTCTACATAGACTGTCCGAATTTTTAGATACAGTATTTGAAATGTTACATACTGAGGTGCCTTATTTCGAGGCGATAAACTAACTGAATATCGAGGGAGCATCCGATGCTTCCTACATGCACGCAGAGTACATGTGTATGTCAGCGTGTTAAGTCTACCTCCAGAGATGAGGCAGATGGCCGAGAGCAGGCCCGTCTCTGTGTCGTCCATCTCGATGGGCAGAAGCTGGTTGGCGAAGGTGAACACCATTTCTGTGAGCGGGCCAAATCCGGCATTATGCATCTGTGTCCTGTTTAGTGTCAGTCCGTCTGAGAAGGTCATAGTGTCCTGGTCCGGTGTGTAACGTGTGCAGATACGCAGGATCTAAACGCACATATAAATCATATACAGTAAGATTTCCCCCCAATAGAGATTATATATTATAGAGGATATTGTTAATAACAATAATAGGCATAATTTTCATGTTTTACCACTGCTTTATCCTGGCCAGGGTTGTGGTGTGTCCAGCTTCCCTGCAATGCAATAACACACTCCGGATAGGATGCCAATTCAATAATAATAATAATAATAATACAGAAAACAAAAAGAACTGGGACACTCGGTTGGTGCAGTAGTGTATACACCAGCCCAACACTGCTGAGATCTGGGTTTGAATCTCAGTGGTGCAATTGGCCAGCCAAGCACTTGCATGGGCATGATTGGCCGAAGCCCAGCCCTATCCCTTGTGCATAACTTCCATGTGCTCAGTGTTTCTGAGGAAATCAGACCCACCGTGACCCTGTCCAGGATAAAGCAGTGAAAAATTTAAATACTTTCATTTTGGGTGATTTATTGCATTTCCAGTGCACATATCAACATCAAATCTACACACACAATGTCCTTGTGCCTTTAAATAAAAAAGTATATTTTACCCATAAACCAATATATTTTTAGGACACTTTCATTTAAAAAAAATAAAAAAAGGAAAAAAATATTATATTAACATGCACAGTATATCAACTGAATAAATTTCCACCAATACACTCCAAAATCTAAGCTGACGTTTACTAAGAAGTAAAGGCTGTTCCATCCAGGTCAGGTGTCCACATACATAAATATACATTTTCTATGGACAAATTGTTTACTCCTGGTGTTGTTCATTAAAACAATATATAGGAAACGTTCGGCTACTTTCTGTGAACTGTAGGATTCTGTTTATGGGTGAGTTTTCTTGTATAAAGTGCGATATGTGTGCATGAACAGCAAGTGTTTGTGTGTGTGTGTGTGTATCTGGATGAATGTGAAGGACTGCGATGAGAGGCAGTCAGTGCGGCTGCTATATGAACCCTTTGAAGCACATGCTGACAGTGATTGGCACCATTGTCAGGTAGATAAAACAGAATAAAACATGGCTACTGGCTGGGCTCTCACACACACATACACCAACAAACACACACCGGCGCACACACACACTGGCACACACACACCAAACATTCTTGAACATGTTGTTCAAGCTCTATTTTTAAGCCAATTTCCACTGCTCAATGCCAATAATTCATCACAGTCTTCACCGATTACAAGATAAAACAAGGATGTGTGTGTGTGAGAGTGTGTGTGTGTGTGAGGGAGGGGGGTTGCATGGGGATGTTTTGCGCCTGTTTACGCTCAATTTTTGAAATTAATTATTAAAAAATAAATAATTTATCTACACGCTCGGGTGGCGCATTGTTACATTATGCTAGCCCACTCTCACTGATGCTGGGATCCAGAGGTCAAGTCTCCAGTGGTGCTATCGGCCGGTTGGGCGTCTACATAAAGATACAAGTAGCTACATCTGGGGGAAGCGGGGTGGCCGAAGCTGAACAATAATTAAGGTTGACCATCCAGCAGAGGCATCCCTGCATAGCCACCCACTCGGTCAATAGTACAGCTGAGATTTGAACTCAGATCTCAGTGGCAGGTTAGCGCATTGAACCTCTGCACCGTGGTATACAGCAACGTTGAGTTCTCAGCATGTGCTGACGTTCTGTTGGGGTGAGGATTGATTTATTATTATTATTATTACTTTTAAAGCAACACAGCGTGGCTTTGACAGGCCCTTGGTGTAACACCCTGTTTAGCTACAGGGTGTGTTCCTGCCTCCAGGCCAGTGTTTCCGGGTGGCCACGACCCTGACCAGGATAAATCGGATAAAAAAAGAAACTTCAGAAGTGAAAAAACGAGCTGGGAGACAAAAAGGGGACGAGGTTAAGGCGTGTGATTCGAGCTCGTCTCCTTCCTCTCTTCATCTCTGCTCCCTCAGGGTGAAGTGCTAATCTAATCAGCATTGCTTCCTCACTCTCATTCTCTATATCTCTCCCTCCAGCTCCGCAATGAGCATGCTCAGCTGCTCCCTCCATCACCTTATCACCCTGCACGGTCTGCTCCGTATCATGCTCATTACCACGGCAACCTGAGCTCAGCAACACACACACACACACAGCCGAGGGCGTCACACTCACAATGGCGTGTATTTACAACAGAGTCAGAAAACTAACAGCCGTGTAAACAGATCAGTTCGCTACAAAAGCCACTTCGCTACAGTGAAAACAGTTGTCTTATGTACCTGTTCAGTGGGACGTCCAGAATTTTATGGAAATCATACTTGAAAAACTGAATTTTCACATCAATAAGGAATCAGAACTACAACCACACTGTCTGGCTGCAAATAATGTTGTGATAAAAATTAATTGCCCCCTTTGTGAATGCCTCTGTTTATGCATATTTGTCACACTTAACGATCTAAGCTCATTAAAACAAAACATGAGACACTTGGTCCATTACGGTAGTCCAGCATTGCTGAGATTAGGGTTCGAATTCTAGCTGAAAGGATCATATGGATGTCAGTCTATTTCAAGACCATTTGTTTTTTAAATGGGATGTCTGACTAGCTCATGGTCAGGTGTCCATATACTTTTGACCATATAGTGTAGATGTTGGATACGTTTGTGTTATAATTAGGACCCTATTAAATTCACGGAAAGATGTGCTTAATTTCACAGACCCTGTGGACATCTTGGACATTTTGACTAACTGATTGCTAACTGAATTGCCGTAGGATTGCTAGGACGCATCATAGTGCAAATTAACCAGTAAATGTGAGCCACTTGAATGCTACGCAATTGAAAAACATGAATTCGCTAAACACAAACCTGAAATTTTGAATTTTACAGCAAATTGCATATTTTCACGGTCCGTGACGCAATTTTCACAGCCGTGAATTAGATTTAATTAACTATGTGTTGATAGTGGTTACATGCGTATGTACACACTCACCAGTATGTCGAGACAGGCAGCCTTGAGCAGAGTGATCTGGTCGGCGATGGTGAGTCCGGTGAAGCCTGGCACTCGTTTGGCAAACTCCACGATTTTAATAATGCACTTGGTGGCCAGCTCGCTAAACTTATCCCACAGTCCCAGATCCAGACGCACACGGTGGTCCGAACTGGAGTTCTACAGCCGAAAAAACAGAGGAACACACAGTACCAAAAAGTACCATCGGTCTGTGAAGGTCAATATGGACGAGTATCTTAATTATTAAAACACATTTACTGCAAACAGGTGTGAAAACATTTAAGAAATTAAATAACTAAGAATTAATGGTTTACAACTTTATTGCAACACTTTGGGAAGACCATTTCCTGTTCCAACATGACAAAGTCACAGAGCCCTGACCTCTACCCCACTGAGCACATGTGGCATGAATTAGAATGAAGAAAGATTACCTCTATTACCTTTAGAGCAACCTAAAAGCAACCTCCAACCATCACCCAATTGGCCTTCTTACAAGCTCACAGGTGTGGGGTTTCACCATGACACCCATCCCAGTACACCATTTGCTCCTCAATTTAAACATTATCAATTTTTACCTCGTCTTCCTGTCTACCCTGTCACAACTGTCACCAGTCTGGAAGAGTAAGGGCTAACTCGCGTCCTGCTTCCTTACGGATAATGTTTTTGAGCAGATCAACATATTTGGATGAGACCCTAACTGCCAACATCCGATCACAAAAGCTTACAGATGCCAACAATTGGCTGGTGTTAGATGGCTGTTGAAAAGACTGGAATGTCTCTCACCCAGAAAGCAGGGCCAATCTAGTTTCAAATTGTGGATGGCTTGTGGCATCATTTAGCCTTAACTTTGTGACCTCTGGGTAGGTGCATTTTTTTCACTTCAGGACCAACTACTGGTCTGTTTTATAAGAGGGACGAACACCAGACTGCACTGTCCTGAAACCCCTTACAAACAAGTGCATGGAGATACCAATGCTAGATCCCATGTCTCCAGGATCCTGGATCTGTGAACAAATGTGATACTCTAATTATTGCCATTTAATTTTTTCTCTTTGGGACTGTTGCTGCATGATACACCAGCCTTAGGTCCAGATAATGGAAGGAAGGAAAGGAAACATCAAGACCAACAGTGGTAAAAAGTAAAATAAAGATAGACAGTAAAAGGGCATGGCTACATTATCCATGTGCACAGAAAAGGCTTGGCAATGTGGTGGTCCGTTCCACCCACATCCACTCATTAAGGCAGCGGGTCTAGCAGCTGAATCCAATTTGTTTGTTTTCCAACAGTTTACATTAAATCGTCCATCTGTTCCGGCTCAGTGATCTCAAGCACCAGCCAGACAGACCGGGTCCTTACAGCAAGGACTCACAGAGAAACAACCAAAAAAAAAGAGAGCGAGTTGTTTTTATAGTCCCCACAACCTGGAGTCAGACTGTTCTCTCTGTGCTAATGATGCAAAAGCCAAAACCATCGATGATTATTAAACCTCGCGTCCACAGTGTCCACAGTCCTGATACAGAGAGCAAACTGTGAGCCACAGCATTACCAAACTGTTTTATATAAACTGCTCTGTCCAGTTATAATCCATTCCTGGAAGAGAACGTGGTTTCAGATGCCAAACTGTCCTGAAAGTTGCTGTGAAGTGAATTATCATCATACTCATCTATTATACTGATTGATTGGCCAAAATATGTGGTGCAGCTGTCTAACACAACAGGACACAACTGTCACTCGCACGTTCAAATCAAGCATCCACACAAACACAACTGACCATGTTTAAGGGGAGGATGGTGGAATGGGGTCTGTTCCTGCTCCCACTCTGGGATGTGATCTCCTTGTGGCTCTTTGTATGTAATGCCCAACACTGACAGGTGATAAGAAGCGGCTGGAGACCCACCTCAGTAACTGACCTCGCAAACACTTTTTTGACTAAATGGGCCCAAATTCCACCAGACTTATTCTGAAATGTTGTGGCAAACTTTTCCAGGAGACTGAAAGCTGGGGGACCACTCCATATTAATAGCCACAGTTTTGCGATGGGTAAGAATTGTTAATACTTAAGGCAAAACGGTCTCAGTCATTACAAGTCAGACTTAAGGGCATCAGGCAAAGTGGTCTTGGACATTACGACTCAGACTAGAAGACATTAGGAAATAATTTAATCAAGAAAAGCCTCAGACAAACAAGGCAACAGGTGACATGATCTTGGACACAGGAATCAGGCAAAGCTGTTCTTGACATTATGAGCCCAGACAAAAAGGTATTAGATAAAGCAGTCTTGGGTATTACTAAAAAAAAAAGAGATCAGGTCAAGTGTTAGACATTCTGACCTCACACAGACGTTACGCAAAGCATTCTGTGACCCTGAACCTCAAGCTAAAGGATTCTGGCAAACTGGACTCTTTACTTTCCACCTCAGACAAAAATGCATCAGGTGACACAAACTCGGACGTGATGTCACAAACCGGTGTCAGATGAAATCACATCAAGTTATTAGGCAAATGGACTGCACTGGAAAGACATCAGGTAAAGCAGATACTCGCTCAGCCTCGGCTCTAACAGTAAGCGATATTGTTTTAGTTATACTGTTTAAATAGTAGAAGCATTGTTAAATTGCTATACTTCAAAATGAAAATGCTTAACAGCATTGTACAGATGTATTGTTTACTGCTACACTGCTACACTGCTATTGATTTATTGTTTACACTGTATTTTAACCAGTTGGCTAGTAAAACGAGAAGGCACTGACAAGTAGACGCTTGGTAAATGGCTAGAATGTTTGTCTGGGTGGTACAGAGTCAATAAATAATGGACGCAGTGAGGAGTATTCACATTACTGTTCAAAATTTAAAGTAGTCTGTTGGCATTTTGTCAGAGGTCAGAACCGTTTTGCCTGATGTTTAGATGTATGAGTCCTTAAAATAAAAATTTTTCCCTAAAAAATGGTCAAGGGACCATTAGTCCATTAGGGCTTAGTCAAAAGAAACATGCTGTTTAGTCTGAGAACTAAGGCTTGAGTTAAAGGATGTTTGAAAATGACTTGACTTGACTCAGACACACTGGCCTATAAATTAAGACACTCCACCTGGACTTTTCTGGTTTAGTAAGGTCAGTTGAACCCTGTTACTAGGAAGCTAAATGGAAACACATCACTTGAATAAGATTTCTTGGGGTCTGTCCAAAAACCTAGTGAACTCTCTACATAGACGCACATCATCCTACTCTCGCTCCAGAGAAGAAGACTGTTTTAGATACATTCTTAGATACATTAAAATGCTGCCTCCTTAGGTGGCTTATTTCAAAGCTATAAACCGACAGGTTATAATTAATTAATTACACCTGTTAGCAATTATTGTGGTGAATCACATTAATTAAAAAATTAAGCGTAACATAGATTTGACGATACCAATGGGCACCATCTCCAGAATACTGAATATAGCACACATCAAAACTTATTCAAAGCCTAGTCAGGAACCCTTGTTTATTCCTCCATTGTGACAGAGCGTTTATCATCTTATCCTATAGTGTACGACCTTGCTTTGTTTATCTGGCTTACTTTTCTTGGGATTACACTTTGGACTTAAATCAGTTACCTGCCACATGTGTTATGACCCCAGACTGACTTTTGATTACTGTTTCCAGATTTGTGTTTGAATTTGCCTCCTAAGTAAGTTTCTGCAAATGAAACCAGTGCCTCTGACTTAGCCCATAATGCTACAATATTATATAAACCTGCTGCAGTCACATTTGCTCATAAATTATGCTAAACCATTCCATCAGATAGCAAAAATTAGAATGTGGTATCTATGAGTTTAAGGGACTGGACTACTGATCAGAAGGTCACTGGTTCCACCAAATTTCCACTGTTGGGCAACTTAACCCCAATTGTTTGGAATGTATTCAGTCACAACTGTAAGTGGCTTTGGAGAAAAGCGTCTTCTTAATGCCACAAATGTAAATGTAAGCCACCCTGAAGTCTTGAATCTAGCTTCTGCTGTTTGTATTGCTTTATGAAAAAGCACCATTCTTCATCATGAAAGGGGGAATGTGGCTCCTAGTGAACGTTAAGCTCAGTTGATGGGTCAATAGGTGCCACAGTCAGGATCTATTGCCCGGCTGAAAAGGCAGATGCGTAAATATGATCTCTGGTTAAGTGAGAAGCATGGTAGGGATGTGTTTAAATCATTCTCAACAAGCTGAAGCAAACCCTGCGCTGTGAACACACGGTGCCTGAGCTCGGCCAGGAAGCACAAAGGGCCCAAGCTGGGACTCTGATATTAAAGCCACTCGTCTTTTTCCTCCCCGAGGCCAGCTGTGATAGAGAGAGGGATAAGATGAAGAGAGGTATGGACAAATGGAGTAGCCTAAACTGTTTGATTTTCCTTTCGCAATCTCGGTCAATTACGGCACGGCTATAATCTGATATAAAGAAGCAAGGATGTGGCCAGGGAATTCAAATTTTATTTGCAGGCGTTTATCCAAAAAAATTACACACTCATGACATTAGAAAGCAAGGAGCCAGTGTTAGAAGGAATGCTGCCATCACAGATATTACGACGGGAGGACGGGTCTGAAATAACGGAGCGGTTATGTATATTCAGCAGATGAGCAATTTGAGGGTGACCTCCTCCACTTCTGCGCCTTTATTTTGCCTTTAAAGCTGCCAGGGCTGTTTCTCATCACTACTCACTGTCAATAAAGGGTTATTCACTGTAGGACTAAGCCCCTCTCCCTTACCCGCATGCGAACTCCCGAATCACAGAAGAGCCGAATTAGAATATTTCCCTGCATAATAGAAGCTTTAACCTAATCTGAGGCGCCTCTTCGACTCCCAATAAAGAGCTACCAAAAGCGCACGAGGAACCACTCACCAACGATAATGAGGACTTTCCACCAGGCCTGGAGGGTGGATAATTAGCTCGTATCCAGATTAGTGTGTCTATGAGGGCTTCACACTGCTACTATGGCAAACAAACAGCTCTATTACCCTCTTTGCATGAGATCTGGGTGTGGATCGTGGCTTGTGAGAGGACGTTTTAATCCATGTCAGAAGAAGAAAGATTACAGAAACAATACGGAGCATCATGGTGCCGTCAAGTCTGTGGGAAGATCATGACGAAAACCATTTGTCTGACCAGTCCACATTCTTTCATTACTCTGACGTCCAGTTCCAATGCCTGTATGCATACCTATCTATCTATCTATCTATCTATCTATCTATCTATCTATCTATCTATCTATCTATCTATCTTGTGTATACAATTACTGACTGTAGAGCCTATTTGTTGGCCTGTCAATATGAATCTTATGAATGAACAATGCATGTTAGTGTTTTAACATTTACATTTTCAACATTTATCCAAAGCAACTTACAGTATATAGTCTAAGCATTTGAGGGTTAAGGGCCTTGCTCAAGGGCCCAACAGTGACAACTTGGCAGTGGTGGGGTTTGAACCAGCAATCTTCTGATTACTAGTCCAGTACCTTAACCACTAGGCTACAACTGCCCTAAACATGCCCTTAACAGTGCACAATTTTATGTCCACTGTTAAAACATGATGCTGTTGTCTTTACATTTTTGGTTGGAGTGTATTTTCCTCCCAGTATTGATACTAAGGTGTTTAAAAATCCCAACAACACTGCTGCACCTGCTACTCAAAACCAGAACAACACATACTACTGTCTGTTAGCTGGCACACGTCTCTCTGTTTAGTGTAGAAGCACTTTGAACTTCTACAATTACTGACTGTAGTCCATCTGTTTCTCTACATATCTTTTTAGCCTGCTTTCAGGCAATGACATGGTGGTGGTGTGTTAGTGTGTGTTGTGCTGGTATGAGTGGACCAGATACAGCAGCGCTGCTGGAGTTTTTAAATACCGTGTCCACTCACTGTCCACTCTATTAGACACTCCATCATAGTTAGTCCAGCTTGTAGATGTAAAGTCAGAGACGGTCGCTCATCTATTGCTGCTGTTTGAGTTGGTCATCTTCTAGACCTTCATCAGCGGTCACAGGACACTGCCCACAGGGCACTGTTGGCTGGATGTTTTTGGTTGGTGTACTTTTCTCAGTCCAGCAGTGACTGAGGTGTTTAAAAACTCCAGCAGTGCTGCTGTGTCTTATCCACTCATACCAGCACAACACACACTAACACACCACCACCATGTGTTGAGAATGATCCACCACCCAAATAATACCTACTAGTGGTCCTGACCATTGAAGACAGCATGAAAGGGGGCTAACAAAACATGCAGAGAAACAGATGGACTACAGTCAGTGATTGTAGAACTTCAAAGTGCTTCTATATGGTAAGTGGAGCTGATAAAATGGACAGTCAGTGTAGAAACAAGGAGGTGGTTTTAATGTTATGGCTGATCAGTGTAGGTTTGCACTTCATATTAATTTATTTTTCATACTAATTTAGGATTACTTTCAGTTAAATGACAAGTTGAACATTTGTAAAACAAACAAACTGTCTGACAGGTGCGTTCATGCGTGTGTATATCACAACGACCATCACATATTTACCCCTAAACCAAGCTACTGAACCCACCAATCACATTCCCATTAACAATGTATGGCTGTCAGTATATGACACCGCATGCTAATTTGAGCTGGTGAATCAGTAGCCTGAAGTCAATCACCTGCAGAGCGCTTCTTTATGTCTCAGCCACTTAACATAATCTAAACGTGTGATCAGATCATCAATCACTGCCTGTCTCTTCAATCCATCTTACCTGTCAGCTGCTCTCAAACCGTCGTTTTCTACACTACGTTTAGCTTTGCAGCACGTCTCTGCAGAATATACGACGAGACTAAAGACATTTTAATGAACTGTTATCAAGCTCTCCAACATCTAATGTCGGTGCTTGGTTCCTGAAGGGCGCTCTCTGAGGCATGATGCAGGGTTATTTACTACCGGGAGGTCGTTCAGAGGTCATGTATGTTGAGAGCTTTTAATCAATTTGATGATAAATGTTACCGGTCATGTCAGGACCCCCAGATTTGATTTATGGTATCGGATGTTTCTCTTTATATTCCCTGAAGCTCTGCTCCATTGCTTGCTCTCAGAACAAAGCCTAGAAGGTTTTAACGTGCTGTCTGATTTCATTCCTTATCTGATGTTTGCTGAGAGAGGGAGAAGATTGAGACGAGCTAGTTTAGGTCTAAAAAGGCTTTTTATAAGCACAGACATTTGCTGGCGTTAATTGAGATGTTGGATTGACAGCTGTTTAGTTTACTGAGGCGAGCAGATACAGTGCAACTCATCTCTGGCCTGTAACTATAGATTATCTGAATTCAAGGCATTTTAAAAAACAGCTCCAGTCTCTTTTTGTGCACCTATGAGTGTTAGCAGGGTATGTGTTTCTAATAATAAAAAAAAACCAGTGTGTGTAAACGGTATTTAAATTTCAACACTGCTACACCTGCTATGACTACTACAGTTATCATTAAATACAATGCAGGTACATCACGAAAAACACACATAATAGTATAGACGTGATAAAAGATCAATCATGTACAGCAGGGTTTTTCAAACCCTCGCGAGACACAAAAATGAGAAAAAAATTGCAGAGAAAAACAATAATAACTAAATAAACAAATTTTAACAGCAGAGTAACACAAACTTGTACATGTAACTTGTACATGAACGCCCCCTTGTGGAGACTTTATGTTATACCTTTGTAAGCCAAAGTGGAACCAGATTGTACAGAGCAAAACAAAGAGAGTAAAATGCATTGTTTGTGTTGTCTGGGTTGCGTAAAAAAATTATGGACATGGCACGCAGGTGGCACAGCGGGATATTTCACTAGCACACCAGCACAGAGATTCTGAACTCCTCAGTTCGAAACTCGGTGTTGCTACCGGTCGGCTGGGCTCCATCTGGCGGGCATAATTGGCAGTGCCTGCAGCAGATACTAATTGGCCACAGTATCTGCAGGGTGGGGGTAGGACTATGTGTGGGTGGGTGGGTCTTCATACGCTATAAGGACCCTGATTGGCGGAAGAGACGCCTGTGCAGAATGCAGGGGCGAGAGGAGGAGGGCTGTACACGTGTCGGAGGAGGCGTGTACAGTGACGTGCTCTCCTCGGATGCAATCTGGTATCTCTCAGCAGCGGAAGACAAAATTGAATTATAGACATAATTTGGGTCACCTGAATAAAAGTTTGAAAAACTCTGATGTACAGAATCAAGATGCCTCACTATGCATTTTCCCGCTTTTTCTTAAAAACAGACTGGAACTGGCCCCTTGCTTCTTTATACCAGTTAGTGGTGGATTCTTACAGAGTGACGTACCGTGTACAAAGAGTCAAGCTATGCCCCAGTTGTACCCCCGTCTACTCAATCCCGCACATTACCCAGCCAGCAAGGGTCACTATTGCAACGGCAATTAGGAGAAAACCTATCCGCCCTTCCCTTACTCAGACACGGCCAAATGTGCAGGCCGTATTTCAGCTCATGGCTAGAACTCGTAATGGTATTGAATGCCATACCAAGACTGCTGCGCCACCTGAGCATTCCCAAATAATTTAAAATGCATCAAACACCCTGAATCAGAAGCACATTTAATGACCAGGTGCTCAAGAACATCCACCCTCGCCGCTCAGGTGGCGCAGTGGTAAAAACACACGCTGGAACCAGAGCTGGGATCTCGAATACATCGTATCAAATCTCTGCTCTGCCTGCCGGCTAAGGCTGAGCGGCCACATGAACAACGATTGGCCTGTTGTTCAGATATGGGCGGGACTAAGCCGGATGGGGTCTCTCTCTCATGCCTGGTGCAATTATGACCTCTGATGGCTGATTGATAACGCCTGTATAGAGATGAGAAGAGAGTGCTCTCAGGGTGTGTCTCTCCGTACACAACGCTGAGCTGCACTGCACTCGTCAAAGTGTGGGTGATAAGATGCATACGGCTGCTGCCCACGTGTCGGAGGGGGTGTGGGTTAGCTTCATTCTCCTCAATCAAAGCGGGGATCGACATTGGTGGAGAGGAAGTGTGACGCAATCGGACACGGTAAAAAAAAGGGAGAAAAAGGGGAGAAAATGCATAAAGAAATTATATTTAAAAAAAAGAGCGTCCACCCTCTACCATACAGACCCCTAATTCTAACCCTGCTGCCTGGTTTAGTTTGTTTCTGTTTATTTTCTAAACATAAGAGGAAACTAAAGTACCAGGAGGAAACCCAGAACTAGAGAAGAAGCGTAACTCTTTACAGACAGGAACCAGAAGCAAGGATGAAATTCAGGTCATACAGATTTACAGAAATGCAGAACCTGTCAGAACTGTCATTTTTACTGTCCTGCTTTATTTTTGTGGTTTTGTACAGGCTGCACGAACGAGCCAGAAGGATGTGCATTATTTATCAGCCGTTACCTGAGCTCCGAGATGGCTGGCTTGCTCACTCGCAACATTCAAAACAAGCTCGACTGATATCGACAGCAGGAGCCTAATCAAGATCTCGTAACCTTGTCGGTGCACCTTCATATGGAACGTCAAACAGACTCCAGGCTGCGGCATTCAGCCAACGTTCACAGCCACTCCATGAGAAACTGTCTAATCTCATTACAGCCGTCATTGCTTTCTATTGAATATCTAAACTACTTCACCTTCACATGCTGAGCTGAAAAGTCTATCGGAGCGGAAAAAAGCTTAAAAGAAAAAAAAAACGCGACTTATTGAGCACTTCGGAGGGATTTGGAGAAGACAGCAATTACAATAGAGGACTCTGTATTAAACAGGATTTGAGGATGAGTGGCTGCTATTGACTGGGATTGTGGTCAGTGCAGTAAGTACTGAAGTTTAATTCCAACATCAAACACACATTAACACCAGGTTCAACTTTGTCAAAGATGGACATGCGGTTTCATCATCCTTGACCATTCAATTACTCGATTTGCTTGAAATGGTGCAATATTACATTTATTACAGATACACTTTCACCAAAGATGGTAGACATCTGAGTATGAGCTTGTTGGACTTTCCATTCCAAACCACTGGGAATTTCAATGGAGCTGGCGCCCCTTCTCGGCTATAACAGTCCCCACAGTCACAGATTTCCTGCCTGTTTAGTCAAAAAATGCATTTGTGAGGTCAGTATTGATGTTGGACAAAAAGTCCTGACTCACAAGCAACGTTCCAGTTCATCTAATTGGTGTTTGAGTTGAAGTCGAGTCTTTGTGTCGACCAGAGAAGTTCCTCAAAACCAAACTCAACAATCCATGGTTTTGTACATAGTAAGGCAATCATGCTGGAACAGGAAAGTGCCTTTCCCAAACTGTTGCTACAAAGTTGGAAGCATATAATAATATTTTACATGTACACCAACCAGGCATAACATTATGACCACTGACAGGTGAAGTGAATAACACTGATTCTCTCTTCATCACGGCACCTGTCAGTGGGTGGGATATATTAGGCAGCAAAGTGAATATTTTATCCCAAAAGTTGATGTTAGAAGCAGGAAAAATGGGCGAGCGTGAGGATCTGAGCGAGTTTGACAAGGGCCAGTTGTGATGGCTAGACGACTGGGTCAGAGCATCTCCAAAACTGCAGCTCTTGTGGGGTGTTCCCGGTCTGCAGTGGTCAGTATCTATGAAGAGTGGTCCAAGAAGAGAACAGTGGTAAACCGGCGACAGGGTCATGGGCAGCCAAGGCTCATTGATGCACGTGAGAAGCGAAGGCTGGCCCGTGTGGTCCGATCCAACAGACGAGCTACTGTAGCTCAAATTACTGAAGAAGTTAATGCTGGTTCTGATAGAAAGGTGTCAGAATACACAGTGCATCACAGTTACAGGGCTGTTTTGGCAGCAAAAGGGGGACCAACACAATATGAGGAAGGTGGTCATAATGTTATGCCTATTCTGTTTGTTCTGTGTAAAATGCAATTTGCTGTGAAATTCAAACGTTAAGGTTTGTTTTTGCTTACCGTGGTGTATTTTCCTAGCTGGCAGAGAGAGGGAAACGTCTCCTGGTGAGCTCTCTTGATCTTCTCTATGATGGTCTCCAACTCTGTCGACAGCTCGTAAGATTCTGTCAGCTCCAGCTTGGGGCCCTCCTTCTTCTTCTTGTTCCTGTCATTCCGCACAGCTACAAGATACAAAAGAGGAAATTAGAACGATAAAATTGTACTTACTGCTTACTGCTCTCTACCAGAACATCCTGAAGGAGAATGTCTACTCATCAGTTTATGATCCGAAGCTCAAGGGCAGTTGGGATATTTAGATTGAGAGCAGTAAAAAGCGCATATGCTAGTCTCTGAACGGCTCAAAAGAAGCAAAATTAAGGTTGTCTTAAACTAAATCTTATTGAGATGGCGCCCAGGTGGCACAGCGGGATATTTGGTTTGAAACTCAGCGCTGTCACCAGTCGGCTGGGCACCATCTAGCGGGCACGATTGGCAGTGTCTGCGGCAGACACTAATTGGCCACCATGTTTGCTAGGGCGGGATGACCGGACTGTGTGGGTGGGGTCTTCAAATGCTGTGTAAGGATCCTGATTGGCAGATAGAGAGGCACCTGTACAGAGTGCATGGGCGAAAAAAAGGGCTCCGCTAAGGACTGCGCACGGGTTGAAGGGGGCGTCTCGAATGCAATCAGGGATCCCCCAGCAGCGGGAGACAAATTGACTACGCTAAATTGAAAGAAAATGCATAAATAAGATAGGAAAAAAAATCTTAATTGAGATGCTGTGGCAGAATCTGGAATGGCGGGGTCATACTCAAAAGCATTCTAACATGGCTAAATAAAAGCAATTGACTGTTATCAGAAGGTTTGGTTGCACTGGTTACATAATTCAGTTTAATGTTATACTCCTGTTAGCATTGGGTTTGGCTGAAACATGTGAACTCGGTAGTAAAACCGGGCGTCCAAATATTTTTTGCTACTCCGGTTGTTGCATATTACAATACATTGCACACAAAACACAGCGAGAAAACTGTAGCAGATTTCAAAAGTAGTTCAACTGAAGCAGGGTTGTTCAGAAGCGAGGACGTTAAGTCCTCCATAGATGCCTTGGGGCTTTGACTTCTCATGGGATGACTTGGAGGTCCAGTAGAGCAAGAGAGCAAATCAAAAGTCCTTCCATGCTCCACCCAGGGAGTCACGATTGATACAGAAGAAGCTGATGAAGCCGACCAAGCTTTACGGCATCATTAAAGGGGAGAACACCTGCTGCTGCAGAGGGGGCCGTCTGGGGACCATCCGATTTCATTAAGCTTTGGAGAGGCTGCAAAAAAAAAAGGGCTACCTGTGACCAGAGATGCATGCCAGATCTGCAAAAAAACCTCCTAGGTTATTACTCAATGGTGCACATCTAAGCCATGAAGAGCGTCAACTATGGGGAAGAACCTTGATAAAATTTCTGAGATGTGACAACTGCATGCAACTGCCCTAGTGTCACGTGCAGCATTTGTGGACTGAAGAGCAACACCAGCATCATGAAATACAGTTACAATCAAATATAACCTCTCTCAACCCTCCTCAACAAGTATTACATTTACATTTTCAGCATTTAGCAGATGCATTATCCAAAGCAACCTACAGTACTCAGTCTAACCAAGTGAGGGTTAAGGGCCTTGCTCAAGGGCCCAACAGTGGCAATCTGGCAGCAGTGAGGTTTGAACCAGGGATCTTCTGATCACTAGTCCAGTACCTTAACCGCTAGACTACAACTGCCCTGTATTATGGTGATATTTAATGAGAATTTAATGAGTATACACTGATCAGCCATAACATTAAAACCACCTCCTTGTTTCTACACTCACTGTCCATTTTATCAGCTCCACTTACCATATAGAAGCACTTTGTAGTTCTACAATTACTGACTGTAGTCCATCTATTTCTCTACATGCTTTGTTAGCTCCGTTCATGCTGTTCTTCAATGGTCAAAACCACCACAGGACCACTACAGAGCAGGTATTATTTAGGTGGTGGATCATTCTCAGCACTGCAGTGACACTGACATGGTGGTGGTGTGTTAGTGTGTGTTGTGCTGGCATGAGTGGATCAGACACAGCAGCGCTGCTGGAGTTTTTAAATACCATGTCCACTCACTGTCCACTCTATTAGACACTCCTACCTAGTTGGTCCACCTTGTAGTAAGAACAAGGTACATGAAACCGTAACGGTGGTCTCTTAGCAAAAGTCAAGAGAACATTTGTCTGGATGGTCAAGAACCATAAAAAACTGGTCTGTGGTGAAACCGAAGCTACTGGAAACTGCAGTGTTTTTTATTTGGTTGTAGCAAACTGGGTTCTGTGTATACAACAAATTAAAGGACTGCTTTATATTTAAAGTTACTAAATAATTGGAGCTGTTCCTTCCGCCGTGTCTACAGAAAGGTCACCTGGACTATCTGATGGCTGCATGCTCTAAACAGCGACGCTCAGAACATGTTGTGGTTCAGTTTACATGCATAATGAATAAACCCCCCGGTGGTCCTCCTTCAGTGTCTTCTTTCCTAATTACCCGGCTCAGTGACATTATTTCAAATTATTTTAGCCCAAACATACTTCAATTGTGGTAAACAACAACAGGGGGAAAGAAAGGGGGGAGGGGCGGGTTAGGGGTCGTCTCCCCTCAATAGCACAAATTTTAGTTTTGCTTGAGTTTTCTTAATCCCTTACTTATAATCATGTGACGATGGCTTATGGAAACATACATGGTAGTTTGACCCACATGTGGTGCCAATCCACTGATGGAATTCTAGGGTTAGTCTCTGTGTAGCCACATGACGGTGTCCGGTCAGTCAATAGCACCTGCTGGGATTCAAACCTGGATCTCAGCAGTGGTGGACTAGTAAAATAAATTGCTACACCACCCAAACGGCACCACCTTTGTCATATACACCAATCAGCCATAACATTAAAACCACCTCCTTGTTTCTACACTCACTTTCCATTTTATCAGCTCCACTTACCATATAGAAGCACTTTGTAGTTCTACAATTACTGACTGTCGTCCATCTATTTCTCTACATACTTTGTTAGCCCCCTTTCATGCCTGGACTCTCCCAGGACCCCCACAGAGCAGGTATTATTTGGGTGGTGGATCATTCTCAGCACTACAGTGACACTGACATGGTGGTGGTGTGTTAGTGTGTGTTGTGCTGGTATGAGTGGATCAGACACAGCAGCTCTGCTGAAGTTTTTAACACCTCACTGTTACTGCTGGACTGAGAATAGTCCACCAATCAATAATATCTAGCCAACAGTGCCCCGAGGGCAGCGTCATGTAACCACTGATGAAGGTCTAGAAGATGACCGACTCAAACAGCAGCAATAGATGAGCGATCGTGTCTGACTTTACATCTACAAGGTGGATCAACTAGGTAGGAGTGTCTAATAGAGTGGACACGGTATTTAAAAACTCCAGCAGCACTGCTGTGTCTGATCCACTCATACCAGCACAACACACACTAACACACCAGCACCATGTCAGTGTCACTGCAGTGCTGAGAATGATCCACCACCCAAATAATACCTGCTCTGTGGTGGTCCTGTGGGGTCCTGACCATTGAAGAACAGTGTGAAAGCAGGCTAAAAGTATGTAGAGAAACAGATGGAGTACAGTCAGTAATTGTAGAACTACAAAGTGCTTCTGTATGGTAAGTGGAGCTGATAAAATGGACAGTGAGTGTAGAAACAAGGAGGTGGTTTTAATGTTATGCCTTATTGATGTATGGCCAAAAGTATGCAGACAGTCCTGGAATTTGTGCCCATCCAGTCAGACACTTTTAGACAAGAAGACCTTGCCACAGTCTGAGGAAGGCTGGAATTCTGGCCTCATCCAACATCAATGCCAGACCTCACAAATGCATTTTCAACTAAATGAGCACAAATTCCCAGACACAGTCCAAACTCTTGGAAAAAGTCTTCCCAGAAGAGTGAAGGCCAATTCCATTTTAACGCCCAGAGGTTTGGAATGGGATATTTTAGAAAGCTCATGATAAGATGTGCACACATTTTTGGCCATATAGTGTCTCCTAATGTAAGAAAGTGAAGCTAATAAACCATATTTGGCATCTTCTACAACAATCACAATGAGTAAAATCTTAATGATCTAACACACAAACAAGTTACAAACTTAAAAAAAACAAAAAAAAACGTGTTCTTCTAAAACGAGGCGGTGTATAGCTCATGGTTAGACTCTGGTCGGCACGTACAGATCACAGATGAGTGGTAACCTTGCTCTAGTTATGTTATTTAAAAAGGAAAAACTCCTCGCGGGTCTCTGATCAAGGGTACTGAGACAGAATAACAGAGCTCTTTTGATGCTGGGTAAAATCAATGCTCCGCATCGTCCTGGCCTGCAGGAAAACGAGGATAAAAAGACAGCGGAAGACAGACGGAGAGAAGATGGAACACGAGAGAGCAGCAGAGAGGAGAAACAAATTGAATCATGGTCCATATATGACATAAGGAATGTTTCCTACATACATCACAGCCTACATTAAACCATAAGCAGTTTATCTGAGTAAGCTGTGTGTATTAATGAATGGACAGCTTAGCTTTAGCTCATCGCTCTACGAAGTCAAATAGCTGAATAAAACAAAAAGCTTTATGTTGTGTGACGTTTTTTGGTTGCCGCTAGATGTGGCAGCTCGGGAGCTAAACGCGGCTCTCAATCCGAGCGCTCGCAGACTGAAGAGAGATATCTAGCATGTTAAATATCTGGATCAGTCAGTTGCGAATGGCAATGAGTGAAGTGAGGGGGATAATATCATTTCTCACAGAATACATCGGCACACACACAAGCTTTACAATAATTGTCATGTTATCGTCCACGCCAAACCCTAATACCAACACTGCATTACAAAAAAATATTTATTAACCTTCAACTCCCTACAGAATAGAACAATCCCTGCTGGTCGCGTTGCCCAATCCACTCAGATTCATTTATTTTTTCTCCTTGATTTCACGCTGCACATCAGCACACAAACTTTGATCGCTCGCTACTTGTTGACGTGCATTTTTGGACGTGGTGTCATTAAACCCCTCGTCACTTCTCACGTTTGTTTTTGTGACAGAACGTAGTTTGGGAGAACTAGAAGCTCGCCTGCTATTCCAGTTGGTGATAGATCGTGTAGTGTGAAAGCCACACCGACTCCCGATTACAAGAGATCCAGTTGTGTAGTGTGAACTGTACAGCGACCTGACAACTTGGAAAGTCGTGTAGTGTGAACTTGGCATTACAGAGGATGGTTTCCATGTGTAGGGCAGCAGCACCATTACACTTTTAGATATCTGAAAAAGGAAGGGTTGAGGACTGCACACGCATCGGAAGAACCGTGGAGCAGGCAAATATACCTTCCTCAAACGAAATCAGGATCCCCAGCAGCGATAGACAGCGATAGATAAATAGAAATAAATACAAGTATGGAAAAATTGTGGATTTGTTTCTTTACTCTTTCTATATTTTTTCTTTACCAAACATTTAAAGGTAAGATTTTCTTATTTTCAGTTCAATATTAAGCTAATTATCCTGAAAAAAACCAAAACATTATTTTAAGTTTCATTTCTTCTGGAGCTTACTGCATGTGTCTGTAACCACCGATGGTTCTTCATTCCAAAGGTAAAGACAGTCCCTGATTAGCATATTAAACAGAATCATACGGCTCTCTCATGAACGAATATGATTCACGACTATGAGTTGACAGTTCTGCCCTCTGGCCAATAAGCTTCCTCTCAATTTTACAGCCAGAGCCCCTAATCACATCATGAATTGGACAGAATGCCATCAAATAAAGGGCCTTTAATACCCCTCAGCGCGAGAGGAAATCAATCAAGCAGAGGATCTCATCTCGCTCGAGCTGCACACCTGTAGGAAGCGTCTCTTCCTTTCAAGCAGAAAGTGCTTCTAATGCGTCTTTTCTTTCGGCTTAAACCAACATCTCGTCAGCTTAATCATGTCTTTTATTCAGCGCTACTTAATGCACACAAATAAATCGCTGATGGATGTGTTTCACTTACAGCCCCTTGTGAAGTAATGAAAGGAACAGAAGGAGAGCTCTCAGAACAGGTGGAGGAGATATCTACATGAGACCTTATCTCTGATGATATATTGATAGCTTGATTTTATATTATACTGTGTGTTTAAAACAGGCAACTTACCTGAACTCACTTTTTTTTTTTGTATTTTGTTTATGCATTTTCTCCCCTTTTTCTCCCGATGCCGATCCCCGCTCTGATTCGAGGAGAACAAAGCTAACCCATGCCCCAACCGACACGTGGGCAGCAGTCGTATGCATCTTTTCACCTGCACTAGGCGAGTGCTAATGCGGATCAGCCCTGTGTACGGAGAGACACACCCTGATCAACACACTCCTGCCCCGCCCCTGTGCAGGCGCCATCGATCAGCCAGCATCAGCTATGAGGAGACCCTATCCGGCTTACTACTACCCCACCCCTATATGAACAACAGGCCAATCGTTGTTCATGTGGCCGCTCAGCCCAGCCAGATGGCAGAGCTGAGATTCGATACGATGTATTCGAGATCCCAGCTCCGGTGTGCTAGCGTGTGTTTTTACCGCTGCGCCACCTGAGCGCCAACATCTGAACTCACTTCTGACAGTTGGGGGAAAAATGCACTGAATGGTTTTGACTTGAATTGAAAACAACGTGTTGATGATTTTTATTATGGGCCTGGTTATGAGTTATTACATTATCATATCACAAACAAAGAGACATGCTATATTTTCTCTGTGATTTCTCCACCCCTCTCGCAGGTGCCTCAACCAGCCAGCAGAGGGTGCATTCACACCCTCACTAATGAGAAGTTGACCTCCCTCTCTCAGACACAGCCAAATGTATCTGCTGGAACTTCACAAACTCGAAAGCAGGAGATCTCAGTGGTGATGAGCTGGCACATTACACCCCTGTGTCACCTGAGCGCCCCAGGACAGATTATTTTGCCAATATTCAAGCAGGTCATGCTCCATTTATTCTCAGCTCAGGATTGGCGTGTGTAGCAGTGTGAGTGTATGAAAGAGACACAGTAATGCAGTAATAGTAACAGCACGCGTCGATCATATCTCAGCCCGGGTCGGCCATCTGTGCAGCACGTGTCCCACCAACACAACAGATGTCCCGTAAATAAACACAATATTTCTCTGCTTTTCTGCTCACAAAGACACCAGCAGTGAAGTGGCGACAGACTGAACAGAAGTGTGTGAGGGTTAATGTGAAATCCATGTGGAGAATAGATGTGCTCATGAGAGGAAGAGCACGGCACGATCAGGTCGACGCCCTTCTCTCTGTGGAACCAAACATAACCGACTGCAATTTTCTGTCTCTCACTATATTTCCTTTTTCTATCTCTTAGCTCAGAGATCTGAAGGATCCAGGATATGCAAAATATGCAGGATATCTTCAGATTCTCAGCTAGAAGGAGAGAGAGCTGGGGCTGTCTTTGCTTGCTAATGAATCTCCCAGCATCACCCGAGGGAGGAGAGATGCTGAAATCTTCCTTAAGGCTCCTTAGCCTAACAATGTTGCTAGTTTTAGCTTTCGACTGCACCAGGTAGGACTTCTGCTGCATAGACACTTTGCTGAACCGGCCCTCTTGGGCTTTTTAGGATTGGCCTCGGTCCAGAGTCATCAGGCAAGGATGAAGATCTGAAATGCGCAGTATGTAGGACATGATTTACCACAATAAGGGAACTTAAAATAAGGGAGTTGCAAGGGCTTTTTGGGAGATGGGAGGAAACCAAAGTACCAGAAGGAAAACCCACACAGTTAGTAACACTTACTCTATAATAAATAAACATTATACTGTATTTAAAGCCCTACATTATTCACCGCTGTGTAATGTGCAATTTGCTGTGAAATTTAAAATGTAAGGTTTGTGTTTAGCGATTTAACATTTTTCATTCATGTAGCGTTCAAGTGCCTGACGTTTACTGGGTAATTTGCACTATGAGGTGGTCCTAGCAAGCCTACGGCAATTCAGTTAGAAAACGCTTAGTCAAAATGTCCAAGAAGTTGCTTTAGAATTTGAAGTCTGAAGCAGCTAAAAACATAACTCAGGTAACTGAGTTTGGAAAACTCCCAACCAATTTTGTGTGTATCTGAGACGGAGCCTCCCACTGTCGCTGGATGTTCTAGGTTTACATTCAACCATTAGGGTAGGCTGTGCTGTTTATTGTAGCTTCCATTTATTCTATCACTCAATGTATGAGTGTTTTTCTTTAAAAATCTGTGAAATCCGTGATTTTTAAAAAACGAGGTCCGTGAGGCTCCGGAAGAGACTGCAGGGCCAACAATGCTGCTCCTACTAGATGGGATGGGTACCTGGCGTGTTTGCACCAAATATGTCCAGAACTTACAACGGACTTTTTCACAGACTGGACTGAACAATGAACTCCTCCAGGCCACCCGAGAAGGATGGAGGTCCCTGCTGTGTCTGGTTCCTCTCAAGGTTTCTTCCTGTAATTTTAAGGGACTTTTTCCCTGCTTGCTCAATAGGGGTTTTTTGGTCTGTTGTTCCTGGATTCTGTAAAGTTGATTTGGGACAATGTTCATTGTAAAAAGCGCTATATAAATAAATTTGACTTGACTTGACACACATAACTCATTCTGTACAATACCTGCACATCTGGACATTATAAAATTATTCTAATTCTAAATTGAAACGTTATATGCCGGAATAATACTCGAATTCATTCCATTCACATTAACGGACTCACAGTACTGTAGATTATACTTTAATGCAGTATATCTGTACATTCATAACTTTACATGTATATATTAAACAGATGGTGCTAGTTTTATGTAAGATTTATGTAAGCAAGTGTGTGTTTTGTATTTAATGTGTTAAAACTGTGAGGGACTATGCACCCAAGATTTTCACTCCTTTCACACCTGTGTTAATGTGACGTCACAATAAAAGTGATTTGATTGATTTGATTTTGATGTGAAATAAAGCAAATTTTCCTGTTAATTTAGTAGGGCCCTATGCTCATGGTCAGGTGTCCACATACTTTTAGCCATATAGTCAATAATAAATCTTTCGGAATCCCTCTCCGTGGAATAGCTTTACCCTGTGAAGCGTCCAGAATAAAAAAGAAAAGGATGAATAAGTAATCACTGACGCTGTCTGGATTGCTCTTCTCCCAGAAAGCCGTGTGGGAGGAAATCACCATTTCCAGCACGGCAAACGGAGCATGAAGTGACCCAAGAGCCGTAACTGCTGCTGCAATCGAAGAGCTCCCATATTTTGTGAAATGCAAACCGCTCGGATCTGTGAGAACGAGGCAACAACAGCACAAGGACGCAGTCAGAGCAATGATGCGTTCAACAACCTGAGTGCCCTATTTCAAGGGTACTTCAGCAGCATGACATGAACGCTCGCTGTCCTCGCGTGCTCCAATAGTGTTAATCATGCTGTTCCAAATTTCCGCTGCACTGCCTGATGATACAGATTGGAAAACATATTTATTAAATTAGGAAAGCAAGCAGTGAAGTGGTTACCGGTGCATCGAGAAGAAACAGAAGACATAAGATACCAGAGTAAGGGACTGGTGGAGTGTGAAAAGGAGCAGAGCATTTCGTATCTGAACCTACCATACACCCACACTGCAAGGTGTCTACTTACCAAATCAGTTTTTAGAGCTTTTATTAATCACAACACCACTAACATTTGTGGTAGACACAATACAGCCACCAATGACAACCAGAAAAATATTGGGGTCCATTATTGTGCCAGTCTAGACTGGCTTAAATTGGCACATTAAAAGCCAGCATTGTTGGTCCATTTGAAAGGAATGTCCAGGAGTGTCCAGGAGCAACAACAGCTCAGTATGGAAATGCTGAATGCTACATCATGCAGTGTAAAAATAAGCATCCTTTAATTGCAACCTGTCCCGAACTACCTCTGCAAGCTGTGTTTGTTGGAAACTTCAAGCAGCTGGAGTGGTGCAAAGCACACCCCCATCGGACTCAAAATGTATTTATTTATTTATAAGGATTTAAAAAAAATCTTTTCATGCATTTTACCCATTTTTTGTATATTCGCCAGACACACACTCCCTCCGACGTGTGCGCAATCCCTCCTTATTCATCCGTAATTTGGTGGATGTGCTTGTGAGGTCGTACAGAGGTCGTACCTCACATACAGAGAGACACGCCCCGATCTCTGTGCTCCTCCACTTTCTGTACAGTCACCCTGGGCAACCAAGGTCCTTACACAGCACTGATAACTCCACCTCTTAGTCCGGTCTCTGCCACCCAGCCGACCGGTAGCAAAGCCGGCATTCAAACCCCGGAGCTTAGAATCTAGTATATCTGGTGTTCTAGCGGATTATTCCACTGCACCACCTGGGCGCCCATTTACACATGATTTATCAGTTCAAGTTCAGTGTCAAACACCATCACAGCAAATTTTGTCAACTCCAATTTGTATTCCCTTACTTACTGTGGGAGGAAACCGGAGCTCCAGAGGGAGTTGATGTGTAACTGGATTATGAAGGAAAGTGACCCTAAACACAATGACCAGCGGACTAAAAATCCTCTGCAATGATTAGCATTAAACCATAGTAAAGTAAGTGTGTGATTATTGTTGTTTTTACACATTTTCTTGGTGTAATATGTTTTGTTTATTGATCTAAAACCATTCAGTGTGAACAAACCCAATAATGCCACCCGAGGGCCAATCCTTTTTTTTTTTAAAGCCTGCAGGTAAATTTTGCTCTTATTGTTTACATTACCAGGCTGTGAACCTCTTTTTTGAGAATTTGCATCTGGGATTTATCGTTTTACTCAATATGCTCATAAAATAGCACCTACAGAATTTGTTCAAAATAGGAAAATGTTTTATTTATTAGAATAATCCACCCGAGCAGGGGGTAGATAATCCTGTTTTTGAGTTTACTGAGTTCCAGAGCAACTTCATTGACCAGTTCATGGCATTTCTTGCAGCATTTTCCTGATAAAAGAGGCTCTACGAGTCCTGAAATGGGGGCTTTTATGTGCTACACATTAGCATTATAACTAGCCTATTCACTGGTGAAGCTACAGAGCTTGGAGGACAAGAAAGCCCTCATGCTGAGACGTCTAATCTTATTTACTAGAAAGAGGCAGCAACTCCTGACTAAGCACTCATGCATTTAAAGCACCGTTGTGTATTTTTCACATTTTTTAGCCATTGACGAAATTTTTTAAAATTCTCCCAATGTAGTTCGACCCAATTTCCCAACTGTAACTGACAGAGGAGAGCCAAAGCCTATCATGCATCCCTCCCTCAGACACAGCCAGTCTGTGTGGTCAGTCGATAGCACAGCTTAGAAACAAACTTGAGGCCCAATGACCTGATTTTATAGTAAAAAATTCCTGCAACCCCACCAATACCCCACCCGCCAACCTATAGGCTTTTTCCTTATGACATTTCTGTATACAGGTTCATATTTAACACTGTGACAAGGCTGCATGGTGTTTAGCCAATCAGATGCAAGATTTACAACAGTAAAGTCTTCATTTACCATAACCAAACCCAAAAAGAACCTGAGCAGAAAGATTATCTTTTACATATCTAACATTTGTAATAAGTGTGGCGAAAGCACCAGTGTTAACAAACTCAGACTCCTCTGGTGCCACCTTGTCTTCTCTGAAACCGTGATGCCCAGCTCATTTCTGTGGAGCGGGCCCCGCGTTGGATCCACACTGGGAGTGAGCTGTGCCAGTCAGTTGAGTGGCTGTCCCACTTAGTTTTTTGCCTATCTGGTTTGCTCTGGGTTTTCTCTTAACAGTGGTAAGCCGCTTCTCACATGAAAGCCCTAACTCTTACTCCTTTGTTTACATTGCATGCACGTTGAGTTTAAGGAAAATGTTGAGTTTAAGGAAAATGTTGAGTTTAAGGGTACAAATTTCTCAACGAAGGGCTTCAAGTTTCAAAGAATTTTGAGTTTAGGGGACGTCGAGTAACAACTGTACTCTTTTTTTCCAGAACTTGCTTGTTGCTGGTGAGCATTATTGTGATGACCAGTTTTAATTGCTCTACCATTGTTAAGCATCCTGTGTATTGGGTTAATTTCCAATTCCTGCACACTTGGTTACATCTGTCCTGTCAGTGGCATGGTGTGGCGAGGCGTGACCCACCCTATTACACATTCATTAGCAGAATAAAAATTCCAAGACCGCCATGACATACAGTTCCCACACAAACGCATTTCCATTGACTCCCCTTGTAATGACCACTGGCTGAATGACTAACACAGCTGTGACGTATATGCTGTTAGATTTTTGGGACACAGTGTATATTTAGCTACTTGTGCTCATGTCTGTCAGAGTAAGCATGGATTCAGGACTCACACTCTTTAGACATTCCGACAGCAAAACACTTCTGCAGCCGGCAGTACTGACAGCGGTTCCTCGTCACCTTGTTGATGATGCAGTTCTTCTCCCTGTGACACGTGTACACCATGTTCTTCTGGATACTTCTACGAAAGAAGCCCTGAGAAACAGAAAGAGAGAAACAAAGAGAGAAACAAAACTCATTTTATTGTATCCGGTCAGTGGTGTATAAGACAGTTTAAGAGACCATTAAGAGCCCAGTATGGGACAGAGATGTTCACAAGTCACAAAATACGAGTCAGAGTCAAGTCATGAGACTTTAGGCTAGAGTCCGACTCAAGTCACGAGTCAATATAATATACACAAAACATATATTGGAAATGTAGCGTAGAAATAAACAAATAAATAAACAGCGTCTGTGTGACGCTGCAAACTAAATACATGCAAATAACAGCATTTCTTACTAACAATTACAATCAGAAGGTCTGATTGGTTCAGAAAGCGGTTCTTACAGTCATTAGCACCAATTCTGTAGGCGCGTGCCATTTACATTATCTGTTACTGTGAAGTGCACTACGTAGGGTATTCCACCATTTTAAGTAGGGAGCGACGCTTCATCACTACGCCGGAAGCTGGAACGTTTACCCATTGCGTGCGTTGCGGGTTAAGACGGCCGGAGCGTTATTAGAGAGCAGAAAATGACACGATCAGAATGATGTCAGATCATATATATAGAGAATTGTCACACGTAACTAATGTTGCTGACCTTTGTTGTCCACAAGTCATTTTTTGCGAGTCACGAGTCGAGTTGAAACGAGTCCGAGTCGCATCTGAAGTCGCTGTGTGTGCTCTCTGGAATCTCTGGTATGGGATTATGACATCTTAACTTCTATGATCAATAGATACTGTTCATTTTTAATAACTCATTGGTCAATGTCCTATATCCCCACATTGCTTTGTCAACCTCAGGACTGGGTTAGGGTTAGTCACGTAGGTGCCCGGACCGGTCTCGGACATTGCATATAGTAAGGGCAGCAGGTCCGACCTTCCCTCAGTTAAACGCTGCAAATTGTGTGTGTGTGGATGCCCGGCTGGGTCAGTGGCTCTGCTGAGTTGAACACTTTGCAGTGGTGTGAAAGCGTGTTGGACCACTGTGCCACCCAAACGCCTAAAAAGTCTGTTTTAAAAAATGCAAAAGTAAATAGACTGTACATGTGCATTATAAACTGGCATCATAAACTGGGATATAAACTAAATGAACTGGTTCAGTGATTTCCCAGAATGAATAGTGTTCTCTTTTTCCATCTCAGCGGCGCACAAATGAAAGGTGTTTCCTTGGAAAACATAAAAAACCCTTAATGATGTGGAGTGAATATTAATGTATTATTGCTACACACACAGCAGCGATGATGATCAGTCATGTGGGGGGGTGTGCACACGGTACTGAAACGTTCCTCAAGCTGCCCACAATTTCATTTAGTTCATGCCGTGTGTGACTGATGAGGCCTTAGATGCCAGACAGAATGCATGATGGGTAACCTATTAGAAAAGGAGGGCAGAAATACCCAGATCATGATCTTATCTGCACCAATGGTGTTCTTTGATGAACATCATGTGACACAGCTGAGGTCACTTCGCTTTGGGAAGTATCCTTCATTCAGCTAACAGACATCTTCATTCTTGGTGATCTCAGCTCTCTGCGCATCGCTCGTCCTCTGATGGATGGAGATGATGAAGAGTTTTGGACGGCGGTTGCTTATTGTGTTCAGCTTGGGTGCCGTGCTCAAGGCTGAAGATGTGATGAATCAATAGATGCTGTATGGATCCCAGTACATTTATGTGTATACCAGGGAACAAAGGACTGGTCCAACGACTAATGACTAGTTCACACTACACGATTTTTGCCCTGAGTTTCCCTCGCCGACAGGTCACCACTAGATGTGCCAGCTCAGAGGCAAATCGGCTCTCGAACACTATGTGTGAACTGTTTAATGACTGATTCGAGCGGCTCGCAGATCACTCGCAATCGCTCGCAGACTCAAGACAAACATCTAGCAAGCTAAATATCTGGACCTGCCGGTGACATAAACTGAGTCCGAAATCACATACTTCCATACTGAACAGTACGCAAAAGCAGTACGCAAGTTTGTTTGTTTATTAGGATTTTAACGTCATGTTTTACACTTTGGTTACATTCATGACAGAAACGTTAGTTACTCATTTACATTTTCAGCATTTAGCAGACGCTTTTTATCCAAAGCGACTTACAATACTGTGACAGTACATTGTCTAATCAATTAAGGGTTAAGGGCCTTGCTCAAGGGCCCAGCAGTGGCAACCTGGCAGTGGTGGGGCTTGAACCAGCGACCCTTTGATTAATAGCCCAGTACCTTAACCGCTAGGCTACAACTGCCCTACTCGTTACACAAGGTTCATTAGTTAGGTTATATTCAACACAGTCACGGAGTCAATTTTGTATCTCCAATTCACCTCACTTGCATGTCTTTGGGCTGTGGGAGGAAACAGGAGCACCCGGAGGAAACCCACGCGGACACAGGGAGAACATGCAAACTCCATACAGAAAGGACCCAGGACCTTCTTAAGCAGTACGCGAGAGCGTGTAGTGTGTCCGAATACGTAGTATTCATTAAACACTACGCGACAAGTACCCGAATGACCTACTGCATGGGCAGGCTTTTTTGAGTATGCAAACACAGCGCACTGGTCCGATAATCTATCCCATAATTTAACTGGAGATGATAGATGGTGAAAAACGGAGAGTCAGCTGTGCACAAATGTAAGTAAGAAAAAAATGTAAAATCTTATGATTGCGTACAACCCTGAGTAAGGTAATGAGTAGCTTTGTAGAGATTTTGTGATTTCACAATTGCTATAACTGTGGCGATGTGATGTCATGCATTACGTGACATTGATAAGATGGCAAACGTAGTACGTCCAAGGTTGTGTGCATACTGCACACTTGCGTACTGAAAGAGCCTACTGCTTTACCGGCAGTGCATACTGCCTTCAATTTTGTACGTACTGTTATAAGTATACGATTTCGGCTGCAGCCATAGAGTCCTGTAGTGTGAAAGGTGTTGTGATGGCAGTGGGTGCGGTGTCTAACTACAGCCAATGAGAACGCAAGATACAGGGTGAGAGGAAACCTGGGGGAGGAGTTGTAAATCACCTGCACACACACAAGCTTTACAATGTTTGTGACCTTATCATCCAAGGCAAACCATAATACCAACGCTGCGTTGTAAAAATTATTAATTTACCCCTGACTCTCTCTGCAGAACAGAAAAGACAATCCCTGCTGATCACGTAGCCCAATCCACTCCTTCTAGATTTATTATTTTTCCTCCTTGCTCCTCCTCCAAGTTTGATCGCTTGCTTCTTGGTACGTGCATTTTTGGACACAGTGTCATTAAACCCTTTTCACTTTACGTGACGTAGTTTGGGAGTTACAGTATTAATGTTCCCTGGATTGCAATCTATGTTTCAATTCACCCCAAAGCTGTTCAGTAGGGGTGAGGTCCACATCAAACTATATGTTTTATGGACCACCAGCTTTCTAACAGTCATTTACTTTCTTCCATCTCTTGTTCCTGGGCTCTGTGATCGAGGGTTACCCTGATTAAACTGACCCAGTTCTCGGCTCTTTCGCCCGTGGCTGGTTCTGTTCTCGGACGACTTACACCAGGTGGCATGTAAACAAAACAGATTAATGGACTAGATAACGATGGCCTGTTCGGCCGAGCGTCTTTGATGAGAGTCCAGCTGGATGTAGAGATATAGTGATAAGTGCAGGTCCACATTATGAGGTGAGGTTCAGCCAGGTTTAGACAGAGATCTATTTCCAAGATCCTACCCAAGTGAACGTGCCCCATGCCCCAAGCCTGCCTTAACCCTTCTCACTCTCTGCTTCTACACTCCCATGTAAACTGCATCTTAACTGAGATCATTATCTTCCATCTTGTTATTTTAATGGTTGAAGGATATGGTGACATGGGAGGTTACGGCAGCAGCACTGCCGGGCTTCTCATTTACAGATTAAAAAAAGCAAAAGTGCGGGCAATTAATTATTTACCCATCACACCCCCCTTAAACCCCCATTCCCCACCGGTGGTGGTTCTTTGTGTTGCCTAAGCATTCAGTATGGGATTACCTTTCGCTCCTAATCACACAGACATCTTATTGGAGCTGCGAAAGCAGAGAGGACACCGGAGACCTCGGAGAAAGCGAGAGATGCAACTCAGATATTAATTACACCTGTAGAGTTCTGAAGTAAGACGATGGGGGAGACCGAAGTGGATGGAAATGGCATCGAGTTACGACTAGCAGAGCACAATAAAAGAAGAAGGAAGAACGTTATTGTCCGTTTTTCTGTCGAACATGGATGAGATACAGGCCAGGTGCTTTTGCAAAGCTGGGCTACAAACAGCCAGAGGAAAAAGGGAGTCCTGGTGTACACAAAACTGTCCTTTGTCCCTCCCTTTCAAACATGAAACCTCAGAAGATAACGGGAATCAGAGAAAGACCCAGGCGGCCTTTTCCTTGCTCTCTTTTTTTCTGTCTCTCCAGGCCTTTCCGTTCCCCTTTTGTCTTGGTTGTGTCTGCTGGAATCTAAACGCTGCTTATCTGTCCACTTTACTGCTAAAGCTTTGCATTGCAAAATAGCCTGAAGATGAGAAAGAGGCCAACAAGAAAGGATGGACAGTTGAGGATCCTTCTAGAAGCTTTTAATCCCTCGTTCCCACACAAGTGCTGTTTTAGCCAATATGGCAGGAACTCTATACCCCTACACTTACCCAACACAGACTTTTACTATCCAAGATGTAGATCTGATGATAGTTTCCATCTGGCTGTGAGTGAAAATGGCCTTGCAGTTAATTATCTGTGGCCTGGGCGCCCAGGTGGCGCAGCGGGATATTCCACTAACACACCAGCACCGAGTTTCTGAACTCATCAGTTTGAAACTCGGTGTTGCCTCCGGCCGGCTGGGCGCCGTCTGGTGGGCATAATTGGCGGTGCCTGCAGCAGATACTAACTGGCCACCGTATCTGCAGGGTGGGGGCCGGACTATGTATGAGTGGGTGTGTCTTCATACACTGTGTAAGGACCCTGATTGGCAGAAGAGACGCCTGTGCAGATTGCAGGGGCGAGAAGACGAGGGCTGTACACGTGTCGGAAGAGGCGTGAACAGCGACGTGCTCTCCTTGGATGCAATCTGGTATCTCTCAGCAGCGGAGGACAAAATTGAGTGCACTAAACTGGGAGGAAAATGGGGAGAAAATGCATTAAAAAAAATGATCTGTGGCCTGATATTCGACTTAGACTTGAGTACTGAAGACGCAAAAGCCTGAATCCTGTTATAAATAAAATCAAGAGTGGCATTCTTACAATGCCAATATTCCATTCAGGACCTGTGAACCATGTGGGTTCCTCTTGTCTAGATGAGTAAATACCTTGGGCTGGATGTAGATGTACGAGTGAGACTTTAGGACTCAGTTGGGTCTAAAGCAGGGGTGTCAAACTCAAGGCCCGCGTGCCAAATCCGGCCTGCCACGTCATTTTATGTGGCCCACGAGAGCTTAAAAGACGTACGATTGTTGTGATGGTTCGAGTAGTTACAGAGACGTACTTATAATTTAATGGGACACCTGCGCCTTTAAGCGGCAACCGTTGACATCGTAGGCATGGCAGATAAGTTTGACTTTGCTAAGAAGCCTTGTCACTTTTATGTTTAAGAACGTAGGGTAGCGTAGTCAGTAGTGTAAAAAATAATAAATAGAAGTTAATTCTCTTGCAATCCAATACAGAAGCATCGTCTGTAAGCAGTAGACGTTTATATTCTCAGTTGTTTGTAAATATTTGGTGAGTATGTTACAGTGTTTCAGTTGCGAACTTACCGTCATTCCATAATGAAATACGGTCGTTAGCGTTACTATAGCAATTAGTATTTTTACACAAAATGCTAACACGTTAGCGCTATTTTATGTTTGGTTAAATTTCATATTGTACACTTAACTACAGCTAAGTGTTTTTATTGTTTTTATTGTTTGTATTTTGTAGTTTTACTCCATTCTGATGCACACAGTAAACAGCTGGGAAGCAAATAAAACAGACCTAACTGTATTTTGGAGGGAGCTGTCTGTCTGTCTGACTAGCTGAGAAAGGGGGAAAAACTCTCTGCCAGGGCAGAACAATTGTCTTAAAAAATCGTACATAAACTGCCTCTCCTACAATGCATGCCGATTTTGTGACCTGCAAAGTGATCACATCCCACCACTAGATGATGTTGAGAAATGTTTACAAATAATCCCAAAATGTACAAGAAGAGAAAACTGAAGCAGAAGGAGGAAATTTAATGAAAGATGGGAAAGTGAAAACAAGTTTGTGCTTCAAGAAGAAACACCGGTACGTCTCTTGTGTTATGAGGTCGTGTCTGTGGTAAAGGAGAACAATACAAATGTGGATAAACATTACAAATATACAATATAAATTTGGCATTTTGACACCAAACACAGAATTCAGCTTCCAAGAAAAACAACAAATTGTCCAAGACTTAAAAGGCAGACTGCAATCACAGCAGGATACGTTACAATCGGCCCTTTGAGGGCCACCATAATGAAGATGTGGCCCTCGGTGACAATGAGTTTGACACCCCTGGTCTAAAGGATAACAGACTATTTCATACAACTGTTGGAATTAATATAGTAGAAAACAAGTAACAGTGTAACCTGACATCACTGTCTAGCATCTCCCATGAGCCTGGAGCTATCTGACACTGCTTTTAAAAGTTTGATGCAATTAAAAGGGCTTTAGGAAAAGCTTTGCTGGCATGGGTGCAGCGCTGGCATTCGGTTCTCAAGACAAGGTCTGTAGTGTCACCCTCAATACGTAACCGACCCGCCCGGGGATTGCAGACCCTGTCATCATCAGCCACGTTTATGTAACGTTCGACAGAGACGCTCCGTCCTTTCAAAGTACGAGACCCAACTGATGGCACGCGTGCACCAAACACAGATTGAAATTCATCTCACCCTGGTACTGTCCTCTTTGATTGAGAGCCTGACAGGAGCAGCATTTGATCTACTCTTCAGTCGGAGCTAACGCTACTTGACACTGATTTGACACTGCTCGTCTGCTCTGCTTTGCCCTTGGCACTGCCAGCGCGGGGTTCTAAATATAAATGACGTAGCCCCAGTGGATATCTTCCACTGTGTAAACAACCCAGTTTGAGTCAAGACGGTAAATAAGGCAGTGTCCTAAAAAAGGTGGTGAATCACTAAGAAGAGCACAGAATGAATGTGTGAGGCATTTAATTTAATCACAACCAACTGAGCCAAGATGAGAATCTTTGTGGCTTCTCTGGCAAAAATGTGGCACCACTTTTATGTGGTTGAGAAGGTACATCGATGGAAATGTGCTGACAATTGGTAGAAAAGAGGAAATTTATGTGACATTTAAAACCACATTTAAAATGCTTTCTAAATGAACATTCAATTGACCAAAGCTGTAACTAATAACAGAAATTCTTACTGGAAAGCCTACTAATTCTACTTTGTTAATCACACTCATTAACAACTGCTGTACAATTGGCTGCAGTAATAAACTAGTTCCTAGAATATTTGCTTTATTGAATACAATTAAAATATATTTACAAGTGGCTGCTCAGGTGGTGCAGAGGTAAAAACACACGCTGGAACCCGAGCTGGGATCTCTAATACATCGTATCGAATCTCAGCTCTGCCTGCCGGCTAAGGCTGAGCGGCCACATAAACAACGATTGGCCTGTTGTTCAGATATGGGCGGGACTAAGCCGGATGAGGTCTCTCTCATGACTGGTGCAATTACGACCTCTGCTGGCTGATTGATAGCGCCTGCACAGAGATGAGAAAAGAGTGCTCTTAGGGTGTGTCTCTCCGTACACAGTGCTGAGCTGCACTGCACTCGTCAAAGTGTGGGTGATAAGATGCATACGGCTGCTGCCCACGTGTCGGAGGGGGCGTGGGTTAGGCTTTGTTCTCCTCAATCAGAGCAGAGATTGGCAATGGTGGAGAGGAAGCATAACGCAATCGGGCAATTGGGCGCGCTGAAAAGGGAGAAAAAGGGTGAGAAAAACTGAAAAAAATAAATAAATAAATAAATAAATATATACAGTATATATATATATATATATATATATATATATATATATATATATATATATATATATATATATATATATATATATATACAATATATATACAAACAAACTGAACGACTACTGAAAGGCTGGGCGCCTACATGGACACATGAATGGCTGGGTGTGTGCAAGGGAAGGGACAATGATTAAGCCTCTTCTGGCTAGTTGAGGCGCCTGAACAGGGGTTGGTTGATCGTGGATAACAGTGTGTGGCTCACGGTATATAATACTCTGCTCTGTGTGGTAATAGATTTGCATCATATGTTTAATTAATGACACCCATTAAACCAAATTTTAATAGCTCTTATACTGTATTAAATACATGATGTGGTCAAAAGTATTTGGACATCCCTCCCGATCCCTCCTTAATTTACGTGTTTCAGCCACAGTCAAAGTGACCCCTTGTTGTGACATCATCAGATTTGTTTGTAAGTATTGTTATATTTTAATTTTATAAATGATGCACAGCTAGATGACTGCTGATCATCTTGGTTTGATCTGAAGGTGGATTGTGAATAAGTAGGTGAGCAATAATGTGCTGCAGGTAGATTGAAGCCTTGTTCAGGGTGTTCCCACATTTTGCCCAGTAGTACTGGGTGTCTGTAACCCTGACTAGTATAAATAATAATAATAACAACAACAATAATATTAATAATAATACATTCTATTATACTACCAGATTTACCCCCCCCCCCCCCCCCCCCCCCCCCCCAACCTACCAAGGGCAACTAAGGACAAAAGGAAACAAGAAGCGTTTTTGACAGGAAGATGTTAAATTTCCACTCTTTGTCAGAAACTAAGCGTGCTGACAGCCTCCATCTGGCCAATTCAGTCGAGCAGAGCTGTGGGATTTTATATGAAGGAAGATGAGATCACAGATGTATGATCTCATTTCAGGGTCGTCCTTTGTCTTCCCAGAAACAAAACGAACGCGATGTGTATTAACGGAGTGCTATCAATTTAGATTTGAAAAACCTCTGCTTCTTGACATATATCTATCTTAAAGTCGTGTCCTCAATAATACAGATTTAGTGCTATTGACTGGCTGAAGAGCAGAAGGGGAAAGTTGGCAACATCTGTGCAAGCTGGCAGCAATGAGAACTTGGATGTAATGGACTCTTTCCAGACTGATGTGAGGAGCCGATATGAAAATGCAACAGAAAAATCTAAACATTCTCATGTCTTATATGTTATTACGTTTCTTAGCCTGATGATTTCTTACACGCCACTCTAACTCTTGTTTCTGAGCTTACTAACAAACCTGAGACAATATTCTTTAAAATAATTTATTATTTTACATTTCTTAATAAATTAAAAACCCAAATGTAAAACCTTAACAACTGATAGTACCCCACTTTATTAATCCGATCCGATCAGACTAGGTGGCCAATTTTGTCTGCTGCAGAGCTGAGATTCGAACCGGGATTTTACACTGATCAGCCATAACATTAAAACCACCTCCTTGTTTCTACACTCACTGTCCATTTTATCAGCTCCACTTACCATACAGAAGCACTTTGTAGTTCTACAATTACTGACTGTAGTCCATCTGTTTCTCTACATATCTTTTTAGCCTGCTTTCACCCTGTTGTTCAATGGTCAGGACCCCCACAGGACCATCACAGAACAGGTATTATTTGGGTGGTGGATCATTCTCAGCACTGCAGTGACACTGACATGGTGGTGGTGTGTTAGTGTGTGTTGTGCTGGTATGAGTGGATCAGACACAGCAGCGCTGATGGAGTTTTTAAATACCGTGTCCACTCACTGTCCACTCTATTAGACACTCCTACCTAGTTGATCCACCTTGTAGATGTAAAGTCAGAGACGATCGCTCATCTATTGCTGCTGTTTGAGTCGGTCATCTTCTAGACCTTCATCAGTGGTCACAGGACGCTGCCCACAGGGTGCTGTTGGCTGGATATATTTTTGGTTGGTGGACTATTCTCAGTCCAGCAGTGACTGTGAGGTGTTTAATCCACTCATACCAGCACAACACACACTAACACACCACCACCATGTCATTGTCACTGCAGTGCTGAGAATGATCCACCACCTAAATAATACCTGCTCTGTGGTGGTCCTGTGGGGGTCCTGACCATTAAAGAACAGCATAAAAGCGGGCTAACAAAGCATGCAGAGAAACAGATGGACTACAGTCAGTAATTGTAGAACTACAAGGTGCTTCTATATGGTAAGTGGAGCTGATAAAATGGACAGTGAGTGTAGAAACAAGGAGGTGGTTTTAATGTTATGGCTGATCGGTGTATATGTCTGTAAAGTGGATTGGAAGTACAAGTTTATTCTTTTCTGTTAAAAAGTACACTAACATAAATTAAAACACCTAATATACAAAGGAAAATCAAATACGGGTTTATTGTAATAAAGAGAATGAAATTTGTTGCTAACCAATTTTATAAAATGCCAATTCATTGTTGCAGCCCTTATGAATAATCATCCAGCTTACATTAAAGGACAGATGGACGGTTTGCTCAATGCAGGACATTAAACCTGTGTTGGTTCCTCCTGCTTTCAAGACTTTTTTACTGACAACTAGCAGAACATTAAAGTGAATCTTAGGATAAGCAGCACATGCCTGGAAGACCCCAACGTCAACAACGATTTGGAAATCACGCCGCGAGCACGGTGCGTCCTCTTCAGGACAGAGTGTCCTTTCCCCACTGCTGCAAATGCATATGCATGTTCTTATGTCTGCCCGTATGCTTCCGTGCCATTTTACCAATTCAAATCAGACCTCCAGCACTATATCAAACACGGGGTCACATCAAACCATGCAAATGCTGGAGAGAAAAAAAGCTGGAGAAACAAACAGCAGCATGTAAACACATCTGCATGAACCGCGGGTGTGCTTTCATGCTCGTGAACAGTAATGAAGCAGAGAATAAAGAAGCAGAACAATATACTGAAGTAAACTGTTTGGACAGCCAGAGGAAGATCAGGTGATGAACAGAGAGCCAGTTGTTTTTATTTTATCCAGTACAGCTGTTGGGATGTTTAAAGCATAAATCTAGTTATGGCGCTCGGACACAGCAGCCCACCAACGCTGAGATTCAGGTTCAAATCTGGATCTCAAACCTTTGGATTTTAATAGGATGTCAAGTTAATGATCAAGTGTCCACATACTTTTGTGCATACTTCACAAGTGCGTGTGCATGCTTAGATCTAAAAAGATAAAAACATTTGCCATGAGCACTGTTGACACAGGACTAGACGTACAAAACGCCACAAAAAGCTCCCACAATCCCCCTTTAATCCCCTGTTTACCATGTTACTGAAGTCGGCACTAATCCAGAATCATTCCTGCTTTAATCCTCCTCCTTTCTGCTCCCGCTTTCTTTTTATTTACTGATTTTGTGATGTTTCGTGTGCTTTGTAGACACTAAAATACTTCAAACGATGTAGGAAGTTAAAAGAAGCTGAACTGCAGAACAGGCAGGTCTGGCTAAACTTCAAAAGAAAGAAATGTGAGTCTTTCCATGACAATCAGTCGTCTAGTGATCAGAAAATCACTGGTTCTTATTCCAATACTGTCAGGTTCTCACTGTTGGGCCCTTCAGCAAGGCCCTTAACCCTCAACTGCTTGCGTTGTATTCACTAACAACTGTATTTATTTGTTTATTAGGATTTTAACGTCATGTTTTACACACTTTGGTTCCATTCATGACAGAAACTGTAGTTCACAAGTTTAATATCAAACTCAGTCTTATAAAACGGATAGTTCCGGTCCTGAAATCTGATTGGCTGAGCCGCGTTCGAAGCCGTTGTAAAATCCCCGATAAACGCACACCTATGACCACCTCACATCGTTCCATATTAATACGCCACTGAAAAGAAAAAGTGAATGTTATGTTCGCCCTCATGTTGCCTAGCAACACTGTTAATCGAACTGGCGTCGCGGAAGAACGCTTTATTGTAAGTTTATACACAATAAATACATTTATGATTAAACATTGTTGTATTTATTGTATTTTATGTTGACCGCCGTTTTATAAAAGCAATAAGCCACGAGAGGCCGTGCGTTACTGCTATGATTTTAGCACGGGGAAAGAAGTTTTAGGCGTCATCCCCGTGCTAAAATCACAGTAACGTACGGTCTCTCGTGGCTTATTGCTTTAATGAACAATTTTGTATCTCCAGTTCACCTCACTTGCATGTCTTTGGACTCTAGGAGGAAACCCACACAGACACGGGGAGAACATGCAAACTCCACACAGAAAGGACCCGGACCGCTCCAACTGGGAATCGAACCCAGGACCTTCTTGCTGTGAGGCGACAGTGCTACCCACCGAGCCACCGTGCCGCCAAACAACTGTACTTTGTGAACAAAAGTATTGGGACACCCCTTCTAGTTTTTGAATTCATGTGTTTCAGCCACAACAATGGCTAACAGGTGGAATAAATCAATTATATAAAAAAAATTATATGCTTCCAACTTTGCAGTGACAGTTTAGGGAAGGTCAATTCCTGTTCTAGCATGGATAGATCCATGACGTCAGCCCCACTGAACAGCTTTAGAATAAACTGGAACATTGATTGAGACTTTCTTGAGCAACATCAGTGCCCAGCCATACAAAAGCTCCTTTGACTAAATGGACACAAATTCCCACAGACACACTCCAAAATCCTCTGATAAGCCTTCTCAAAGGAGATAACATAGATAACCATTTCTAGCCTATAATATGGAACATTATGTTAAAGGGCTGGTCTTGCTTATGATGGACTTACCTTGCAGCCCTCACAGGCGCTGACACCATAGTGGTACCCAGAGGATTTGTCCTGGCACACAAAACAGGGTTTGTAGACCCGCGGAGGGGGCAAGGGCGAGGGTGGGCTGGGCACTAACTCCTCAGAACTGCTGCTTTGTGTTTCGATGGCTGTGGGAAAGACAATAGTGACAATACAATGAGCTTTATTACCTCATACTGAGCATATCTGGACATACTTACAATATCAATAATATATTAAGTTAATAATATCAAGTACTACAAGCAGTTATTGACAGTTGGACTGTAAATGAGTGGAAAAGCATGATATGGTCAGATGTTTTGAAGTTGTGTTTTCTCTATGATGGTTCAAGATGAAGTTCACTCACTCACTCACTTTCTTAACCGCTCATTCAGTTAGGGTCACAGAGGGGTGCTGGAGCTTATCCCAGCTTTTTAATGGGCGTAAGGCACACAGTAACACCCTGGACGGGGCACCAGTCCATCACAGGGCAGACACACACACACACACACACACACTTATACACACATTCATTCACCTAGAGGGCAATTCATTCATTCATTCATTAATTTTCTTAACCGCTTATCCAATCAGGGTCGCGAAGGGGTGCTGGAGCCTATCCCGGCTTTTCAATGGGCACAAGGCACACAGTAACACCCTGGATGGGGCACCAGTCCATTGCAGGGTAGACACACATACACACACTTATACACACACCCATTCACCTATAGGGCAATTCAGTGTCTCCAATTAACCTGACTGCATGTTTTTGGACTGTGTGAGAAAACCGGAGCTCCTAGAGGAAACCCACGCAGACACCCGGACCCGGACCGCCCCACCTGGGGATCGAACACGGAACCTTCTTGCTGTGAGGCGACAGTGCTACCCACCGAGCCACCGTGCCGACAGATGGAGTTCATTAAAATCATATATATTTTTCCATCTAGATTGGCCAGTTGTTTCTATTAGATGGCCAATCAGGTTAAACTTTTTTAGTTAAAGCTTTTTGGAAATTGGGATCGTATTATTAAAATTTGTCAAATTCCACGGAATATTAATTAGACATGCGATTGGTACAAAAAAAATACTACAATTGGCTAAAGATACTGCTGGAGTTTGTACTGCATAATCAAGTTTCACAAAGAAATGACAAATGGGATTATTAGTTTTTCCCAGGGAGCTTATTTAATACTGTCTAAAAACATTTCCAAGTGCATCAAGTTCCTGGATGTATGCTGCAGATTCCTAAATCAACCTCCTTTCTAAAGAGACGCAGAGCTGAGAAAATTATGTTTCCAGGTTGCTGTGAGTAACTCCAGAAGGAGAACAGCAATGTTCCTATGAATATTAAAAAATAATCTAGGCCTCCTCAGCCGGGTAATTAAATTCTTGCAGTGTTGCTGCAGTATTACATGCATTCCGTCGTCGTCCTCTTTAAAATGAGGAGCTTCCCTGGGTCGTGTTGCAAATTTGTAATATCGTTTTAGCGTTCAGCAGAATATGAACATATCCTCGGTTTTCATCTTGTGCAGAAAATGTTCTTGAATAAAAACTTTCTCTTGCAAAGTTCAGCACAAACTTGCTGTAACGATGTTATGAAAGGAAAGCGCACAATGGACCATCTGATGAGAGCAGGAAGGAAAAGCCGTGTAAAGTGGATCATTACAGGTCAGACCGTATCAGTGGAGGAAGGGGCAACACGATCAAGCACCAGCGTTTCAGGCTGAACAGATCAGCTGATCGAATTACACCAGTGTGCGGAGATCTTCAGAGCAGCTAAACTCATTAGCCATGACCCGGCACATACATTCACAAAGCATCAGTTTTACTGAGGGGTAAATCACTGAATGTGTGTTACACATGGTGGAAGAAACACAGAATGTAAACTTTAATACACAATCAACCTTTTTTAAAGCAGGTGCATAAATTAAAACCTGGAACCATGCAATCTCAATAGACAAACAGAAAAAGAGAAGAGAAGAGAAGACAGACATGGATCTACTAAAGAGCTTCATTGTTTGACTATTTAGGGCCAAGCCATCTCACAAAATACTATATATAATATAATCTGATATAAAGCACACAAGTGTTGGACCTCCTACTTATGCCAAGTTCACACTACACGACTTTCCAGGTCGCCAGGTCGCTGTACAGTTCACACTACACAACTGGATCTCTTGTAATCGGGAGTCTTTCAAGTCGGTGTTGGTTTCACACTACACGACTGATCGGGGATAGGGGGGTTTCACACTACGCCATCTATCACCAACTGGAATCGCAGGCGAGCTTCTCTGGTCTCCCAAACGACGTTTTGTCACGAAAACAAACATGAGAAGTGACGAGAGGTTTAATGACACCACGTCCAAAAATGCACGTCAACAAGTAGCGAGCGATCAAAGTTTATGCGCTGATGTGCAGCGTAAAATCAAAGAGGAAAAATAGGAACAGCATGGATTGTTCTATAGTGAGTTGGAGGTTAATAAATATTTTTGCAATGCAGTGTGGGTATTATGTTTTGTAGAGAACGATAAAGTCAGAAATACTGTAAAACTTGTGTGTGCCGATGTATTCTAATATAAACTATATTATGCCCCTGTCCCACCTTTTTACAAGTCCTCACCTGTGTTTCCGCGAGTGCTAACATAGCACTCAATGCCAATCGGGCAACTCAGATCCAGATATTTGACATGCTAGATTTCTCTCTTCAGGAGCGCTCGGCGAGCCGCTCGGATCGAGTTGTTGGGTAGTTCACACATAGCGATTGAGAGCCGAGATTCGATCGCCGAGCGAACACCCGAGTTGCTCCCGAGCCGGCAAATCTAGCGCCGACCACTTGGCAAGCGAAAATCAGGGCAAAAATCATGTAGTGTGAACTAGGCATTAAGCGCACTACTAAGACCAAATGAATTTGCCTACCCCCACCTAGGGCTGGGCGATTTTCACGATTAATTCGGTTAATCAGAATGAACGTTTTCACCCGATGTTAGAATGTGACAATCGCGATTGTTTACATACTTTATATTTTTACTAAAATACCAACATGACACGAGGCAGAAACTGACCAGACGCTCGCGGAATATAAATCAGGGAAAGTTTGATATAAAAAGGCAAAAACAGTGTACAAAACCAGGTCAGAGTCCAAAACCAGAGGATAAACTAAAACAGTAAACGGAAGACAACAAGGGTTATACACGGTAACGGTTAGATTCAGAAATAAGGAGCGTAAACACGATCGGTAAAACGAGACACAAACAGAAGAGTTTAATTAAGATTCACTGAATCGAACACCGCTGAACTGAATCAAAACTCCGGCGCCGATGAGCGCGATCAGGATTGGCTGACCGGGGACATGTGACGGTCCGTGGAAACATGGGAGTTGTAGTCTATATAGTTAGAAGCAGAACGTGCCCCCTCCATCCACCCCCCAATCACAAGAGGACAAAATCAAAGCTGAGCTGAGTGATTACTTCACACCCCCCTCCCCCAGTATAGATACTGATACAGACTCACTCAGTGGTGGAAACAGCACAGCACAGACTCGTGTTTCTTTTAAGAAACCTGTAAAGAACTTTTTTTTAGTCCTTTTCCTAATGTAAGGTTTTGCTGCACATTATTTAAAAAAAAAAGAGTTTTTTGTGAGCTATTCTTATAAAGCATATAGATAATTCAGATTTCCATTTTGTTTTTAATTATTGTGATCGTTATTGTTATAAATTTTTAGATCCTTAAAAGGATAATTATAGGTGGTGGTGGTACTATTTTTGCACTTCTGCAGTCATTTTAATTTACAATGCAAAAAAAAGTAATCCGAGTCTTATTTCAATTGCATTATACAAGAACAAAAAAAATCGAAATCGTAATCGACAATCGGTTATAATTTTAAAATAATCGAGATTTTTTTTTTGGGCAAAATCGCCCAGCCCTACCCCCACCCACTAAAAGATTTTGTTCAGGTGTTTTAGTCATGCCCATTCCTAATAGATGTGTTAAATTGTTCATATAAAATAAACCATAAGCTTCCAATCCTCCAACTTTGTGTTAACAGTTTAGGGAAGGCCCTTTACCCTGAAATCATGACCGTGCTCCTTTGAACAAAGCGAGATCCATAAAGACACTATCTGATGAATTTTGTGTTAATAGACTCCAGAACCAGTCACCCGTGCCTGACCTCACAATTTATTTTGACTGAATGGGCACAAATTCCCATTCCAATAGAGACATTCCAAAATGTTGTGGAAAGCCTGTCCAGATGAATAAACTAGAAGCTGGGATGCCAACTTACTTTACATTTACATTTGGGGCATTAAGCTGACGCTTTTATCCAAAGCAACTTACAGCTACGAGTGAAAACAATCTGAGCAATTGAGAGTTAAGGGCCTTGCTCAAGGGCCCAACAGTACTTACTTGGTGATGGTGGGGCTTGAACCAGGAATCTTTTGATTACTAGTTCAGTACCTTGAGTACTTCATAATAATAATGTGTGTGGTTTTGGAATTGAGTGTTTAACAAGCTCATGGTCAGGTGTCCACATATTTTTGGCCATTTCGTGTGTGAGAAAATGAATTCAATGTTGGAACTTTGCACTTCAGGCAGCACAATGTTCCTGCATTTCTGATCTGAGGTCAGATTAACTGAGTAAATAAATGTAACATGCCTCCCTAACTAAGTGCACATTGATTGCGGGAGGTTCTCATCTCTCTCTCTCTCTCTCTCTCTCTCTCTCTCTCTCTCTCTCGTTCTCTCTCTCTCGCTCGCTCTGTGATGGGATTCAGATAAATGAGCGTATCGATCTTTTGTCATGCCCCTCCCCGACCTGCGACTAAAACCTGATTGAACGAATGAAGGCAGCAGATCATCCGTTTCGATTTAAGTCGGGTCAGCTCGTATCAGGGCCCGGGCGCCTCCGAATGCTTTCCATCTGGACGCTGGAGACTCCCGGAGTCGCACAAAGCTCGCACATCCATTCTAATCACGGGAGACGCCAGCACAATTCCTGTTGACAATACTCGTGATCCATCTCCACTCACCACATGTGTACACGGGAGGGGAAGAGACGGGTCATCGGTTTATTGTCGATATGGGGCTCGTGTGGCACGGCGGTCTAATGTGCTAGCCCACCAGTGCTGAGATTTTGAGCTCTAGGGCTCATGGTCTCAACCTGGCTGGGCATCTAACATAAACAGCTGGCCATGTCTGAGGAAGGGAGGTTGATGGGGTTCCTCAATTATGTTGTCGATGTAGTATCTGCTGGCTGGTCAAGGCACCAGCACAAGAGCATAGTGTGACCCTGCCTGCGCTGTAAGGCTTTCTGCGAGACAAGTAAAAAGTACAACTGCTAGTCAGTACAACAGCTCACCATTAGGGAGAGCTTGAACTCTCCACTTCAAATCTTAGGAGTGCTACTGGCCTGGCTGGGCTTCCACTCAGAAAGCAGGGTCAATCTACGCTGACCATTAGGTTACTTGAGATGTCATCATGGTTCAAACTCCTAACCACTAATGTAGTAATTTCCAGTATGCTACAGTATTTAAATTCTTCTGTCGCCTTCACCACCCCCTGACCAAGGAAAGCCCTTTCGACCTACAGTATACAGTATACAGTCACCTACTGTAATGTGGCTCCTCCTCTGCTGTAAATGCAGCCTCTGCTGGTTGGTGGAGGCAGCAGCACAAGTGGTGGATGATTTGTGGAGAGCATAGTGTGACCCTCCATGTGCCATAAGGGCATCGATGAGGGATGGTCAAGATGACAGCACAAGTACAGGCTCTCTGTGTGAATCCACCACTAGCAACTGTATACTGTACACTGTAGGTCGAAAGGATGGGTGCTAGCAGCCTTCACGTTTTGCACAGGGACACAGTCATGCTAAAGATGAAAAGGTCTTCCCCAAACTGTTGCCACAAAGTCGAAAGCATATCATTTTAAAATAAAAAATAATTGTATACATCTGTTAGCAGTAGGTGTGGCTAAAACACCCATTTAATCATTAGAAGGGGTGTCCACATATTTTTGCTCATACAGTGTAGATATAGCGAGCGATACACAGAGAGCTAGTGGTAGAGAGAGTGGATTCCCTCATCTCTATCCACACTGCTGAATATTTCATACTCGACTGGAGAGGCGTCGGACCACCTGTGGACAGATGGGACACAGAAAGGCAGATGTACTGAGCGAAAACTCTCTCCATTTTCTGGGCGATTACACTCGGGCACAGAGGAGCGGCGACTCCGGCGTGTTAACACACGCGGCTGCTATTAGGACTCTGACGGAGAGGGGTGGGGGTAAATAGAGCAGGCAGAGAGGGAGAGAACACCTCATGGCTCGAAGTGTTGAACCCCTAGCCTCTGGCTGAACTCAACAGCAGGGTCATATAAAACACACACACACACACACACACACACACACAAACACACACACACACACACACACTACACAGACATTCTCTCAATGAGGAAAAAGCAAACTGAGACAGTGAGAAGGATACAGAAACAAACAAACCCCAACATACCCCCGACACACACACCACAAAAAATAGAAACACACACATACAAGCACACACGTACAAGTAGAAACCAACACACATGTACACAAACACAAGGACACACACACTTGTGTGGACACAACCCACACACAAACACTTAAGTACAACTAGGTTACAAGTTGTTAACTAAGTTACAAATACACACACACACACACACAAGCACAATAGAAACAAACACAGATGTACACAAACACAAGGACACACACTTGTGCAGACACACTGCTGAGCTGCTGTGGAGACCACTGAAAAGCGTGAGCCTTGCATTCCATAACATAACACTCCTTTATTTAGTTATGTGATGTTAAATACACACGATCATTACAATACTGCACATCAATTCAACACAATCAATCTCAGAATGACACACACACACACACACACACACACAAAAATCCCTGAGTCAATAAAACCGTACACTCACACACATTCACCTTTCAAGCTCTGCACACGCCCCAAAAGCAAAGAGTCCTGTTAAAATCCCACATAGAGCACATATGTAGGTCCAGTGACTAGTGGTGGTAAATTCGGTTCATTTTGCAACAAATTGCCATGTTAACTTGACCCAGTCAGGCAGCCACAGTGGCACCAAAACAGTCAATAAATTACCATGGGGAAGGGCTATGATACTCATTAAGTGGTACAGTCCTAAAGTAGCCTGTAAGCATTTGCATTTTAATAATAATAATAATAATATAAGCATATTTTGTTGTTGTTTTCCTTACAAGAAAATATGCTGCATTACTAATCTATACCACTACTACTGATGATAATAATAATAATAGCATGTGCATAAAATCAGCCACATAACGAACACCAGTGTGTTTCACCGCTTGTTTATTGGAATATTTAACTTATTACTTGGATTCACAGGCTGGAGTGAAGCCGGTTCAGTCAAATCATCTGAGTCCGCGGTGTTTCCGGCGAGTCTGCCCACTCGCCTTGTGTACTTAGCAGCAGCCAATCAGAGGACTCATAGGATCCGGGTTAATTGAGACCTCGGACTCGTGATTCCTGATTCAGTACGAAGATTCGAATCATTAACCCGGGTGATTCGGGAACCGCCCAGCTCTACCACTGACCAGCAGACGCGCTGCACAACATTTCAGTCCTCGTTTATGTACATTTACAGGTATACAGATCAAATCTTTTACAGAATCCATTCAGTAATAGTTATGTTGTACATAATTATCAGCAAGACGTGATTACATTTGCATTCTGTCTGCTACATTTACAAAGTAGCGTAAATAAGGTGATTTCCCATTTGGCTTTGCTTTCCTCACAGGGCATCACTGAGAGAGCATATTGAGGTACTTCTGGAACTTGTATTGTTCACAGCAGTGTTTTATAAGAAACACAAGTCCTAGTAAAAAACACCCCAGAGGGGTCATCAATCGATCGCTGAGTGTCTCTCACTCACACAATCACTCCTGGGGGTAAGTCACTACAGCATGTTTTTGGAAGGTGTGAAGAACCAAGAATTCCGTCTCTCGTTCTAAATAAATTCCAGATCTTCACTTCAGTACTCCAAACACACTGCTGTAACCTAGCATGACATGTTCTACAATACACAAAGAAAATACAGTACATATACAAGATGAAGTTTAGTTGAGCAGAGAGAAGTGTGAGAAGTAAGAAACACAGTAGCAGAGGGTGGAAGAGGGAGGCATTTCGTGTACGTCTCCAAGTGTATTTTTCAGAGTTTGGTGTCCTACCGGGGGGGTCATTTTGGTTTGATTACAGCTGTATTACAACCACACGTTTGAATATTTTGGGGGCGGCATGGTGCCTCTGCGTGGGTTTCCTCCCACAGTCCAAAGACGTGCAGTCAGGTTAATTAACGCAAAATTGTCCATGACTGTGTTTGATATAACCTTGTGAACTGATGAACCTTGTGTAATGAGTAACTACCGTTCCTGTCATGAATGTAACCAAAGTGTAAAACATGACGTTAAAACCCTAATAAACTGATTAACTTGAGTATTTTGGACAGATGAAAAAAAGGCTGAATTATCACTCACACACACACGCGCGCACACACGCGCACACACACACACACACGTTTTGTTCCTCTGGATTGAATTAGCCAGACAACACAGTCAAAGTTCACTCAGAAGTTACACCAAATTAGATCCAGATTTTCTCTATGACTCTTGGCTGTAAACGTTCCACAATGTGGATGCTAAGCTAAGAATAAATGTCTGGTCATTTCGTTTGGCTTTCAAAAGACAAACATGGGTAAGACAAAAGAACCATTCATGTTCATTTATAAGGGGTCTAGATCTATCCCCAAACCACTGGTTGCAAAATAGGAATGAATCCTGTGAAGGGTGGCAATCTATTTCAACGATAAAGAGCAACATATAGAATAAACCACAAACATTTAAAAAGTCACAGTCATACAAAAAATACTGTGATACAAATTTTTGGTTGCACCGTCCAGCCCTAGGAAACAATGACCTCACCGATCGTCAATTACGAGAAAGACAAACAGACATTAAAATACTGAAGAAATATTTCAAAACTCTTTATGGCTTTTACCATAATGCCACACAAGCTCACATATTTAGAAATGTAATATTACATGGAATAAAAGTGTAAATATTCCAGTCACTTAAAAATCTGATCAATCAAAAAATGGGACAAACTTAAAATTAAAAGGGAAACTAGAAAAAAGAGAGTGGATCGCGCGCCGGGTTGTGGATACCACGGTGGTGTTCTTTTGTAATTTTGTCTAGTCAGTTTTACTTGCATTGTTAAAAGAGACCTCCCTAATCATCTGTGCCCTCTGCTGCCTGGCATCCCACAGTCTGCTCCTGTTTCAAAGTCTCTGTGCAGCTTTTTTCTGTCCTTCGTTCAGCTGTCGTGCTCACAAAATTAACTTGGCATGCAAGCAGTGTTAATGGCCTTTCAAGTCCTGCTCAGAGGTGCTTAAGCCTACCGCGAGAGGAGAGAAAAAGAGAACCTAATTACCACCAATCACACATGTACAAAGAGAACAGGGGGGACTAATATCTCACTCGGATCTTCTCAAATGTCTCCTCAAATGCCTCCCAGCCTGAAATGAGTGGGTTTTATTGTCAGAGCACTAAAACCCACTGGAGAGACAAAAAAACTAATCACACAGAGACTAAATCTAAATCATTCCAATTCAAAAGTTCCAGGTTTGTTTATCTGTCAGATGTATTTACTTGAACTGGAACTTTGAATTGACGTCCTGTCTGGGGTGTGTTTACTGCATTTTGCCCAGTGATTCTGGGAAAACAGGACCCACCATGACCCTGACCAGGAAATAGCACTTGTAAAACTCCCATGAAAAGTGGCATTTTCTTATTCAATCTTTTTATAAGAAGCCTAACCCTAGCCTGTTCGTTTCCAGATCACTATATTTGTATTTGTGAATTGTTCTGCTCATTTTTATAGATGTTCTTTATTTCTAAGAATATGTAAAAATAAAAGTCTATTTAAAAGAATTTTGAACATTGCTGGTCTATCTGACTACTTTTTGCAGAGCATTTTCAACTAATATTCGCTAACCCTGGTCATACCAGCACTCAAAGGCTTAGAAGATGTAAGAGAGGCTGAAGGAACATGTTTAATGTCATCTTATTTGTGCTGCACACAGTATTAATATCTATTATCTAATAGATTGATATCTGACTCCAGTGTTATTTATACAAAATGCTTTGACTGACCCATACGGTGGACAATTTTCACCATTTTAAAGCAACAAATACTACTTGTTTATTAAAAGATAAACTAAACCAGCACAAACACACACTGTCCCTAATTCTAACACATACTCCACAAAGCAACACAGAACAATGTGAGCGCTGCTAATTAAGACAGAAGAAAATGAGGTGTATGTGGTATCATTAATAACCAGCAGGGTTTCTTTTATCTGTAACAAATAAATAAAGCAGCATTTCGATGACCCTGATGAGAAGCTCTTCAAATCAAAGCCTAAATTAAGGAAGGTCTTTTTGAAGAATAAAAGAGTCTCGCAATATTAACACAAAAAGTCTCGTTTAAAGAAAAGGAAATACAAAAGAACCAAAAACTCCATTAGCATTCTCTTATTCCACTTCATTACGATGCTGATAAACCCAAGCAAGGCTTTATCAGTGTAATTTACCAATGAATTGTAACGCCAACGATTTTCTAATCCATTGAAATGCAAATAAAAGGCACTAAGGTGGCGTAATTGGTCAAAGTGATAGTGTACGAGAATGTTAAATGGGATTTCATTACTCACGGCTGCTTAGCTAAGACACACAATACAAGCAGCATCGTGAGCTGTGAAATGATGATCATCAGAACGATAAACAGACATGTATTATTCAGACCTGTGAAGATCAGAGCTTTAAATTCCTAAAGACCAACAGTAGTACATAATTAACAGGTATGTATATAATTAAGGCCGTGCGTAATTCACGGCTGTGAAAATCGTGTCATGAACTGTGTAATGAGCCTTTCCCAGTGTAATATGCAATTTACTGTGAAATTTAAAATGTAAGGTTTGTGTTTAGTGATTTAACGTTTTTCATTCATGTAGCGTTCAAGTGCCTCATGTTTACTGGTCCTAAGTTAGCAATTGTTTAGTCAAAATGTCCAAGATGTTGAAGTCTAAAACAGATAAAAACACGACTCAGGTACTCAGTGGGTGTCAAGTATTTGAGACAGAGCCTTGCACCACTGCTGGATGTTCTAGGTTAACATTTAACCATTAAGGTAGCTGTGCTGTGTATCGTAGCTTCAATTTATTCTATTATTCAGTTTCTAATTGTGATTTAATGACTGCTGTAAAAATCTAAGAAATGTGTGATTTGTTTTTAAACGAGGTATGTGAGGTCAAGCACATTTTCCTGTGAATTTAGTAGGGCCCTAAATATAAAAGTGTTTAATGTCGGACACCCTTTTCAGAAAGCTTTCAATAAAAATTAGAAGGTCCTGGGTTCGATCCCCAGGTGGGGCGGTCCTGGTCCTTTCTGTGTGGAGTTTGCATGTTCTCCCCGTGTCCGAGTGGGTTTACTCCGGGAGCTCCGGTTTCCTCCCACAGTCCAAACACATGCAAGTGAGGTGAATTGGAGATACAAAATTGTCCATGACTGTGTTTGATGTAACCTTGTGAACTGATGAACCTGTAATGAGTAACTACAGTTTCTGTCATGAATGTAACCAAAGTGTAAAACATGACGTTAAAATCCTAATAAACAAACAAACAATAAAAAATTGGAGAGTGTCTATAAGTTTTTGTTTCCATTCAGTCAACAAAGCATTTCTGAGGTCAGTCAATGATGATGGTGAGGAGGCCTCGCTCGCAATCGTCATCACAATTTAGCCCAGTGGTGTTAAGTGGGGTTAAATTCGGGGCTCTGTGCAGACCACCAAAGTTCATTCCCACCAATTTGGTCAAACAGTTTGTTTATGGATCTGGATGTGTACCCTCGTCTTAGAAACGAAAGGGTTTTTTTCAGACTGCTGCCACAAAATTGAGAAATGACTACAACATGATACAACACGTTCTGGTACAACAGGTTTTGGATTTACTAATACCAGGATGGAGGAAGAAGCAAGATCACAATACCAAAAAGACTCCCATTTTTCACAAGTGTAATGAGTATATTGAGTGTGTGTACATGTTCCTGTACACCACACACCACCGGCCTCGCTTCCCTGATCAATATCCTCCTCACTCAGTCATCCAGTTTGGAGGGGCTGTCTGACACATTTATCACAGAGCCATTATGAAAACACCTTTCCAACCATGGTAAATGTTACTAGATGAATAAACAAGGAACAACTGTTATTCTAAAGTAATCAAAACCAGTATAATTAATCTCCGGTTTGGGCCAGTTAGCTTGGTGTGTGATCTGGAAGGTGACTGGTTGTACCTGAGCAAGTTTATAATGGTTACTGTAAGGTATTTTACTAATTATATTATAATGAATTTATCAGATTTTTTAGTTTTTACTTTAATAATGAGGTTTGACTTAATTCCCTTTCATTTTTATTGTATAATGTGACAAAAGGCAAGGATTTTGATAGGGTATAACAATTTTCTATAGGCACTGTACTATTGGAATAGTACACAATAAAACATTACTTTTTTAATAAATCTGTTAAAATACATGTAAAAATCACTGCTGGCTTCATTATAGACAGTCTATGCAGTCTATCTGTGGGTTGTACTGACCGTGTCCTCTAGTGTAGCACGCTGCAGAAATGGTAAAGGAATGCGATGAATTCGGCCTGTTTGTGGCGAGTTGTTTCAATCCCAAATACCGAAGCTAGACGGGGCTCAGACGCAGACATGCTGAACTTGCACTGACAAGACAAAGAAGTCAGTGATCTAGATGTCGACGTGCACTAATGTTTGTGACCGCTGTCCTGAGTTTCAGGTAAAATGACTTGACCCCGTGTTAGGTCAGGATACACACAGGTTTACACACCACATTCCTCCATGTCTTTCCTCAAAAGCCGAACATTCAGAAGTGAAACCGCAGCTTCCCAAATCTCTATGTACTCTGAATATTTGCTGTAAGCTGCAGGCTGCATTAACGCTGCACCATTTGGACACTAAAATACTCTAGTTCATGGTAAGATATCGGAAATAAGTTTTACACACTAACAGTTTCCAAACAGGAACATTCTGATTAAAATGCACTGGAGTAGACAGTAAGCGTAGTACAGTTTTAGATTTAAAAACAGAGACGTAGCAGAAATACATCCGCTAAAGCCCTATCATTCAAAGCGAGCAGGGATTCGATTATTCCGGGACTGATAGCTGCCTGCTCACAGCTCGAACATTTTGTGTTTTTTTCTGCATAATTAACAAAATAATTTACTGTAAATAAATTTACTCATTACAAAAAAAGCATAAATAAATGCATTAATTACAAAACAATCTACTGTAAATAAATGAATTTATTACATAAATTACTAAGTAGAAATAAATGTATTAATTACAGAATAATTTACTATGAATTAAAGTATTCTTTCAAAATATTATAGATTTTAATAGATTTATTAATAACAAAATAATCCTGTAAATACATAATGACAAAATAATTTACTAAATAAATATATTAATTACAACATATTACATTTAAAAAAACAATTATTCCAACAAAAAAAATCACTATAAAACATATTTTTTTGTAAATAAATTTATTAATTAAAATAATATACTGAACAGAAATGTATTAATAATAAAATAATTTACTGTCAAATTATTTATTACAAAATTGTTTACTGTAAGTATATTTGTTTATTAAAATAATTTATGGTAAATATATTTGTTTATTAAAATAATTTACGGTAAATATATTTGTTTATTAAAATAATTTACTGTAAATATATTTGTCTATTAAAATAATTTACGGTAAATATATTTGTTTATTAAAATAATTTACTGTAAATATATTTGTCTATTAAAATAATTTACGGTAAATATATTTGTTTATTAAAATAATTTACTGTAAATATATTTGTTTATTAAAATAATTTACGGTAAATATATTTGTTTATTAAAATAATTTACTGTAAATATATTTGTCTATTAAAATAATTTACTGTAAGTATATTTGTCTATTAAAATAATTTACGGTAAATATATTTGTTTATTAAAATAATTTACTGTAAATATATTTGTTTATTAAAATAATTTACTGTAAATATATTTGTTTATTAAAATAATTTACTGTAAATATATTTGTTTATTAAAATAATTTACTGTAAATATATTTGTCTATTAAAATAATTTACTGTAAGTATATTTGTTTATTAAAATAATTTACTGTAAATATATTTGTTTATTAAAATAATTTACTGTAAATATATTTGTTTATTAAAATAATTTACGGTAAATATATTTGTTTATTAAAATAATTTACTGTAAATATATTTGTCTATTAAAATAATTTACTGTAAGTATATTTGTCTATTAAAATAATTTACGGTAAATATATTTGTTTATTAAAATAATTTACTGTAAATATATTTGTCTATTAAAATAATTTACTGTAAGTATATTTGTCTATTAAAATAATTTACGGTAAATATATTTGTTTATTAAAATAATTTACGGTAAATATATTTGTTTATTAAAATAATTTACTGTAAATATATTTGTCTATTAAAATAATTTACTGTAAGTATATTTGTCTATTAAAATAATTTACTGTAAATATATTTGTTTATTAAAATAATTTACTGTAAATATATTTGTTTATTAAAATAATTTACTGTAAATATATTTGTTTATTAAAATAATTTACTGTAAATATATTTGTTTATTAAAATAATTTACGGTAAATATATTTGTTTATTAAAATAATTTACTGTAAATATATTTGTCTATTAAAATAATTTACTGTAAGTATATTTGTCTATTAAAATAATTTACGGTAAATATATTTGTTTATTAAAATAATTTACTGTAAATATATTTGTTTATTAAAATAATTTACTGTAAATATATTTGTTTATTAAAATAATTTACGGTTAATATATTTGTCTATTAAAATAATTTACGGTAAATATATTTGTTTATTAAAATAATTTACTGTAAATATATTTGTTTATTAAAATAATTTACGGTAAATATATTTGTCTATTAAAATAATTTACGGTAAATATATTTGTTTATTAAAATAATTTACGGTAAATATATTTGTTTATTAAAATAATTTACGGTAAATATATTTGTCTATTAAAATAATTTACGGTAAATATATTTGTTTATTAAAATAATTTACTGTAAATATATTTGTTCATTAAAATAATTTACTGTAAATAAATGTACTATTTAAAAGAATAACATACTGAAAATAAATGTATCCATTACAGAATATTACCTTGTAAATTGCAGATCAATTCCTGACACATCTTGGTGAAAATAGGCGCTGCTTGTTAATATTTGTTACATATGTTTATTTTTAGTTAGCTCTTATGAATTCAGCATATTATGAGAAGAAACCATTTGTCAGAAAAGACAGTTATGCTTGGAAGTCTCAAAGGTAAAAGAGAAAAAGGACAGCCAGAAACAAGATACAATGGATACAATTAGTGAAGGAATTGAAGACTTATTAAGAATCCTGAAGCCCCAAACAGAACACAACATACTTTAGAGAAACACTGTACATATAGTCACCAGGACTCACTTAATGGCACTTAATAATAAACAAAGAACTTACAGTTACAGTTACTTTTATTTTGTGATTTTTTTGGTCAAGTTTAAAAACTATTACATAGAAAATCATGTGTAGAGAATCTACATGTTGGTGTGTTAATTAAAAGGTCCTTATCTGACACTGAATACATGTTTTAGGGCTAAAAGTGGCCTAAAATGCGAATCATTTTTTGTCTGTAATTTTGATTCGCATGGCACAATCATCCAAATGAACAATGGACACAAACTGTGTAAAAGCATTTCATCATGATGCCTTTGACATTTGCACAACTTGCTTGCGAAGGCTCGGATGAGTTGAAGTGAGAATGTCAGCATTGTGTTTGTATTAGCTGGAAATGGGAGCTTTGACACTGGATGGATGAAAATGGAATAAATGAATATGTGGCACTACAGACGGTAATATAGAAACTAAAGGTTACATGTGCTACTCTCTAAAAGAAACAAATACACACAAAACACACGTAACAACTGTCCACATCATAGCAGGTTCTGACACTCAAATGTAATGCCGTAAATGCACTATAGTGTAATATCTAGAGAAAAATCTTATGCTGTGTTTCTTTTGTAATTATTTGGTGTGATAAGTGATGTGGCATGACGATGTATCAGCAGCTAAATTCAGATAAGATACACTATATTTACATTAAAATTTTATTTATGTTTCAGCTACATCATATTTGAAGTAGATTAAGCTAGAGTTCTAACAGATGAGTATTATAACTGTCCCTGTGGACAACTGTAACTAATACGCACAATGCCTTTACAATAGTGGAAAATACTGTATGTTTCTGTGCATTTTATGTACCTAAACCAGACCCCCCACAATCCGGACCAGGATAAGAAATGAAAAAGTGCCTATGTTCATGTTCACTGTGTACACGAGTGTTGACCGCTGGACCAGGAATTTATATTTTTGGCAAAACATGTATTATAAATCGTATGACCAGTGACCCAAATTTAAAGGCTCAAAAATATTGCAGATTTTTCAGTGCAGATTTTCTATGTAAAATATTTTTATGACTGTTTAAGGTGTTTTGAACAACCTTAATGACAAAAGCTAATAAAACCACGATAGGCCACAAACGTTAATCATTATTTTTAACCATTTCATCCCTGAGATACATTTGTCCAGTAATTCAAATCAACTGTATGTAAAAACATCTTGTGACCTCATCTGCATCTCAAGCAACCCCACATGGAGTCCAAACCCCAAGGTTGAGATCTGTTGGCCCACAATATACAAATATGAGAGCTTTGCAGTAAATGTATAATTTGTGTAGATATACAAGTCAGATTTTACTTTATATATTAGATAAATTATATATAATTACTGTTCTACTACACAAACTTTGTACACAAATTTGGACCCTGGTTATAATGGTACACAATTAAATGTGGAGAAATGCTTTCACTTTTGTACTTAATTTACTATAAAGTGAAAGCAAAAGCTAACTGAACCTTATCTCTTGTTTTATCCTCTCCCATTATTGTAAATACTAATAGAACATATTACAGTTATTTTTTACCTTTGAAAAGTTAGTTTGGGCAGTAATATTAAATGTACATCATATCTTTAGACAGTTACTGTGTGCAGATAAGTGTTACATATGTACTCAGTATATATATATAGACCTATATTATGTGTATCTGCATTGTGTATGTGCCCTTTACCCGGATTATTATTGCATTATATAACAGCAATGCAATAAATTACATAAGAGCAATGCACAGTAAGAGCAATGCAAATTCTACGAGCAGTGCACAGTGTAATTATATTATAACGACAATGCACTGAATATGAGCAATGCAAATTATTGTCAAAATGCAAAATATTAGAGCAATGCACTGTATAACAACAATGCACTGAATATGTGCGATGCTAATTATTATAAGAGCAATGCACGGTGTGTATTAATGCACTGTTTAAAACCATGCAATGCACAGTATAGGAGCAATGCAGTGCACAAGAGCAATGTAAATGGCAGGAATCATGTATAGTGAAAAGTAAATTGCTGTTGACCGTACAGTAGTGCGCGCTGCGGTGTCGGTGCTGCCAGTCAGTGAAGCACGCTTTCAGCGCTCGCTCCTGCAGCATGCACGAGGACGGGCTCGCGCTGCACAACTCCAGCATCTGTCCCGGACTCACAGCGAGCACATCCATGCAGTCAAACATGCTGGATCCTCGCCGATTCCAAACACCTGCCCGGTAATGCACAGGTTCTCTTATATTATCCGTGTTTCGGGTTTGGTAAAAGTGCGTGCAGAAGAAGGTCCGGAGCGCGTCAGCTCTGGGTCATGACCACGTCTCAGTCTGCACCGGAGCAAACAGAAGCTCGGTTTAAACCCGACGATCATAAGTGCGCCCGACAAACTTCAAGTGAGTCTGTATTTCTGCCTCAGCGGTGTGTTTATCTCAGTGTCTGTCTGTCTGTCTGTCCCGCGCGCTCCGTCCGATCACGCGCTACCGAGACTCCCGATCCGAGCGAAATGATTTTTATAAACACCGAACATCGGCTTTAAAAGCGCGTCTCTCCCCGGTCCGATGACGAATGGCTCCTCCAGACTCCGCACAGATCATTTCCTACTAGTTTTTGTGCTTGGTGGCGGGGAGTGAAAGATTGGATTGCTTAATGTATGCGGGTGAACTCTGGGTGAACCCGTCCCAGCCTGCTCACCTTCAGATGACCCGAACCGCTCTGACATCACCAAGTTCTCACGCGAGCTTCTCTACAGCCCGCGCGCTCCCGGTGCACCGGTACGAGAGCGCGCTTTTTCTTCATTCAAGTTCATTACTTTTCTTTTAATAACTTTGGATTTTAAACCGTTAAAGGAGTTTGTGACAAAGGAGGAGAAAACACTAAGCACCTGTGAGATGTTAGCAACTTCTTTTTCTCCACATTGTACATGTGTCCCAAAACGAACTGACATTTAATTTTTTTTAATAAAACACATTTTTTATTTGAACATTAATAATGTTTTTGCTTTATTTGAAAGTAAAGACATGGAGGTTATGTAGGGTGACCATACGTCCTCTTTTTCCCGGACACATCACCAAAAATGTCCGGGATCCTGGACTCGCTGTTCTGTGTGTATGTTTTTGCATTGGTTTGTTTTTAGGTCTTTTTAGGAGTGCATCTGTTTTGTTAAAATAAGTCTGATTTTCACGTGCACGTACTAACACAGAGGCTCTCGTCAACACCGTGATGCTGCTGCATTCTATGGAAATTGCTCAGCAAGCACTAGAAGAAGACACACCATACTGCTGGGGTTCTACTGATGGGAGCAAGTTATTAAAGTGAATCAAATTAAAGTTAAAAACACTCCTAATAAGTCGGCTGATACGACTGTACAATACATCAAAGAAACTAAAAAATAAAAGGATTTTTATTTATAGGTGACAACTGTTTTTAAATTTGTTGTTATTATTGTTTAGGGCTTAACGCTGAATGTGAAGGAATAAGATTATCTGACCATAAAGGCCCTTGTTAAAGAGCAGCTGTACATTTATTAAAGTTCACTAACACAGCTGGATGGTTATTGACTCATTTGTCAACTATTTAAACCTCTACCCCATACACATTACCATGGTGTCACCAACGACATGAAATAACCCCCCCCCCCTCCTTCCTTCCCCGAACCAGGCGTCCTCTTTTTAAAAACCAAAATATGGTCACCCTAGGTTATGTATGAAACAAAACATCTGACATATGACCGCCTCGACCGTGGTAGCACATGTTCACTCTTTCGATGAAATTTCAGCAATGTTGTGTCGAATTTCTTCTTTGAGGTCCTCAAAGGATTGTGGTTTGTTGGTGTACACTTTATCCTTAAGATAACCCCAAAGAAAGAAGTCTAACGGCGTCAAGTCACATGATCTTCATTCACATCACCATTTTTAAAGTGAATTTTTACAATTTCTACGCGTTGTTCGATTGTGTACCTTTTCATGATTTAACCTCAACGTTTACTATAATGACTGCAATTTAAAAATCTCTAACTCTGGTTTTGCGCAAAAAAATGGCGGCAAATTTAAAATGTCCGCTCATTTTGGGACACCCTGTAGAATACATTTATACATTTTCAGCATTTAGCAGATGCTTTTATCCAAAGCGACTTACACAATGAGCTGAACACGATGAGCAATTGAGGGTTAGGGGCCTTGCTCAGGGACCCAACAGTGGCAACTTGGTGGTGGCGGGGCTTGAACCGGCAACCTTCCAGTACCTTAACCACTGAGCTAGCACTGCCCTTATTATATGTAGAATGTTTGTGTAAATACACCAATCAGCCAAAACATTAGGACCAAAAAAAAACCAAAACAAAATGTTTATAACAGTGCCTTGTTCATAACATTTCTAACATTTCTGTTATGTCACAATCAGATATATAATACTACTGGGCTGATGGGAGTTATTAGTAGTACACAAGTACATAAATAACCGAGTCACTTTGATAAGGGCCAAATAATTACGGCTAGATGACTGGGTTGTTTATTTATTTATTTATTAGGATTTTAACGTCATGTTTTACACACTTGTGTAACTGTAGTTACTCATTACACAAGATTCATCAGTTAAAGTTTTAATATCAAACACAGTCATGGACAATTTTGTATCTCCAATTCACCTCACTGCACGTCTTTGGACTGTGGGAGGAAACCAGAGCTCTCGGAGGAAACCCACACAGACACGGGGAGAACATGCAAACTCCACACAGAAAGGACCCGGACCGCCCCACCTGGGGATCGAACCCAGGACCTTCTTAACATGAGGCGACAGTGCTACCCACTGAGCCACCGTGCCACCCTGACTGGGTTAGGATTCTCTGAAACAGCAAGGGGAGCACGGGCAGCGAGGAGAGTAACCGGCAACATTAGTCCGAAGTGGGACAAGCCATAGAAAGTTGACATTGATGACAAAGGACATGAAGGCTACGGGTCTGGTATAGAACATCAGAAGGGCTAGTTTGGCCAAGCCTGCTGGAATCGTTCACCCAGGTAAGATATGGCACCATGATGCACTGTAGGACGATCCACCTCGCTAAATCTGCTATTAACAAAAGTATTCAGATCCTTTACTGGTACATGGTAAAATGTGGTCAGGTGCATCATTATACTTCAAATATTTACATTACGTTTGCGGCATTAAGCAGACGCTTTTATCCAAAGCGACTTACAGTGGGATGGATGAAAAAGCTACACACACACACATACACACACGTTCTCTTGATTACGCCTTGCCACAATTTAAAACCCCTTTTTTTTTTTTTTTTTTTTTTTTTTTTTGCAACATAATGACAATTAATGGATTTTAATTTTTAATGAATAGTAAAAGCTTACTCTGAATTTCAAGCAAAATGTTCAAGCAAAATGTTCAAGCAAAATGTTCAAGCAAAATGGTCTGGATTGAACTGAAGTTTAATGCACTGAAAATCTGTTAATAAAAAATGCAATGTAAAATTACGTAATATAAATGTCATGTAGTTATTACATTACTTAAAAAATTGGAAACAAAAATGCATGTCATGACAATGAGCCCATATAAAGGACGAGTATGTACTCATACTGGTTAATGTATTAAAGCTGTAGTAATGTGTAAGGGTGCGCACAATTTCTCTTCAGCCATGTGCATTACATGTTTTACTCCTTAAGTTTTACGTGTGTGTGTGTGTGTGTGTGTGTGTGTGTGATGATAGAATGGGGAGCTGCAGACTCTCCACGACCATCCAAGCATTACATTAGGTCTTGTTTGGCCCCCACATGCACTGTTCTAATGCATTACGATGAACGTGTTACACTCAGTATTACAAAAGCACAGTGCTGGTTTTGGAAAACAATTTTCCAACCATTTGAGTTGCTACAGATCAGATTATAATCTGTGTGTGTGTGTGTGTGTGTGTGCTATGAGAGGTATGTTGCAGGGGGCATAGGCGCAAGCACCTGTCAAGAGGGGCGCATGATGATGCAGGGAAGAAAAAGTAAAGAAAACAAACTTAAATTCTGACCGAAGCAAAGTTTATCACAAAGTGCAGAGAGACCCATGCAAGCTGGGGATTCATTTCCATTTCAACAAACAGGGTTTATTTTTGACACACAAGGTAAAACACTGACAGGTTTTAATGCACACTATTACAGACACACACACACACACACACACACACACAGAAACATAGACATGCACCTGATACCAGAGCAAAACACACTACCGTGTCAAAACCATCATCATCAAAAATCATCTGGTCAGTGGGGGTGCTATGGTGATCTATTTTAATTAATAAATGGGATACAGCAGGTGAAAATTTACAGGGAAATGAATAGCCTACAGTCTATAATTGTACATCCACATAGTAACAAAAATAGAACTCTAATATATCAGCCATAACATTAAAACCACTTCCTTGTTTCTACACTCACTGTCCATTTTTTCAGCTCCACTGGCCATATAGGAGCACTTTGTAGTTCTACAATTACTGACTGTAGTCAATCTGTTTCTCTGCATGCTTTGTTACCCCCTTTCACCCTGTTCTTCAATGGTCAGGACCCCCACAGGACCACCACAGAGCAGGTATTATTTAGGTGGTGGATCATTCTCAGCACTGCAGTCTCAACAATGACATGGTGGTGGTGTGTTAGTGTGTGTTGTGTTGGTATGAGTGGATCAGACACAGCAGCGGTGCTGGAGTTTTTAAATACCGTGTCCACTCACAGTCCACTCTATTAGACACTCCTACCTAGTCGGTCCACCTTGTAGATGTAAAGTCAGAGACGATCGCTCATCTATTGCTGCTGTTTGAGTTGGTCACACTAACACCCCACCACCATGTCAGTGTCACTGCAGTGCTGAGAATCATCCACCACCTAAATAATACCTGCTCTGTGGTGGTCCTGTGGGGGTCCTGACCATTGAAGAACAGGGTGAAAGGGGGATAAAAAAGTATGCAGAGAAACAGATGGACTACAGTCAGTAATTGTAGAACTACAAAGTGCTTCTATATGGTAAGTGGAGCTGATTAAATGGACAGTGATTGTAGAAACAAGGAGGTGGTTTTATTGTTATGGTTGATCGGTGTATATCTAATAATTCAGCCGATCCTATTCAGAGAAAGAGAACTCTTAGTGAAATATAGAGGTGGAAGCGTCATGATATAAGACTGATATAAGCTGTTCTGAGGCATTAAATGTATGTACTTATTTGTACTGGTATATTATAGAATTATTTTTTCATTTCATTGTAAATGTGGAAAAATGGAGAATGTTTTAACAAGATGACGACCCCAAACATATGGACACAATAACTCAAGATTTGTAACTAAAAAAAATAAAAGTGCTTGTACGGCCAAACCAAAAAAATCTCCTGCATTTAATCCAATTAAAAATGATTATGGATTTTGAAATTGCTTTTCCATCAAAGGGACCCGCCAAACCTAAAGGGACTTTGGGGAAAGGGAAGTTGTGGGTCTTTTTTTCCTCTAAAAGCCCTGGGAACCTCGTTACAAAGACATTTTAAATCAAAATCAGTTTGTCTCTGCCAAAAAAAATGAGTCATTGTTGAATCTTCCAAAAGGACAAAGATACAAAACATGTGTCCAGATCTACTAAAAATGCTTTACTAAACACAAAATCATAGAAAATCTGTAGAGTGAGATAAAGAAGAGAATCCACAAGTAAGGACCTAGGACCTCTTTATTGTCCAACCATAATGTTAGAGAAGACAAAGTGCTGTTTTTGGCAAAGTATTAAATGCAGGAGTGCCAATAATTGTGGTTTTATTATTTAATTATAAAAGAATATTTCTTGGCTAAAGATTTTATTTTCTTGGAATAAATGAACTTAAATTAAAAACTTAAATTTTATCATGTTTATGATTAGAGATGATAAACTTCTTTACTTTAACTCATCCTCACCTGGGGTGCCAGTAACTGTGGAAGGGAACTGTACTCCCTTTTTTTGCTCCTAAGTACAGTCACGGCACGGGGGCTTGGTGGGTAGCACTGTCGCCTCACAGCAAGAAGGTCCTGGGTTCAATTTCTACATAGAACAGTCCGGGTCCCTTCTATGTGGAGTTTGCATGTTCTCCCTGTGTCTGTGTGGGTTTCCTCTGGGTGCTCAGTTTTCCTTCCACAGTCCACAGACGTGCGAGTGAGGTGAATTGGAGATACAAAATTGTCCATGACTGTGTTTGACATTAAACTTAATCAAAAGATTGCTGGTTCAAGCCCAACCACTACCAGGTTGCCACTGTTGGACCCTTGAGCAAGTCCCTTGACCCTCAATTGTTTAGACTGTATACTGTAACAATTGTAAGTTGCTTTGGATAAAAGTTAAGTACTGCAAATGTAAATGTGTAACCAGCAACTACCGTTCCTGTCATGAATGTAACCAAAGTGTAAAACATGACGTTAAAATCCTAATAAAATTCATTATTAGTATACATTTAATTTTACTTTTAAAAGAACTATATACATTCCGATCCTTGATATTTGCGAAACTTGTGGCTTACAGGACGTAAGCGTTCTTCAGAGCTCTGCTCGGCTTTCAAGGAGAGATCAATCCCCCCCTGCTTTATAAATAATGGAGTGGTTGAACAGAAGAGCTGAAAACAGAACTCCAACCCCTCTCCCTGTGCTGCACACACCACCCCTGACCCCCTGCACCTCTCTCGCTGTAACCCGAACCCCCTCTCACCAACACGTCCACCCTCCTCCTGAGCACACCTATTACCCAGCATCAGCGAGTAATGAATCCACCTGGAAATCCACCTGTAATTAGAAAGTGATAACGATCCAGCCCATCGAGATAAGACACTTTTTGGCAACGGTGCGCACCGTCTCCGTGCTTCAGGTGCCAAGAGTCGCTCGAGCAGGACCACAGAGGGAGCTGATCATTTAATAAAGCTGGACAAACCCTGACGTTGCAGTCTGGAGATTCTCTGGGCTTTACTGAACATCTGCATTGTGCCTATAACAGCCTCCACTGTTCTGGAAAGGCTCTCCACAAGATTATGGACTTTGTCTGTGAGAATCTGTACCTATTTAATCAAAAGAGCATTTATGACATCATCAATTCAGTTCATTCCACTGCTGTTTGATGGGGTCGATGACAAAGATCTTTGCATGGCAACAGAGGTCTGACGTACTGAACTCTACAAACCATGGGTCTGTTCCAAAACCTAGTAAGCTGCCTTACTGCCTACCTAGGCAGCTACCTAATTAGAGAGGATGCTAATAAGACATCGAACTTTTAAGGCAGGTTATTTAGACACATTACTTAGTCACAGCAGCTTTCACTTACTGAGCTAACACAGTTAGCATCAGGCCATTGGGCTCAGTAGGCTGAGGTGGCACAACCCGCTAGCATGCCAGCTGACATCTCCCTCTGTATACCGAAAGCCTGAATTTGCAAATAGATGACACTTGTGCACCTTTATATAAATAAAAAATCAATGAAAAAGAACTCCATTGGTTGCTCCTCATTCGTCCACCTTTTGTGAGAAATTACAAATTTGTGCCGCACTGAATGCTGGTAGTGTCTTCACTGCTAAGGAAGAATCGGATGCTCCCTCGTTACTCAGTGAGATTATCAGTTTGAATTAAGGCAGCATTTTAAAGCATCTAAGAATTCAGACAGCTGGCCACTCAGGTGGCGCAGGGGGAAAAACATACACTAGCGCACCAGAGCTGGGATCTCGAATACATCGTATCAAATCTCAGCTCTGCCATCCGGCTGGGCTGAGCAGCCACATGAACAACGATTGGCCTGTTGTTCATATAGGGACTCCTTGTAGCTGATGCACTATGACCTCTGCTGGCTGATTGATGGCGCCTGCACAGAGGCGGGGAAAGAGTGCGGATCAGGGTGTGTCTCTCCGTACACGAGACTGATTCGCATATATGAACTCGCCTAGTGTGGGTGACAAAATGCATATGGCTGCTGCCCACGTGTCGGAGGGGGCGTGGGTTAGCTTCATTCTCCTCAAATCAGAGTGGGGGTCGGGATTAGTGGAGAGGAAGCGTGACGCAATCGGGAAAATGGACATGCTAAAAAGTCGGGAGAAAAAAGGAAGAAAATGCATAAACAATATACAGTGTATCACAAAAGTGAGTACACCCCTCACATTTCTGCAGATATTTAAGTATATCTTTTCATGGGACAACACTGACAAAATGACACTTTGACACAATGAAAAGTAGTCTGTGTGCAGCTTATATAACAGTGTAAATTTATTCTTCCCTCAAAGTAACTCAATATACAGCCATTAATGTCTAAACCACCGGCAACAAAAGTGAGTACACCCCTAAGAGACTACACCCCTAAATGTCCAAATTGAGCACTGCTTGTCATTTTCCCTCCAAAATGTCATGTGATTTGTTAGTGTTACTAGGTCTCAGGTGTGCATAGGGAGCAGGTGTGTTCAATTTAGTAGTACAGCTCTCACACTCTCTCATACTGGTCACTGAAAGTTCCAACATGGCACCTCATGGCAAAGAACTCTCTGAGGATCTTAAAAGACGAATTGTTGCGCTACATGAAGATGGCCAAGGCTACAAGAAGATTGCCAACACCCTGAAACTGAGCTGCAGCACAGTTGCCAAGATCATCCAGCGTTTTAAAAGAGCAGGGTCCACTCAGAACAGACCTCACGTTGGTCGTCCAAAGAAGCTGAGTGCACGTGTTCAGCGTCATATCCAACTGCTGTCTTTGAAAGATAGGCGCAGGAGTGCTGTCAGCATTGCTGCAGAGATTGAAAAGGTGGGGGGTCAGCCTGTCAGTGCTCAGACCATACGCCGCACACTACATCACTACATCAGACTCCGGTCTGCATGGCTGTCACCCCAGAAGGAAGCCTCTTCTGAAGTCTCTACACAAGAAAGCCCCCAAACAGTTTGCTGAAGACATGTCAACAAAGGACATGGATTACTGGAACCATGTCCTATGGTCTGATGAGACCAAGATTAATTTGTTTGGTTCAGATGGTCTCAAGCATGTGTGGCGGCAATCAGGTGAGGAGTACAAAGATAAGTGTGTCATGCCTACAGTCAAGCATGGTGGTGGGAATGCCATGGTCTGGGGCTGCATGAGTGCAGCAGGTGTTGGGGAGTTACATTTCATTGAGGGACACATGAACTCCAATATGTACTGTGAAATACTGAAGCAGAGCATGATCCCCTCCCTCCGGAAACTGGGTCGCAGGGCAGTGTTCCAGCATGATAATGACCCCAAACACACCTCTAAGACGACCACTGCTTTATTGAAGAGGCTGAGGGTAAAGGTGATGAACTGGCCAAGCATGTCTCCAGACCTAAACCCAATAGAACATCTTTGGGGCATCCTCAAGCGGAAGGTGGAGGAGTGCAAAGTCTCGAATATCCGCCAGCTCCATGATGTCGTCATGGAGGAGTGGAAAAGCATTCCAGTGGCAACCTGTGAAGCTCTGGTAAACTCCATGCCCAGGAGAGTTAAGGCAGTTCTGGGAAATAATGGTGGCCACACAAAATATTGACACTTCAGGAACTTTCACTAAGGGGTGTACTCACTTTTGTTGCCGGTGGTTTAGACATTAATGGCTGTATATTGAGTTATTTTGAGGGAAGAATAAATTTACACTGTTATATAAGCTGCACACAGACTACTTTTCATTGTGTCAAAGTGTCATTTTGTCAGTGTTGTCCCATGAAAAGATATACTTAAATATCTGCAGAAATGTGAGGGGTGTACTCACTTTTGTGATACACTGTATATATACATATATATAAAAGAATTCAGACAGCCTTCTTCTCAGGAGCGCATAAAATGCATCTATGTAGAAAGTTCACTAGGTTTTCGGACAGACCCCATGCCCTTAAGGACCTGACTTTGTGCACTTGGTCATACTGGCACAAGAATGCTGAATGTGGGAAAACCTATTGAAATTTAACTCAGTAAGAAGGAGTGCCCACATATTTCTGACCATATAGTCACAATTGGTATAAAAAGAACTGCTAAAGCGAATGCTGTGTGTGCGTGTATGTGTGTGTGTGTGTGTGTGAGAGAGAGCGAGAGAGAGAGAGAGCGAGAGAGATCTATGAGGGAACAGCTCAAAAGCAAATCCAAAAAACCAACAAGCCACAAAGTCCTGAACGTCTCATTTATTTTTCTTCCTTCTTTTCCTTTTGCTCATGTTCTCGCTCCAGTTCCCTCGCCTTTTATCAGGGCACGTTCTCACTTTCTGCAAGTTTGCATCATGTCAGTTCACACCTTTTGCGTCCCTGCATGACTGAAAAGCCTCGGAGCAACAAAAAAGAAGGAAACACGTTCCGCTCGGATATGCTACAAGTCCTTGTTGACTTTTTGACCCGGTCTGTTTTCCTTTCCTGCTTTCTTAGCGGAGGCTTTTTAAACTGTCAGCATATAAATCTTATCTGAAAATCTAGATGGCACAAACCAGCATGCAAACACACACACACCCACTCCAGGGGTGCAAATAATATATATTGTTTTGATTTTTGGATAATTATATGAATAATCATTGCTGGAACGTTGCTCAGCAGTACGTGCTGAATCCTTCTCACTGTGCCCGACTGATACACAGAATACTGCAAATGTTTTACTGCCTTTTCTGTAATATTCTGTAAAGCCCATATTCCACCCAGCCTCATATCCACCCTGCTGTGTAATTTAGGTCATTTTCACACTTGGCTCTGATAGTGGGTTCGTACACGTTTGGATGTGCTTGTTGTGGATGGGGTAGAGGGGGTGGACAAGGTGTGCAGAGCTTTAAATGATTCTACTGTAACATCATGAAATCACAGGAGAGATTCTGAGGTGCATTTAAAAGTGTTAATACATCACCACTTCTCTTCCCTTTTATCATTTACTGAACTGCAGAAGATGTGAAAGTGTGGGAAACTAATATCCATGTGTGTGTGTGTGTGTGTTGATGTAAATGTGTGTCAGTTTTTGTGTTCATGTATGTGTGTGCATGTTAAGATTTATCTGTGTGAGTGGGTGTTTGTGCAAGTGTGTGTGTGTGTGTGTGTGTGTGAATTTTAGGTATTTGTGTGTATGTGTTTGTGTGAGTGTTTGTGTTCATGTATGTGTGCATGTTCAGATTTATTTGTCTGTTGCTCAGTCGTGTGTGTATTTGTTCATGCATGTGTGTGAAAGTGTGTGTGTATGTGTGAGTGTGTGTGTGTGTGAATTTTAGGTATTTGTGTGTGTGTGTGTGTGTGTATGTGTAAGTGGGTGTTTGTGTATGTCTGTGCAAGTGTGTGTGAATGTTATGTATTTGTGGATGTGTTTGTGTGTGTGTTGATGTAAATGTGTGTGTGTGTTTGCATTCATGTATGTGTGAGTGTTAAGTTTTGTTTGTGTTTTGTGCTCATCTGTGTAAGTGTTTGTATGTGTGTGAGTATTGCATTCGAATGTGAGAAAGTGTGTGTATGAGTGGGTGCTTGTGTATCTGTGCAAGTGTGTGTGTGTTTTGCATTTGAGTGTGTGAAAGTGTGTGTGTGTGTGTGTGTATGTGTGTGAGTGAGTGTTTGAACAAGTGTGTGTGTGTGTGTGAATTTTAGGTATTTGTGTGTATGTGTTTGTGTGAGTGTTTGTGTTCATGTATGTGTGTGCATGTTCAGATTTATTTGTGTGTTTCTTAGTCGTGTGTGTATTTGTTCATGCATGTGTGTGAAAGTGTGTGTGTATGTGTGAGTGGGTGTTTGTGTATTTCTGTGCAAGTGTGTGTGTGTGTGTGTGTGTGAATTTTAGGTATTTGTGTGTGTGCGTGCGTTAGACGTGAGACCAATTAAAGCATGGCAGGAGCAATAAACAGGCTCATTTGGAGGTGAGGGGGGGTGTAAGCGGTTCCTGCGATGGCTCCCCAGCTGCAGATTTGCTCCATGTCGATGGCGTAATTACACTTCGGGCTAAGTGCCTTAATAGGACTTGTGCTATTGTTTACACTTACCACCCGTACGGGCTCCGCCTGATACGCTGCCACACGTCTTTGTGTGTGTTTACACTGTAACAGTGTAATAATAGTCCGTAAACACTTACATTAATGAAGTTATTTAAAGCACCAAGTCAAATCTGTGGAGGTTTAGGACCACATATTACTACCCAGCATACATCAATGCTTGTTCACCAGCTAATCCAGTATAAATCTGAGCATCACGCAGCGACATTAACAGGGTAGGACCAGCCAATACTGATACATTAAAAAAAAAAAATTATTTCTATTTTATTTATGCGTTTTCTCCCAATTTAGTGTAGTCAATTTGTCTTCTGCTGCTGGGGGATCCCTGAATGCAGTGAAGGTGGGTATACTGCTGCTCACGCCTCCTCCGTCCCACGCGCGGCCCTTAGCGGAACCCTTTTTCACCTACGCACTCTGCACAGACACCTCTATATATGCCAATCAGGGTCCTTACACAGCGTTTGAAGACCCCACCCACATAGTCCGGTCATCCCGCCCTAGCAGAACCGTGTCTGCTGCAGGCACTGCCAATTATGCCCGCTAGATGGCGCCCAGCCGACCGGTGGCAACGGCGAGTATCGAACCGAGGAGTTCAGAATCTCGGCGCTGGTGTGCTAGCGGAATATCCTGCTGCGCCACCTGTGTGCCACATGCTGAGTTTGTTAAGCAGGATTGCTAGACAACTTGGTTATAGTTAGCCTAATGTTAGCTAGCAGTCATAACTGGCAGTTATGCCAAATGCTAACTCTTGGTTTAACAAACTACGTATGTTAGCCTAATATTAACGTTCTTGCTTGGGAATTTGGCCTCTGTCTTATTTACACAGTATGACAGTTAGCCAAGTAGCAACCCAGAGTTAGGATTAGCTATTATAGCATATAATAATGTCCATTTGCACCTGGGTGAACATAGCATTAGCCACACAGAAACAGTAAATGCACACAAAATGTGGTGCCAATTATGTAAATAAAATTAGGTTAAAAAACACTATTAATTTTGTTGCATCTATTAGCTTGGACATCTCCAGTACACCCTTTTCATTTCCATTTTCCTATACTTTTTCTCTGTAGTTCCTTCTTTCCTCTCATCGCTTCTCTTCTCGTTCTTTCTTTTTCATAATATTTCCATATTTTCAGTATTTGTAGCTCAGTCGTGTTTTTGCAGTAGTAAAAATCATCCAGGCTTGCTGAGACTTGCAGAGTGGGGTGAGCGCTCCTCCTCGGTTCTATTGATTTTCTGGCACCAGCTTGGCTAGATTAAGAAATGCCAATACTGGGCCCCACTCTGGTTCCCTGGTTCATCTTAAGTTCACTTGTCATTTTCTATAATTCTGATAAAATCAAGATGCTTAACGGTGATGCAGTTACGTTGCCCATGGGTCAGGTTGATTAAATTAGTCTGCTGTGCTCAGCCATTATGCACCAGGCTGCTGCGTTCCCGACACTTAATGGAGCTCTGGTTATTACCTCGCCTTTAAAACCGGGGAGTTCAAGTGGAGACGGGAGGGATAGCAGTGAAGAATATGCTTAATAAATTCACTTACTGAGGGTCATTTTAAGCTGCCTAGTGATGGCTTTAATTAAGTCCCTCGGTTCCCCAAGGTTCCTTAATTTTATCTTAAAACTGTTAGCTTTGGGGCATTTTAATTCAGCTGTTATACAACATTTACCTGATGAGCTAACAGTGCAGAGCCACCGCTGCTGAAGTCCCTATCCGGCTCCCCCCCCCCGATGAACAACAGCCAAACGTTGGGGAGACAGAAATGGCACCGATTCGGCGGAATGGCCCTTATTCGTTGTTTTTAAAAACAGGGTGGCATGGGAGAGGAGTACGTGTCCTTTAGAACCGGGAGGATTCTGAGTTTTGATCTCTTCCCTCTGATCACATAAAAATGAACCAGGAAATAAAGTGAAGTAAAAGATTTGAGGCTGATGGTGGAACAGAGAGCGGTGAACATCAGCCATACACTCAATTACATATTGATCCCTGAATGGCCTCTCCACCAGCATTCTCAAGTACTGACATGGATCTGATCGACCCTGCAATGTTTTCATATACATATCACCAATCATTTTCACCCTGCACTTCATCATGGTCAGGGTTGCAGTGGGTCCAGGACCAAAAAGAAACACTGGATACAAGGCAGAAACACATTATACATACGTCTTATCTATCTATCTATCTATCTATCTATCTATCTATCTATCTATCTATCTATCTATCTATCTATCTATCTATCCAGCTATCCATCCATATAGCTATCTAGCTATTCATCTATCTAGTTTCCCATCCATCCATCCATCCATCCATCTATCTAGCTTCCCATCCATCCATCCATTCATCCATCCACTCATCTATCTGTCTGTCTGTCTGTCTGTCTGTCTATCTCTGCTTCCCATCCATCCACCCATCCATCATTCCACTCATCTATCTGTCTGTCTGTCTATCTATCTAGCTATCCATCCATCATTCCACTCATCTATCTATCTATCTATCTATCTATCTATCTATCTATCTATCTATCTATCTATCTATCTGTCTGTCTGTCTGTCTGTATGTCTGTCTGTCTAGCTATCCATCCATCCATCCATCATTCCACTCATCTATCTATCTGTCTATCTATCTATCTATCTGTCTGTCTGTCTGTCTGTCTAGCTATCCATCCATCCATCCATCCATCATTCCACTCATCTATCTATCTATCTATCTGTCTGTCTAGCTATCCATCCATCCATCCATCATTCCACTCATCTATCTATCTGTCTGTCTGTCTGTCTGTCTGTCTAGCTATCCATCCATCCATCCATCATTCCACTCATCTATCTATCTATCTGTCTGTCTGTCTGTCTGTCTGTCTAGCTATCCATCCATCCATCATTCCACTCATCTATCTATCTGTCTGTCTGTCTGTCTGTCTGTCTGTCTAGCTATCCATCCATCCATCCATCATTCCACTCATCTATCTATCTGTCTGTCTGTCTATCTAGCTATTCATCCATCCATCTATCCATCCATCTATCTAGCTTCCCATCCATCCATTCATCTCTCTCTCTCTCTCTCTCTCTCTCTCTCTCTCTCTCTCTGTCTGTCTGTCTGTCTGTCTGTCTGTCTATCTATCTATCTATCTATCTATCTATCTATCTATCTATCTATCTATCTATCTATCTATCTATCTATCTATCTATCTATCTATCTATCTATCTATCTATCTATCTATCTATCTATCTATCTATCTATCTATCTATGCTTCCCATCCATCCATCCATTCATCCATCTACTGACTGTAATCCATCTGTTGCTTTGTACACAACCCAGGACCTCAGGAGGTGTGTTGCTGTGCAGAAACCACTTTACCAGCTGTACACAAACTCTCCTTGCTTATCACAATTTTAGCGAAATTCAGGTGAGATTGGGGTTAGTATGAAATCATCCCTGTCACACATTTGTCTTGAATCCAGAGTTTTTTTTAGCATGCTTTTTTATCTCTTATTGTCAGCAGGAGAGGCTCAGCTCTCTCTACACCACCATACTTTTCCTCTCAGAGGAGTTGAGAATGTGAAGTTCCCTGGTACTCTGTGTGCCCTCTCTCTCTCTCAGTGGGAATAAACCGACTGCTCTCACTCTGTGTGTGAAAGCTTAGCAGCAAGCCATGAACAGCTCTTTGTTTATTGCTTGCAGTGAAAAAAATGCTCGGCATACGGCTGGCATTCTTCCAGTACAAACTCCTCAGATAAAGCATATGTGTGCATCTGGGTGGTCGCACCAGTATCTACAAGAGCACGTATGTGTGTGGCATGGTCCCCCCGTTCATCATGCTCATTAAATCTGCCTAAATGCTGGGAGAAACTGGTTTGAGACCCACAAGAAGCAAATTGATCAGACCAAATTTTGCCCATGGCTACATTTTGCAATGCTGCATACAAAAAAGAGCCTGAGCTGCGTTTATGCTGGTCGGAGCGGAGGAGGACAGAACGCCCCATCCTGCACACAGCAGGACTGCTGACCATATCAGAGAAGAGAACTGCATTTCACTTGTCCAATTATGTAATCAGAAACAACCTCACGATCCCTTTGAGGTAATTCTCTGGGGCTCCAAAAAAAATGGGCTGATTTTGGGTGTGATTTGCATGTAGATGCATGTAGAATGCCTCAAAACAGCATTCAATTGTTTATTAAAATTAAACCTAAACTATACAGCCAAAAGTATGTGGACACCAGACCATGATTTTGTTCGAGATCATGTTGGAGATGCTATTCCAAAACCATAAGAATTGACACAATTAAACATACTAATAATTACATAACTACAATATAATTTTGTAGTTTTAATAGTTTTAAAAGATTCAGCCTTTTCTTTTTTAACCATTTTCTTTACTAAATGATCTTTTATCAATAAGAATCAACTGAATCAACAAGAGACCATGACAAGCAAAACAACCCCATACAATAAAGGGGGGGGGGGGCAACCTCTATCTCCCACTTTGGAGTAATACAGCATTCCTTAATATTATTAAGGACAGGTGACCAAGTTTTATAAAACGTCTGTAGAGACCCCAACCTGTAAGCCTGTAAACCCGTAGCCCACACAACCCTAGTCTAGTTTTTCCCAGACTAGGGGTGTGTGGCTCCGGTCCTGGAGATCTGGGGTCTGGGCAGTCTGGTGCTCGCATGTTTTGTCAGATTTGCTGGCGCTGCGTGCTGGCTTCTGGCTGCGTCCGGCTTCTGGACTCTGGGACCGGAGCTGTCCACCCCGAATATAGACAAAGGCCCAGAGCTTGGGGATTCTAGGTCATAGAAACTTGTGGTGATCAGGGATGTTGGGTTGCTGTCGTTCTGCCTCTCTTGTCCGATCACTCAGGTTTGATATGACGGTGGGGGAGGTGGGCGCTGATGTCCTGTGAAAGCCTTCATGACCTTGTTACCTGCTCGCTCTCCCTTTCAGTTATGCTGTAATAATTAGGGGCGCCGGAGTCTAAAGCTACTCTCTGCAAAACTGACATCTTACTTAATTCACATATTACATTTTTAACTACATCTTCTGTTGTTTTACAGAACAACAGGTGGTTCTGACGGAAACCTGTTTACCCACCCGAGGTTAAGGAATGAAGTCGAGACTGCCGTGCTAACAATGCTGCTCCTGCCAGATATGACGGACACCTGCCGTGTTTGCACCAAGAATGTCCAGAACTTACAACAGACTTTATCACAGACTGGACTGAACAATGAAGAACACATTATTTTTGCTAGTTATAACTTTTAGTTCATTTTAATTTGTGTGTGTATGATATTGTGTAAATTCTATTTATTTAAAGTATCCTCCAGGCCACCCAAGAAGGATTGAGGTCTGCTGAGTCTGGTTCCTCTCAAGGTTTCTTCCTGTAATTTTAAGGGAGTTTTTTCTTGCCACTGTCACCCTCGGCGGCTCAACAGGGAGTTTTGTCTGTTGGTCCTGGATTCTGTAAAGTTGCTTTGAGACAATGTCTATTGTAAAAAGTGCTAATTAAAAATGTTTACTTGACTTTTCCAGTTCAATGTTGCCCAAGAGTTCCTGAAGCCACTACCAGTTGTGGGTAGGCAAAGAGGAACGTTTCCAACTTAGGAGGATGGCATGTCTGGACAGTACGGTACTAACGGCTATTACTCGTTGTTTCGTAGCTGGAGTCTGAGAGTCCAGTGGAACCCTGAACAGTGCCGCAGCAGGACATGGGTTTAAAGTTAAGCGTTTTGAAAATTTCAGTCCAAAAGGACGACAGTTTGGAGCAGGACCAAAACATATCATTCAGAGTAAATAAACTGCATGTGGATGCTGCATCCACTATATGTTTAATTGTAATTGCCAGTCAGTAAATTACAGGCAGTAAGTACTGTGGGCAATACGAGCCTGGCCAACCACTCTTAGCCGGAGGAAAGTTCAAATACATCCTCCTCATTGCTGCTGTAAATATCATTTCTGTGGAGGGAAACATAGAGCACTGCATGATCCTCCTTATGCAGTGTGGCTCTTTGTGAGAGTCCACCACTGTCTGGTGACTGCATACATGTTAGAGGGTGCAGGTGCTTGTCTGTGGCTCTTTTCAGTCAGTGTGGGGTTGGTGCAAGTTGCAGAAGACTTGTAGTGCAGAAGTTTTTACTGACCACATTATTTTATAATGTTTATCTCCACACTGCATGTCACATGTCTAACAGGATTTGAGTTTGACTGGGCTGGCAGCTAGAACATTTATCTCCCTATGGGAAAATACACGTTCGAGCTGTCCTCTTTGTTACCGCACCACCCCCATCTCTACCTTTTCATTCCCACAACATCTTCCTCTTCTCAACTCCCATGAGCTAAACTCCAATGTACCAAATTGAACAATGCATACATTGACAAATGCATCTTATAACTATATAAATATCTGATTTGATAACTGTCACATCATGTGATCCCATTCAATACAGGGATTGATGTGTTTTAATTTCATGTTGACAAACCAAGTAATTAGCAGAATGAAATGAGCTAGTACTTGAGAACTCTGTCCCATTTGGTGGTTGTTGATTAGATTCGACTGATCGGTCACTGCGCTTGATTCAGCCTCTGTTCGAAGTGTTGTGCACATGTATGTTGTTAATTACAGTAAGCTTTAAGCACTGGTTAGAAAATCAAACACACGTTCCTGACAATTTATCCAAGAATCAGGTTCATTTTGATCAGGGCTGTGCTGGGTCCAGTTCCCTTCACTCTTCAAATCCAATTTTTTGATTTATATCCATCCGATAAATGTAAAAATTGCTTTTGTATTTCGGTTTATTTCCCCCGCTGCGTAACTCACCTCAGCTTCAGTTGTACCACTTTCAGAAGCCATGGAAGCAACTAAATCTTTTCAGTATTATTAAATGTTTTTCACACGCTGTGGGGAAATTTAGACGAGCTTGTAAACTTGCTGTTCTACTTTGTGAATCACTGACCTGCTGCTTAACCCAGTTACTCTTCAGATTGATCTCATGGAGAGATGACCTTGTGTTTTCCTTTCATTTTCACCACAGACATTTCACCACAGATTGGCTATCTGGGTTGGGTTTAGAGGCCAAAGCCTGATGATGGCTTGGTGCCCTGTTGATGAAAATGGAAAACAAAATGAAGTTCCCCTTGTGTAATAACATATTTATGCAACAAATATACAATAACAAAGGGCATCAGAAAGGGGCAATTACTTTTTCTCAGCCCTGTTTTCGCTTTTATAAAATATTACTTAGTTTGAGTCAGAAAAATCTGCACTGTCTGCATTTTCTGTACCAGTGCTGCTTTCCACAACTTCCTAATTGACAGATTTATTTTATATTCTTCCTAAACTGACAGCGGTGACAGCTAATTTATTCCCCAGAGACGCTCCCGAGCCAACCAGGCTTGTTAATGTCTATAGCCGTGGCACCACAGGCATTGTGCTTCCACGCTCTCTCCATGGCAGCCGTAAATAAATCAGGAAAACTGCATCTTTTGTACGTTCATTAATAGGCACAACATGCGTTTATACCAAACCCCCACTATTCTCTGAATAGACGTTGATTGAAACTGGCCTTTTTGAAAAAGCATCGTTCTTTTTCTTGTCCTGTAGCAGCTTTTCTTGCAGCCTGAATTTAGATTTATTAGCCTTTAAAGATGAGACTAGGATGGTTTTTGAATAAACCCCTTGTCTTTTACATAGTAAAATACTACCTGTGGAACTTGGATTAATGGCAACACTGGGATACTTAACCTTACTGGAAAACTTGACGTCACGTGTCAACAGAGTTCACGCTTGTTTTTGATAGCACAGAACTGAGCTACCCGCTGACTGGCTGCCTGTGTGAACACTAGCAGATTCTTTTGGCGAATGGCATTATAACAAGGGCCCTACTAAATATACGGGAGCCTTAGTGCTGAGTGCAGGTGAAATGAATTAATGCTAATGAGCCTGGTGGCCCCTGGGATATGTGGTGTATTTAAAACCACTGCACAACAGTCTGTGCTTTCTATCGCTGGTGGAGGCGCTGAAACAGATCGACTCCTAAATTTCTTTTGATGGTAGAATTGTGCGCTGCTTGTTGAGACATTGAGGAATTCAGTTTGAAAAACAACAGTGCGAAAACAAAGAAATGCAAAAAGTACTTTTCGCATAATCCAAAACTTTCTTCTGCTGAGTATAACATTTTTAAAAATCCATTCAGTCAAGGATGAAAATAATCCTCTTTCAAACTTTCATTATCTCAGTAACGAGTTGAAAATCCTGACAATGAGGAAAGAACCAGTAGAAAAAGTTTGCACTGGGGTCAATCTGTCACTCAAACCTGGGATTAAACCCCCTCATTATGTGAAGCAGATGTGGCCCAGATGTTCACTAAGTGAAAACAGAGCCGAAAGTATGCACTACCTCAAGGGCTGCCGAAAATCTCAAGGGAGGTTACGAGTGCTCATATATATGTATGATATACGAACGCCTAGAATAAAATCAAAATGTCATATAGACTATATGACCAAAAGTATGTGTACGCCCCTCTTAAATTTAGTTTTTATGTGTCTCAGGCCATAAGTATTTCTAACAGAATGGATGAGGAATCCTTATGGAATCCAGAAAGCTTTTGATGGCCTCCATAAGGGCAACTATAAGGTTTGGTGGAGGAAAAAAGGAGTTAAAGTCCAGGGCTGTGAATCACACACAGTTCTACTTAAACATATCCGTGACTCAGACTTATGTCTCAGCAGTAGTGGGCTCTCAGATTTTACCACCATCTGAGACGCCCCCTCTTGTGTTTGTTTTTATTCTTTTTCTATAATAAAATGTGTATATACTGATGAGCCAGTTCTAGTAATCCTACGGCAATTCAGTTAGTCAAAATGTTAGTTAGACTAAAAAAAACACTACTCTAACTGTAACTGTAACTCTCAACCAATTCTGTGGATGTGTGGTGGGGGTGGGGTCAAAACACGGACGAGAATTGTTGTCTTCGAGACAGAATATGAAGCCTCTGGATGTTCCAGGTTTACACTCAACTATTAATGTAGCTGTGCTGTGTATTGTAGCTGTCATTCAATTTATGCGTGTGATTTAATAACTGCCGTGAAATGTGACACTTTTCTTTAAAAATCTGTGATATCTGTGATTTTTGAAAAACAAGGTCTGTGGAATTTAGCAAATGTTTCCTTGAATTTATTAGGACCCTAGCTATGAACAATCACACAAGGAACAGGACACAGGAACCAGGAACCAAACTACCAAAACATGCCAAACTCAACAAGGACAAGTGAAGCATAGGGTATAAATGCACAACCTAATCAAGAGGTGATGGGGGGGCAGGTGTTTATAATGAAACTAAGAACAAATCACAGCACATGGGTGGTGACGGCATGGAAACAAACATGACAACACAAATCACACTTGTAGTTTGCTGATGTTCATTTGCTCTCTACCATAAGGTATAATGCTGTGGAATCCACTTAGCTAGTTAAGCTGTAAGCCTGAATTGAGACAGGTCCCAAACTGTTATAATGTTCCTCCCAGGAATTACGAGGCTAAACCTCAATGACTCATATTAATAATCCATCAGTGTCTTATTGCAGCAATGTCTCATTCAAGTGTCCCTGCTCAATTACAGACACAGACAGGGAGGACAGGAATCATTTACTCTCTGGTCTCAGCCGACGTTAAACCTTCTCAGTTCACTCATCTCTCTTCCAACAACATTTAAAACTCACACTGTGATTTACTAAGATCTTAAATAAGCATGGCGCTCAGCTAGTGCAGCGTTTATTACACTAACCCACCATATTAGCTGCAATATTGGTTGGTAATGCCTAGTTCACACCACATGATTTTCGCTCGTCGACTGGTCGCAGCTAGATGTGGCAGCTCGGGAGCAACTCGGCGTTCGCTCGGCGATCTAAACTCGGCTCTCAATCGCTGTGTGTGAACTACTCAACAACTCGATCTGAGCGGCTCGCCGAGCACTCTGAGGAGAGATATCTAGCAAGTTCAATATCTGGATCAGTCGGTTGTGACTGGCAATGAGTGTGGTGAGGGGGATAATATAGTTTCTATCAGAATACACCGGCACACACACAAACTTATCGTCCACGCCAAACCATAATACCAACCCTGCATTACAAAATACAGTATATTTATTAACCTCTAACTCGCTACAGAACAAAATAATCTCTGCTGGTCGCGTTGCCAAATCCACTCGGATTCCTTTATTTTTCTCTTTGATTTTATGCTGCACATCAGCGCACAAACTTTGATCGCTCGCTGGTATCATTAAACCTCTCGTCACTTCTCGCGTTTGTTTTCGTGACAAAACGTCGTTTGGGAGACCAGAGAAGCTCGCCTGCGATTCCAGTTGGTGATAGATGGTGTAGTGTGAAACCCCCCCTATCCCCGATCAGTCGTGTAGTGTGAAAGCCACACCGACTTGAAAGACTCCCGATTACAAGAGATCCAGTTGTGTAGTGTGAACTGTACAGCGACCTGACGACTTGGAAAGTCGTGTAGTGTGAACTTGGCATAATGCATCTTATAAACCTGGCATGAAAAGTATGACTGGAAACAGTGGGTCCAGTTGGACATGCCATTTCAAGAACAAAAAACAGCTATAACAACAGCCACGCATCTGAAAAGGCTTCTCACAGGACTTTGAAGTATGTCTGTGGAAATTTGTGCCCATTCAGTCAAAAGAGCATTTGTATGGTGGCACTGATATTGGTCGAGAAAGCCTCAGTTGATGTTCCAGTTCATTCCAAAGCTGTTCAGTAGGGCTGAGGTCAAGGCTCTGTGCATGACACTGGAGATTCTGTAAACCTAACTTCTGTTCATGTCTTCGTAGACCTTACTATAGTGCACATGGGAACAGAAAAGGGCCTTCCCTAAACTGCTGCTGCAAAGTTGGAGGCATATAATTTCCTTTATATAATTGATGTATTACATTTGTTAGCAATTGCTGTGGGTGAAACACTTAAATTAAACTAGAAGTGTCCCAATACTTTTGTATTATAGTGTATGAATTAAAAACAACAGGGTGGTTAGGTGGCCAGCAGGGTGGTTAGTATTAAGAGAGAAATGTGACTCACCGACAGGTGAAGGTGTTCCTGCACTGCTGGGCGGGTTCGGAGGGTTGAATGTTTGCACTGGGGAGGGCAAAGGAAGTGAGCTGATAACAGAAGGGAAGAGTAAGGGGTACACCTCCATCCTATAGCGCTTCATTTGGACCACTGAGGAGCTGCAGAAGGATCTTCTGGCTGTCTGCATTCCACTGATGAAGACTAAACTCTGTTGCAGTAAATCCACTGGTCTGAAGGTCCCTGACAGCACTCAGTGCACCCACTGGCATGGCCAGACCTTGAGCTCTTCCATCATACATCAATAGCAGAGAACGGCTGGGTCTGATGACACACTGAGACTTTTTAATGGTGATCTGCAAATGAGAAACAGTTAGAAATAAGAACGTTTAAATATTTATAGAGTTAATAAACATTAATTCATGAAGCTTGAAGCCTGGAGTTTTCCAGATTATTATTGTTATTTGCTGGAGATGATTCAGAAGAACTGATTCCTTTGGAATACACAAATGTGTAACAGATGATGTTTATGGTCTTCATGGTGTCTGTTATTCGTCTGATTTCCAACGAAAAGCCATGATGGATTTTACTTGCAAGGCCAAAAAAACTCGTTGTATTTATTTTTAATCATGTCCACTGGTCAGGGATACCCTGGACAGCCACCAATCTATCGGGGCTATCCTGGTCCCTAGGATACTGGCACTGTGTAGCACCAATACAATAGGATGCCTTTATTTGTCACATATACATCTACATCTACAATTACTGACTGTAGTCCATCTGTTTCTCTGCATGCTTTGTTAGCTCCTTTCATGCTGTTCTTCAATGGTCAGGACCCCCACAGAACCACCACAGAGTAGGTATTATTTGGGTGGTGACACTGACATGATGGTGGTGTGTTAGTGTATGTTGTGCTGGGATGAGTGGATAAGTCACAGCAGCACTGATGGAGTTTTTAAACACCTCACTGTCACTGCTGGACTGAGAATAGTCCACCAACCAAAAATATCCAGCCAACAGCGCCCTGTGGGCAGCATCCTGTGACCACTGATGAAGGTCTAGAAGATGATCAACTCAAACAGCAGCAACAGATGAGCGATCGTCTCTGACTTTACATCTACAAGGTGGACCAACTAGGTAGGAGTGTCTAATAGAGTGGACAGTGAGTGGACACGGTATTTAAAAACTCCAGCAGCGCTGCTGTGTCTGATCCACTCATACCAGCACAACACACACTAACACACCACCACCATGTCAGTGTCACTGCAGTGCTGAGAATGATCCACCACCCAAGTAATACCTGCTCTGTGGTGGTCCTGTGGGGGTCCTGACCATTGAAGAACAGAGTGAAAGGGGGCTAAAAAAGCATGCAGAGAAACAGATGGACTACAGTCAGTAATTGTAGAACTACAAAGTGCTTCTATATGGTAAGTGGAGCTGATAAAATGGACAGTGAGTGTAGAAACAAGGAGGTGGTTTTAATGTTACGGCTGATCGGTGTACACATGTACAGTCCAACAAATTTCTTTCTTTGCATATCCCAGTTTGTTTTATTCCAGCTTGTTTGAAAGCTGGGGTCAGGTTAAGGGCCTTGCTCAAGGGCCCAACAGTGGCTGCATGACAGAGCCAGGATTCACCTTTCTCTTAACCCTCGATTGATAGCCCAAAGCTCTACCCACTAGGCTACCACTGTCCCAAAAAACAAACATTTTAATAATTACCTGCTCCACATCTACTCGTCTATTATGATAGCCCACTACCACTGAGATTCGGGTTTGAATCTTAGTGCTGCTCGTCTCTGTGCCCAGAAGACAGATTGGTGCCATGTTTCTTGCTTGCACCCAGCGTTTCCCAATAAAACCAGACCTGGCGCAACCATGACCAGAATAAAGCAGTAGAAGAAAATAAAACAAAATATGCTATATTAATCGAACGTCTGTCATTTGCTGGTTGCTGACACAAAGACATGGTCAGACTTGTTATTACCACAGATGTGGCGTGATCCATCTGCAAGTGGACAGTGGAGAAAGAGAAATTTACACCAATATAAGTACCGATTTTGCATCTATGAGGGTCACCAAAGCTGCCCAGTGTGACTTGCTACTGTTTATTTATCCGTCCAACATCACTGGCATATAAAACTGATAAGCCATGATATAAAGAAAGTTCCACGCCCTGTGCAACCTGATTACCTGGCTAACATCCAGCTAGCTTAATCAGATTTCTGGATATAAGAGAATAGCTTTACTTCAATCTGAGTAATCAAGACTTGTTTTCGTGTCCACTTGAATGATTAGAAATAGAAAAATCAGTCGACAATCAAATTGTTATGCGTGTCTGCATGGTAGCACACAGAATGTAGTGATTGCATTAACTTGCATAGAATAATCAGATGGTAACAATCTGATTAGCAGAATTACATGCAATTTAAAAATATTATTATGTAAAAACTCTAGAGTCTACATGGGTCAGTTAGCGATTTCATTTCTCAGTAGGACGACCTGTGTGTAGCTGTTTCATTTCCAGTGAGGTGGGAGCATCACTACTTTGACCTTTTTTCACAGTGTAGTGCTGAGAGTATTTTTTTCCTTTTGGCTGCGTCGTCACAGCAGATCATTCTGGTCCGCATACCTGATTTGGTACAGTTTTTATACCAGATGCCCTGAATTCCTAATTCAACTCTTCTAACTTTATCCAGGCTTTAGTCTGACACTACAAGCACACTGACAAGTGCACCTCCCAGTGGCTGGGATGTTCGGCTGCTTTACTGAAAAGCCTCATCAGATACTTGCTACAGCACTAAAGATCTTATCAGCTTTGAAAGGACACCATTAGGACTCGGGTGGCGCAGCGGTCTTATATTCTAGTTCACCACTGCCAAGACCTGAGTCTGAAGTTTGAGTCTCATGGGTGCTTGGCCTGGTAGGATGGCCATGAATACAATTTTGCCCTGTCTGAGCAATACAAGGCCAGGTGGCAAAAACCTTTCTGCTGCTACAACACGATTCCTACTGTTTGGCACTGGCACTAGCATTGGGTAGAAGAATACACAGAGAGTAGTGTGCTCCTTCATACAGACTCTATGGAGAGAGCGCCACTGGCCGGTGTACACATGTGACCAGCAGCTTCCCAACCACCCAATAAGGTGCGTTTTATCACCCGGCAGAGGTTACCACAGCGCACATGGGAATAAATACAATTATTCAAATTGGGAAAACAATTGAGAACGTACCAACAAAAGGAAAGAATTTAATTCCCCCGACTTCTTTCATTGGAGCAGTGGTTCTAAAATTATGCCGCCACTGGCTGGTGTAAACATGATGCCAGCAGCTTTTCACGCCACTTAAGAGGCGCATTTTAGCGTCTGACAGAGGTTATCACAGTGCACTTAAGGTCGTTGTGGGGGGGTGCTGGAGCCTATCCCAGCTTTTCAATGGGCGCAAGGCACACAGTAACACCCTGGACAGGGTGCCAGTCCATCGCAGGGCAGACACACACACCCATTCACCTATAGGGCAATTCAGTGTCTCCAATTAACCTCACTGCATGTTTTTGGATTGTGGGAGGAAACCGGAGCTCCCGGAGAAAACGCACGCAGACACGGGGAGAACATGCACAGAAAGGACCCAGACCGCCCGGCCTGGGGATCGAACCCTGGACCTTCTTGCTGTGAGGCGACAGTGCTACCCACCGAGCCACCGTGCCGCCCTTCACTGGAGCAGTGGTTTTTAAATTATACCACCACTAGCTGGTGTAAACATGAAGCCGGCAGCTTTCCATGCACCCGAGGAGGCGCGTTTTATCACCCACAGGTTATTCAGATTGGTAAAATAGAAACAAATTGAGACAGAACCAAAAGAGGTAAAAATGACCCCCTCCCCCCCATTGCAGCAGTGATTTTCTAATTAGGCGCTGAGTAGTAAAACAGTCTGCATGTTCATCTTTTCTGCCCTCCAGCCGTTCGCTTGCACTCGTTCCTGAAAATGGATCTACAAAAATGGATCTACACGACCGTTTAAACAGCCAAACTACCACAATAATACAATCGTGTGCACCGTGATTAGAGCTGTACATGTAAACTCAGTGTCTCTCAGTAATCCAAGGTGAGAATATGAAAGGCATGGCTGGAGGAGAGAGAGGGTCTCAGCACGGGTTCTAAATCCTGTTAAAAAGAGTTATAAACTGCGGCAGGATAATGGCAACCATAACGGCTTAATCTGCAGTTAGGGTGCAGTTAAAGTGATGGGTAACCACAATTCATAATTAACGGCCCCCGGATCACGCCGTCGTCCTAGCGTGCTGTCAGTTCAAACACAGAAAGAGAATGAGAGAGATTCTTAGCTGTTGGCGTAATACAGAGATGTGCTTTTTTAGATCTGTGTGTGAGAAAAGCTCAAAGTGAATGTTGAAAAGTCCAGAGCTTTCAGTGTTGATCAGGAGAGTTAAAGATTCTCGGCTGTCTATCAGACAAAGCAGCGAGTTTTAAATCAGTAGTAGCACTGAGTAGAAATACAAAGACAAAGAAAAGTAATAAAAGCATAACATGGTTTAAAGAAGGAAAACTATAAACAGCCTACCAATATTTTCATTACTGTTTAAATGTGCTGGTGCATTGAATCACATGATGCGGTTTTCTTTATAATAGCTTTATAATGAAAAAAGGCTTCACCTGAAATTCAGTGAGTTTTTTCTTCTGAAACAGTGAAAAACTGGCACCTCTGCACTTTCCAAAAATGCACGACAGGGCATGTGGGTGAAGGAGCAGCGGTCTAACGAGCCAGCATACCACTGCAGATTGTTTGAGCCACTGTACTGGCCGGGCATCCACACAACCACAGTTGGCCGTGTTTGAGGGAGGTAAAATCAGACAGGTTCACTTCTTGCTGCCGCTGCGATATCCGATCGTGAGTGGAGGGCGTGTCACGTGAAGGGACAGTGGTAGCCTAGTGGCTAGGGCTTTGGGCTACCAACTGAAAGAGTTTGAATCCCAGCTCTGCCATGGAGCCACTGCTGGGTCCTTGGTGAACACCTAACATTTGACTAGTGCGAGTAATTAATGCTGAATTATGCTGAATTAAGTCGTGTTTCTTCTGCTTAGGCTTCTGAGCACCTATAGAATGACGTATAAATTAGATTTCTTTAGGTTTCAGTTTTACTACATTTTGTATACCTGGCTGTTTTTTGGAAGATATAAAGACTCGACTCTGGCCAGAGCTACACAACAATGAATGGATTAAATCTGGCTAATAATTTTGCTTACTTTTAAAGCCCTCACCCCTTTCTACCTTAGCGAATTTCCTCATCCATACTATCTCAACCGTGCCCTAAGATCCTCTGGCACAGGCACAGGCCTTCTAGCAGTTCCCCATTTTAGACTTGTGTCAGTCACTTGCCCTAAAAACTTACTTTACTGCACATTCATCTTCTTTCTCTATCTGTTAGTTTTGCTGTGTTTTTTGTGCTGTTGCTCTTTACTTTAATATTTACATTGTAAAGTGTCCTTGGGTATGTGAAAGGCTCTATATACATTGAACGCATTATTATTATTATTAGTGCGTAATAAAAAAATTATAATATGATGTAGTGAAAATCAAAGCTCTACCGTAATTTAAAGTTTTCTTCTTTTGGCTGCTCCTGTATTTAGGGGTCGTCACAGCTGATAATCACCTCATTCACTAAATATGTCTTTTTTTTTTATTATTTTGTTGTGGCCCAACTTTCCAAACCCATGGTGGCATCTTGGCAGGACACTCGTAACTGATGCTCCTGTTTCAATATTACATTTTGTGAAGTCAAAAGATCCATCCAGACCCAAATATTGTGAAGCATGTCAGGCAGGAAAATGACAGTAATTTGCATCATATGCATTATGAATCTTGCAGTGAAGACAAAAGAGACGCTTCTGCTTCAGCTGAACCGATTCCCAGCAGGAGGTTGAGAGAAGAGGAGGGGGCGAGGGAGGGGAGGTTCGGAATAAAAAGACAGGAGCTGGGGGAGTCGTGGGGTTTGATATCTCTCTCAGCAGCGCTACTGACATCAACGTTTCATGTTCGTTACGTCCAATTGCCTCACACGAGACTGTAGCGAGCCGGGGTGTGAGCTGCATGAGAAATATAACAACTGGTTTGTGAAGAGAAAGAGAAAGAGAAAGAACGTTGACTGCAGGCGAGTTTTTTTATCCAGTCAGAGAAAACTCAATACTCAATAAAAAACTAAAAGCATGGAGGTCCTAACGGAGAATGATAACAGAATCACTGCGAGCTAACGCCTGATACCTGACAGCATAATCCCACCGGCTGCTCCTCCTGCCAACAACACTGCAGCCAAGTTTTATACAGAGAGCAATGATGAAGTCATTCAGTCTCAGCACAAAATAATACAGAGTACGAGGAGAGAAATCAGCACACGAAAGATAGAAACAAAGCCATTAACCTTCATGATTGTTTCTGAATTTTTCACTTTTATCTAGAGAAATTCCCACTTGTGAATCCACTGCCGCTTGCACATACAGATCTGATCAATGAGAGCCGGATCACCACACGTTCTCTTCAACTAATGTTTAATCTGCAGCTGCTTCCTATCACCAGCCAGTGCTGGGTTTCATACAGAGCTGTATAGCATATGGAGAGCCACCCTAGGCTCTAGGGATGTAACGATACACTCTACCCACGATGCAATACGAGTCACGATACTGGGTTCACGATACGATTTTTTCTTGATATTTTAAACAAAATGAAATTGAAGACAAATTATGACAAAGTTTCCTTTTAATGTTTTTCTTAAAAAATAAAATCTTTTTCCGGTCGGCTGGGCGCCATCCAGCGGGCATAATTGGCAGTGCCTGCAGCAGATACTAACTGGCCACCGTATCTGCAGGGTGGGGGCCGGACTATGTGTGGGTGGGTGGGTGGGTCTTCATACGCTATAAGGACCCTGATTGGCGGAAGAGACGCCTGTGCAGAAAGCATGGGCGAGAAGAGGAGGGCTGTACACGTGTCGGAAGAGGCGTGTACAGCGACGTGCTCTCCACGGATGCAATCTGGTATCTCTGGTAGTAAAATAAAATATTTTATTTATCTAAATAAATGTCCTTTTATTTCTGAGGTAGGTACAAACTATGCAAAACAATGCAGCACATTTCCCTTCTTGTGTAAAAAAAAACTGAAAGAAAATTTTAAATCCCACATTAAATAAATAAATGAATAATACAAATAAAAAAGGTATTCTCACATATATACACTTGGCTGGAAAATCCCAAACCTGGCAACCCTGTAGTGATGTCAACCAGGCGAGGTGAATAGTGCCAGTGACCTCTGCTGTTTAAAGTGAATATCGATTCCTTTAACATGAATATCCGATTCGTATTGTGGCGCATGTGCACCGATTTTTAACTGCCGTGTGGTGCATCGTTACATCACTACTAGGCTCCATGTGACTTTCACATGAACCAGTGAATGAACCAGTCCCGAAGATGCTTATAGCAGTTTTTTTTTTCAAGCAAACCACATTTTGTCCATGCATCTTACTCGCTCTAAACAATTTGGTCTCACTGTGGTTTACCAGATGTAACATAAAGCCTCCACAAGGGGGCGTTCACATACAAGTTTATTTCATTATTATTATCATTCTCTGCAAACCATTTTTTCAGCTCGTGACCGATAAACCCTGGCATATAGCAGTAGCAGTAGGACGAGACAACGTTCAACCAGCCCTCCCTCAGCCGCTCAGGTGGCGCGGTGGTAAAAACACACGCTAGCGCACCAGAGCTGGGATCTCGAATACATCGTACCGACTCTCGGCTCTGCCATCCGGCTGGTCTGAGCGGCCACACGAACAACGATTGGCCTGTTGTTCAGATAGGGGTGGGATATTAAAGCTGGATAGGGACTCCTTGTAACTGATGCAACTACGACCTCTGCTGGCTGATTGATGGCGCCTGCACAGAGGCGGGGAAGAAGTGCGGATCAGGGTGTGTCTCTCCGTACACAGTGCTGATTCGCATATATGCACTTGCCTAGTGTGGGTGACGAGGTGCATACGGCTGCTGCCCACGTGTCAGAGGGGGCATGGGTTAGCTTCGTTCTCCTCAAATCAGAGCGGGGGTCGGCAGTAGGGGAGAGGAAGCGTGACGCAATCGAGCCACTGGACATGCTAAAAAGTCGGGAGAAAAAGAGAAAATGAATAAACAAAATAATAATAATTATAAAAAAACAGCCCTCCCTCAGACACAGCGAATTGTGTTTGTGTGGATGCCCGGCCAAATTAAATGTACCTAATAAAGTACATTTTTAAATACTGGAAAATAAATTCAGCTACCTCCCCCACCCTTCCCACCCTTCCCTTTACCCTCCAAGATTCTCAGAGCAAAAAATCTGCCATTAGAGTAGTTGTGACTTAATGGCAGTTAATAAAGAAAGAAATTAGTATTGAGTATTGATGGCTATATGGAAGGCAATATTACAGATGTGTGGTCCACCCCTTCTCCGTCAGCAGTAAGATAATCTATGCGTGCTCTCTGACCGCAATTCCAAAACGATGGGCTTGAGTTAGTAATTACAGCCCGTGATTAGTCATTAGCTGGGGGATTTATGCGAGGGCTTTTGGAGACATTGGCTTATAAATGGCTGGATCTGGCGTCTGGCGTTCTCTAATGTCGGAAAGCTTTTTCTAGTCCTTTTTTATTCTTTTTACTGTTTTCCTCTGCTCTTCTAAAAGCATAATGGAGTCATTAGGAATAACAAAAAGCAACCAGACGGATTCCTTAAAATAAAAGCTGAACTGAATCGATCAGAGGAGAAAGTTACGCTGATGTGTTTCCAGGTAAACAAAAACAAACAAAAATTGCAAAATGTATTTTGAGGCACTTGTAGCCTAGTGGTTAAGGTTCCGGACTAGCAATCAGAGGGTCGCTGGTTCAATCCTCACCATTGCCAGGTAACAGCTGTTGGGCCCTTGAAAAAGGCCCTTGACCCTCAATTGCTCAGACTGTATACTGTCACAGTATTGTAAGTCACTTTAGGTAAAGGAGTCTGCCAACTGCTAAACATGTAAATGTGTTAGAGATTTGATATTGTACTGTGACCAGAGATTTTGGGGAAGCCGCAACCAAGTAAGTCCTTTTACAGCCCTGATTACCCCACCCCTCAGTCCGGTCTTTCCCACCCAGTAAACTAGAGGCCAATTTTGTCTGCTGCAAGCATTAGTAAGTAAGTAAGTAAGTAAGTAAGTAAAATGTATTTATATAGCACTTTTTACAGATAAGAATCACAAAGTGCTTTACAAAAACATTTCATGACATCAAATATACACACACATCTATATAATAACACACAACAATGTAAACATCAAAAACATTCAACATCATACAAAAGATACGTCTTTAGTTGTTTTTTAAAAGAATCTACTGAATCTACGGATATTAGAAAGTTGGGTAGAGCGTTCCATAATTTTGGAGCGTTGACCTCAAACGCACGATCTCCACGAGTCTTTAAACGGAAGCGTGGGACAGACAGCAAGTTCAGCCTGCTAGACCTAAGAGAGCGCCCCGATACATATGGGTGGAGTAGCTCTGATATATACATGGGAGCCTGACCATGCAATGCTCTGTAAGTAATAGTTAAAATTTTAAACTGGATCCTATACTGCACAGGAAGCCAGTGCAGAGATCTTAACAGCGGGGTTATTAGCCAATTGTGCCTGCTAGAGGGCACCGACCGGTAGCAGAGCTGAGATTCAAATCCGGGAGCTCAGAATCTCAGCGCTGGTGTGCACCTGGACGTTCCTACTTTTCTTGAGGTTTGACAAACATACAATAAATAACATTCAATTAATTGTGATGTGCACAATCTAACACCTTTTGTTAAGAAACATTATCAGCATTTGTCGTGCTTGAACCTAACCCTAAACATTCCATGCATACCCTGCACTCCTGATAATGAATTGTGCCAAATCATGCCACAAATACACAGCTGCTATATCACTTGATCTAAAATTGGCTGTGTACTTTCCCCACAGGAGCGCGACCAACCATTTTGCATAATTCATGAGTTTACATAGCGAGAACGTGTGTACTAGAACCATCAGCGCTGATAGAAATCCAATAGTAATAACCAGAGCTGGTAATGGAGTGTTGCACAGCTATATTTAGCCAAGGGTCTAACTGAAAAGATGAATTGATAAGTAGATTGCAGTGCTCTCGTCAAGCTCATGACCACAGTGGTCAACTCCAGTTAAGAGGATGCTAATGTGAATTCTACAGAGGCAGAAAATATAAAGGTATGAAATGACTTGGCCAAAACACAGATGTTACCAAGCATACAGTGTTTTTTTTTTTTCATTTTAATATACTTATATATACTTACTTATTTATATACTCACCGATTCCTGACTCAAATTTTTAAATCTTGAACAAAAAGTAAGTATGTATTAACAGGCATAAACAAAGATGTTCAAAAACACGGGACCTTTTGTCATATATACATGTGTACAGTACAATAAAATTCATTTTCTATATATCTAAGTTTGTTTGGAAGCTGGGTCAGAGCACAGGGTCAGCCATTGTACTGTATCCTTATAGCAGATCAGGTTAAGGGCAGAGATGGGATTCGAACTCTCAACCTTTCAATTGATAGTCCAAAGCTCTATCCACTAGGCTACCACTGTCCCTGTGGTATGACCGAAAACAAAGCGAATCAAGAGGAAATCACTCCCAAGAACTGTGGGTTTGAAAACACCCAAAGGAATTGTCAAAAATGACACAAAGAACCAAATTAACGAATAAAAGACACAAAACATCAAAGTGGAGACGGTGGATAAAAAAGGGATAGTGCAGAAATTCTAACTAGTTGCCACAATATAACAAGAGCACCCGCAAGAACACAGTGCTCAGAAAAAGGTAAAAAAAGAAAACCCAGTACAAGCCGGGGAAGGCAATAAACATGACACACTCCACCACACCAACTGGCACAGCCCGTGCCCAGCTTGGTTCTGATTGTGAGACCGGCTCTCGAAAAGGTTGCCTGTCATGACAACTGAAAAGTGACGCGACACCAGCTGGGTTCCCAGTAAAAGAAAAAAAGAGTACTGGATCAAGCCTGGAACGCAGTTTTGTGAAAAAGCAGGTTGCCAACAGATGCAACTTAATGAGAAAGAAACCTTAATAAATACGAGGGATCTTCAAAAAGTTTCCGCACTTAATATTTTGGTTGGACGCGGTGAGGGTGGGAGGAGTAGAGATTGGTCGTGTCTGAGAGACGCTTATAGTTCGGATTTAGCACCATCTGATTTCCACCTTTTTGGATGCTCAAAGAAGCTTTAAGGGAAAGAAGATTTTCGTGTTATGATGTGAAAGCAGCGCTGCATCAGTGGCTACGAGCTCAACAAAAAGCATTTTTTGCTGATGGCATTAAAAAGCTGGTACGATGCTGCCAAAATGCATCGAAAGGTGATTATGTAGAAAAGTGACGTAATGTGTTTTTAAAATCTTTAATAAATACTTTTAAAAAGTGCGGAAACGTTTTGAAAAACCCTCGTAAAAACACTTCCGCAGGTGACTGTCGGTTAAGAGGAACTGACACGTCAATCATGCCGGCCATAAATAGCAAGACAGAAGGACATGATTCTGTAAGCATGGCAACCCACTAATCTCCACGGCTTCTTGTTTTTACAGAGCTTATCCTACCTTAGAGCTTTGACACATTCATTTTCCTCCACTATTCTGAATGACTACTGAGTTCTGAAGATGAAGATGTTTCAACCATGAAGAAATATTTTATAAATTATCTGGGTGTAACTGTTGCCTACATCAAACCATCACGAGGTATTAATAATAACCGCATGACGCCGCTCAGGTGGCGCAGCGGTAAAGTACGCTAGCGCACCAGAGTTGGGGTTTCGAGTACATCGTATCGAATCTCTGCTCTGCATTCCGACTGGGCTGGGCGGCTGCGTGAACAACGATTGGCTGTTGTTCAGGGTTAGGGGTAAAAAGTCGGATCATAGGTCCTCATAACTGGTGCAACTGCGGCCCCTGCTGGCTGACTGATGGCGCCTGCACAGGGCTGAGGAATGATGCTGATGGGGGTGTGGCCCTCCGTGCACAGTGCCCGTCGGTGTATGAACTCGACTGGTGCATGTGAAAAATGCAGTCTGTACTGACTGTACGTGCCGGAGGGGGCGTATGTCAGTTGAGAGGCGTCCTCAGTCAGCGGTGAAGGGTCGAATCAGTATAGAAGATGCAATCAGGGTAATTGGACACGACTAGGTTACAGGAGAAAAAAAATTGGGGGAAAAAAGTGGAAAAAAATAGAAGAAAAAAAATAAATAACCGCATAAACTGTCGAAATGTAAAGTCTTGTATGTTGTTTTAATCGTAACCCGTGTTTAAATTGCTTTTAATGCGTATTTTCACTTCTGTGAGTATAAAACGTCTCCGTGCTTCGATTTCTCTACAGTTTCTCAAACCTATAGGGCTACATTATATCTCTAAGCAGCGTAAACCTGACCTGGCAGTCTCAGAGCCTGCACAGTGTAAAAGGAACCACGGTCGGGCATGATTCTAACACGATTAGAGCGCTGTATGAGCATAGGAGGGGTTAGCGGTATTATGGATCTCCTGCACCGATGCATTATGGAGCAGACATCTCCAGACATGAATAAATCAGCTGCTCTTGCGGGGCAAACACACAGACCTGCTGAGATTTCATGTTGAGCGTGGGTGGAAGGTACGGGACTTTTTTTCATCAGTGATATGGTCCTCTGGGGAGGACATGTATGCGTATGAAGCTCAAAAACACACCGATACTGTACAAATAACCGGGGGTTGATGGACAGGTAATATGTACACTCATGCATATTTAAAAATCCCGCAGGTCAATAAACAAACATACAATCTTAATCCTACCAGTCAGAACGCTCGGTATTGTTCACCAACACTAATATTAAATATACACTACATATACTGTATAACACAATTCTACACAAACGTAAAAATAGCCGGCTAGATGGCTAGAATAAGCCACATTGAATTTCTACTTCTTCTATTTCTTTCGGCTGCTTCTGTTAGGGGTCACCACAGCGGACCACTCATCTCCATCTTGCCCTTCACCTGCATGTCCTCCTTCGTTGCATCCTTAAACCTCCTTTTTTTTGCCTTCCTCTTTTCCTCCTGCCTGGCAGCTCCATCCTCATCACCCTTCTTCCAACAAAACTCTCATCTCTCTTCTGCACATGCCCAAACCATCTCAATCTCGTCTCCCTAACTTTGTCTCCAAAACATCCTACCTGTGCTGTCCCTCTAATAAACTCGTGGGGATCCTCGTCACTCCCAGTTCATCTGGAGGCTCAAAGCACCCAAACAAACACCTGACGAACTTAAGACCTCAGTTGTTATTCACCCATAATTGGGTGGATTTTGCGCATGAGGTCGGCTCCGCAAACGGACAGCCACGCCCCAATCTCTGCCCTCCTCCACTTTCTGTACAGGTTACCTGGCCAACCAAGGTCCTTACACAGCGTCGATAACCCCACAGCTCAGTCCGGTCTTTCCCACCCAGCAGACTGGAGGCCAATTCTGTCTGCTGCAGGCCTGCTGTGCCTGCTAGAAGGCGCCCAGCCGACCGATAGCAGAGCCGAGATTCAAACCCGGAATTATCCCGCTGTGCCACCTGGGCGCCGGAAAACTTGATTTAAAGAAACTCCCGTGTCCTGAACAGAGCTCTGACCTCAGAGAGTCCCACTGAACAGCTTTGGAATGAAATGGAACATCACAGAGTAGGGATGTCCCGATCCAATCTCAAAGATCAGAATCGGGCCCGATCAAGGCATTTTTTAACTGATCGGTATCGGCTTTACTAAGCCCGATCCTAAGCTCGATTTTTCGTTTTACGTCAGCGGTCAAGCAGGCGTCGTAAACGGAGAGTCCAACAGTGAAGTGTAATGTCTGCAATGTGAGCGTTTCACGAGGCGGTGGGAGCAGAGCTGCGTTCATTACTGTAGAATTTTACTATTTATATGGTGTGTGAGTCAAAGATCACTCCGGTTTACAAAACAATAACTTTTAATCTGAGTATGAAAGGAGCGTAACATACAGCACCATGTTACAAGACTGAACGACATCTCAGTATCAAGCACTCTGATTGGCTTAGTTACAACACGCCTACAAGAACCTTCACTTCATTTTGAGTGTTCTAGTTTTACTACTACAATGCTGCACTAAGTTTGTTTACTTTTATTTTGTAAAAATAAAAGAACATTAAGCAATAGCTTGGATTCAGGCAATTATTTTCCTACAGCACTGCAGAGCTATTCAGTTGTTAAACATATACAGTGGATTAATTTGAATAACTGTAATGTACTTGAAGTGTGCACTGTGTGAACAGTATTATCTAGTTCTTATCTAGACAATATCTAGAAAATACAAGTATCGGTTTGAGACTCTGTATCAGATTGGGATCAAAATTAATGATCGGGATCGGGATCGGGAACAAAAAAACATGATCGGGACATCCCTATCACAGAGGCTTTTTTGACCAACATCAGTGCCCTGCCATACAAATGCCTTTTTGACTGAGTGGGCACAAATTCCCACAGACACAATTCAAAGTCCTGCAAGAAGCCTTCTCAGAAAAGTGGTTGTTATAGCTGAAAATATCACATAAAGGCCACTCTATTTAAATACCATTTGTTTTGTATGTGAAATAAGATGTCTAACAAGCTTACAGTCAGGTGTCCAAATACTTTCGGCCATATAAAAATATCTGAAGGACATTTGCTAACACTAGTAAATGCTTTGACTGATGGCTAAGATTATTTTTCCAGTATTTATTCTGATTAATGCTAACCTAAAGTGGCTTCTTTTTTTTCTTTATGGCCACTCTTCCCACCTCCTATTTTATCCTCTTTTGTCCACTGAATATAATATTTTCATAATCATTTTGCAGCGCACACACACACACACACACACACACACACACACCCTTCACACTGTTCTCAGTAGATGGAAAAGCCTATCAAATGAAATTGCGTTTTGAAAAGCTAAACTTCATGCTCAGAGCTACCTTCATGCTCAAATGACCACAACACATTCGGAAAATTTCCCTGGTGACTAGCACATGAGAAAAGATGAGAATGAGACTAATGGGATTCAAAACAGGAACAAAAACAACTCAAGGGGCCATTCTGAACCCCAGATATGCACGCCTGTATTTTATAATCTGGCTGATGAAAACGTGAGCGGAACATTACAGACCGGGTCTAAATGACACTGACGGTAAAAGTCAGATGGACTAAATCCTTCATACGACCCTTGATTTCACTTTGGGGACTCAACATTTTTGCGACCTCACATTTACATTTTCGCCATTTAGCAGACGCTTTCATCCAAAGCGACTTACAGTACTGTGACAGTATACGGTCTAAGCAACTGAGGGTTAAGGGCCTTGCTCAAAGGCCCCACAGTGGCATCCTGGCAGTGGGGGGCTTGAACCAGCGACCTTCCGATCACTAGTCCAGTGCCTTACCTGGGCTACAACTGCCCTACCTCACCACAACCTTACTTTAGGTCCTAAGATTGTTAGATCGCTGCTCCACCTAAGTTCTCCCCTTTGACATGGACACATGGTGTTGTAGCCTAGAGGTTAAGGTACTGGACTAGTAATCAAAAAGTCGCTAGTTCAAGCCCAACCACTGCCAGGCTGTCAGTGTTGGGCCCTTGAGCAAGCACTCTCAATTGCTTAGCTGTATACTGACACAGTACTGTGAGTTGCTTTGCTAAAATGCTAAAAATGTAAATGTTATTTCAAGCGACCAACATTTTGTCCATGATTTTTACCACGACCAGGCAACACATCAAATTTATCAACACCAACTTTGCATTCAAAATCAAACACCATCAGAATAAGTCATGATAGACCTGTCAAATCAAGTCAAGTCAAATTTATTTATATAGCTCTTTTTACAATAGACATTGTCTCAAAGCAACTTTACAGAATCCAGGACCAACAGACCCAAAACCCTTATTGAGGGCGACAGTGGCAAAGAGTTTCTTTAGTTCCACCTCTTTGTTTCTCAACGTCAATACTGTAGTGCCCCTGAGCTGAAGGGAACAAATATAAGCTTTATATTCACAACTGAGTAGTTTTTATTTTTAACAGGATTTGTACGGGGTAGAGCGGGAAAACTGGTTATCAGACTGGAGCAGCCCTGCCTCTCTGGCACAGAGCTAAGAAAACAAGTCCAGCATTTCCGAAGTTTTAGGTCAGGGCAGAACTAAATAATGCCTTAATTACGACGTGCCACTTTAATTATCGGACTAAAAGAAATGTAGTATGCAGCGTAACTACATTAAACATTTAAAGATTAGTTAGTACAGTAGTATGTTGTCACTAAATGCAGTGCCAGGAGTAACCACACCACAGATATTAACATCAAGTATTCAGTAACAAAAATAACAATATAAAATATTGTAAGAAAATAATAAAACTTCTAGAGCTGGGCGGTTCCTGAATCACTCGGGTTAATGATTTGAATCTTCATACTGAATCAGAAATCACGAGTCCGAGGTTTCAATTAACCCGGATCCTATGAGTACACAAGGCGAGTGGGCAGACTCACCGGAAACACCGCGGACTCAGATGATTTGGCTGAACCGGCTTCACTCCAGCCTGTGAATCCAAGTAATAAGTTAAATATTCCAATAAACAAGCGGTGAAACACACTGGTGTTTGTTATGTGGCTGATTTTATGCACATGCTATTATTATTATTATCATCAGTAGTAGTGGTATATATTAGTAATGCAGCATATTTTCTTGTAAGGAAAACAACAACAAAATATGGTTACATTATTATTATTAAAATGCAAATGCTTACAGGCTACTTTAGGCCACTTCATGAGTATCATAGCCCTTCACTGTGGTAGTTTATTGACTGTTTTGGTGCCACTGTGGCTGCCTGACTGGGTCAAGTTACCATGGCAATTTGTTGTTGACCATCTCCCTTGAACCCTTGACCCATTAATATACCCATCTGATTAGTAGGTGAGTCCACCCCCTCTCCCAGCTCCTTGTCCCTATTCCGTATGATCAAGATTCCACTTAGAAAAGTGTCAACATGTCACTGACAAGAGAAGTGTGAGGTGCCAAGAGAATTAAGAGAGAAGGATCTATTTACAGAAGATGAGTGCACGGAAGGTTAGTGATATTTGGATACATTTTCATGCAGTAAATCAATCGCAATCAAGATGTCAGTACAAGTGACTCAAGTGAACCAGATCAGATTACTGAGTGACTCAGATTAACCCGAGTCCATAAAATGAACCGAATTTACCACCACTACCAGCTACTCAGTCCATCTCTGAGTAACATTCACCAAAAAATCAAGACAAGGGAACTCCGACAACCGGTAACAACTACGGAACTCAAAAAAGCAACCCCGCCATTCAGACCTCTGCTGGCTGATTGATGGTGCCTGCACAGAGATGAGAGGGTGTGTCTCTCCGTGCACAGTTCTGATCCGCATTGCACTCGTCAAAGTGTAGGTGACAAGATGCATACGGCTGCTGCCCACGTGTCGGAGGAGGCATGGGTTAGCTTCGTTCTCCTCACTCAGAGCGGGGATCAGCAGTGGTGAAGAGGAAGCGTGATGGAATCGGGCAACTAAAAAAACTAAAAAAAATAGTGCCTATGGCACCGCAGCTGCCGAGTTCAAGGAAACCAGAGCTGAAGAATGTTAGGAGGAGATCTAGTGGGAGAAACAGGAAGGACAAGGATTTATCCCAGAGTTTATTCTCTAAGACACTTTTAAAGTTTCTCCCCAGGTGTAGCAAGTAAATCCTTAATGAGGTGCAGGAAATGCTTTGAACCAGCAGCTGCAAATCCTGATGCTCTGCAATATTTGCTCCACTCCTTTGCATGTAAATTAAATACAGGAGTCCCATATAGTCCCATATAGTCAGTTTAAGAAGCAGCATAGTGCTGTAACAGTTTACATACCATCATATCACGCAGCTGTATGCAGGTATAGAATATATTGCATTTATTTACCATCCGTGCTGTGTGTTTTTGAGGCAGCCCTGTAAATATGCTCACACATTCACTTACTTCACTCACAGGGCAATTCAGAGTGTCCAGTCCAGCTGTTTTGGGGAGTACTCACATGGACATGGGGGGACATCCAAAACCACTTACAGACCACAGGTAAGGACTGTCCAGACTTATATGAATCCTGCTGACAACTTGATGTGAAGTCAACAGAACTTGCCAAACATAAATTCCACCAAATTCATTATGTGTGCAGCATCATATGTCACACTGGTTTGTCATGGCGAATATGTGAATGGGTCCAAGCATGATGGCTGCGTGTGAATGTAAAGTGTATTGAGGTTACAGTGTGGCCGCTCAGGTGGCGCAGCGGTAAAAACACTCGCTGTTCACCAGAGCTGAGATCTCGAACACATCGTATCGAATCTCGGCTCTGCCTTGCCGGCTGAGGCTGAGCGGCCACATGAACAACGATTGGCCTGTTGTTCAGATAGGGGCGGGATTAAGCCGGAGGGGGACTCTCTCTCAGGCTAGTGTGATTACGACCTCTGCGGGCTGGTTGGTGGCGCCTGCACGGAGATGGGAAAGGAGTGCGGTAGAGGGTGTGGCTCTCCGTACACAGCGCTGTACTGCACTGCACCCGTCAAGTGTAGGTGATAGAATGTTCGATTGCTGTGCATGTGGCGGAGGGGGCGTGGAGCAGCCTCGTCCTCCCCAATCAGGAGCAGGGACCAGCATTAGTGAGAGGATGATTGATGGGCAGAAATTGGATGCGCTAAAGTGGGAGAAAAAAGGGGGAAGAAAAGGTTACAGTGAGGATACATGCTTCAGAAAATCTCTTTACCCTGATAATGATGATACAGATCTCATGAATGATGCATCCAGTGCATTAAATACTAACGATAAGAATTTGACAGTTCTATGAAGTTCTATGAAACACCTTGACGGTGCGGCTTGGACACATCGTCAGTGATGAACCCAGGGTCATTGGGTGTTTCGGGTCTTTAATCATCAGACACCCTCACCTGGGCGACCCAACCGAGGGTGATCAGTCCCCGGTTTGTGTCCAAGCAGCGCGCTACTCCATACATCTCCCCTCTTGATCCACAGCCACCTTGAGGCTTTTTCGGCAGCCTCACTGATGTTTCTGGTGGCTCTTCGTTCTAGCAACCCATTTATGCCAAGGAGCTTGAATGCCCGGTGCACAGATTGCCCCAGGAAACCCCTGCAGCCCACCTCAATTGGTTCGCAGCGGGCTCGCCAGCCACTCTCTCTACAGGCCTCTACCAGCTCCAGGTATTTGGCCTTCTTACGCTCATGGGCCTCCTCCATCCGGTCTTCCCAGGGGACTGTAAGCTCCAGCAGCACTACTTGCTTAGTGGACTCAGATGTTAAGACCATGTCAGGCCTGAGTAACGTCCTTGCAATGTGCTCTGGGAACTTCAGCTGCCTCCCAAGGTCCACTTTCAACTGCCAGTCATGGGCTGTGGCTAATAGCCCAGTCGAGACCTTGTGTGCTGCCTGAGGTTTCTCTCCTGCCCTGATGAAGGTGATGTTGTGCCTTGCTGGGAGCTGATGTTTCCTCTGCTGGACTCCAGTACAGATGGCATCAGCTACTGCCTTCAGCACCTGGTCATGGCGCCAAATGTACCTCTCCTCTCCCAGGGCTTTAGGGCAGCAGCTTAAGATGTGCTCTAGGGAGCCTCGACCCGTGCACAGTGGACAGACTGGTGTTTCTGCTAGCCCCCAGCAATGCAGGTTGGATGGGCTTGGGAAGACATCATACACTGACTGGATCAGAAGCTTGAGTCTTGCTGGTTCTGACTTCCAAAGCTCTGTCCAGGTGATCTTCCGTGCAGATGCATTGTTCCAGTTAATCCAGGCTCCTTGCTGACGCATGGCCACAATCCTGCTGCGGCGTTCCTCCTCCACCCCTGCACGGATCTCCGCCTTCTCTTTTTAAATCCTGTTAAGAATTTGACATAAATTACACCAAATTTATTGTGTGTACATGTCTGTGAAAGAACCCAAACAGCTCCAACTAGGAATCAAAACCAGGACTTGCTGTGAGGCGACAGTGCTGGTCTTATTTTCCCAATTGTATTGCTAAATAATAAAACTGGTTGGCCTAAATCAATATGACATTTATTTCTACAAGTAAACAAAAGAAAACCAAGCCAGCAGTTTAAAGCCGTCTTCTCTCAACGGTGACTGGCTCCGCTCCATTTCTCTGTCCTGATATCCACTCTGTCAGAACTGAGAACTGTTTCTTTGATCACTCTTATCTCAATGCAAATTCAGCCCCCTCAGGGTTTGGGTGAGAGCGTCACCTGAGAACTCCGTGGACCAGACAAAAGCTGGCGGAATGAAAGTGCATTCGATCTGCAGCTCTCTGCTTTTTCATCTGCTGTTCCTGATTTCAGTTCTGCGTAGCATGATGAGCATCAGCCTCCCGTTCTCTCTCTCTTTTTCAATTTCTCTCTTCTCCTATTGTCATTTATTGGAGGCCAGAAAGAATGGGCCCTGAAGGCAGGAGAAGAAGATAAAAAAGAGGAAATGAAGCATTCAAGTCAAGGCTAAACTCCCGTCATTTAGAATGATGCAGTCCATTTACTCGCTTCACCTTGAATCAATTAATTTTTTTAACAATGTTCATAGTGAAGTTTTGGCGGTATTTACATAAGCATTTACATTGTATACCATATACCATTTACCATATACAATACAAGCAAAGGTTAATGGCCTTGCTCATAGCAGTGGCAGGGTTTGAACCAGGAACCTTTTGAGTACTCATTCAGTAACCATTGAGCTACCACTGCCACTACCTAACCTGAAAAAGGGCAAATCATCATGATGGCCATTTGCACCATGAGGCAAGGGTTTTTTAAGTGACCCACATTTTGACCATGATTTTTACCGCGACCCAGGCAACACAAACAATGCATCAAAACAAAACACAAAATGAAATATTCTTAAATAATAAAAATGGTGCCAAACTGGTCCCACTGTGGCTTACAAGATGTAACGCAAAGCCTCCACATGGGGGCGTACATGGATGATTTATTTTGTATTTATGTGCCTGTTAAAATTCGTTTAATTATTATTACTCTAGGGCGGCATGGTAGCTTGGTGGGTAGCACTGTCTGGGTCCTTCCTATTCAGAGTTTGCATGTTCTCCCCATGTCAGCGTGGGTTTCCTCCGGGAGCTCCGGTTTCCTCTGACAGTCCAAAAACATGCAGTCAGGTTAACTGGAGACACTGAATAGCCCTATAGGTGAATGGGTGTGTGTATGTGTGTCTGTCTGCCCTGCGATGGACTGGCGCCCTGGCCAGGGTGTTACTGTGTGCCTTGCGCCTATTGAAAAAGCTGGGATAGGCTCCAGGACCCCCCTGGGACCCTAATTGGATAAGTGGTTAAGAAAGTGAGTGAGTGAGTATTATTACTCTTCTCTGCAACCCATATTGTTTGGCTTGTGACCCACCCCAGGGTCACGACCGAGGTTTTTAAAAACCCTGCCATAGTGTGTACTTGGTTTTGTAAACTCGCCTTATGTCTGTTGGCTGTTACATAACAAAAAATCTATCATTGGTTTTAATGACGTCCATATAAGCAGTTGGCAGTAGATATTCGGGAGTTGGGGAGATCCTTTAGCTTTCCAAAACATGAATGCCTCTACATGTAGGAAATAATTGTGAAAATTGACTCATTATTCATTATGATGAATTATTTTCTTTGTGTAGGGGTCCATGATGTGTGCTCTTTATACCAAGTTTTAAATCTTTACACTGTAGCCTTTAATATAAACAGATTTTTGAACACCCTCTGACCTCTCCACAAAATCAGCCAGAAATGCATTCGATCCACAGCTCAGTGCGTTTTCATCTGCGCTACCTGATTTCAGTTCTGCATAGCATAACCACCATCGGCCTCCTTCTCCCTCCTTTCTATCACACTGTCATGCATTCAGGGCCAGACGGAGTAGATCCTCAGTGCAGAAGCAGAAGACGGAGGAAATGAAGCACGCACGCCAAGGCTAAACTTGTGTCATCTGCCACAACTTGGTTCTAGCAGGATGCCCTTCATTTATTCACCTTGCCTTGAATCAATTGATTTTTTACCTTTTTTCATCATGACAGCAGGGGTGCTGAAGGAAAATGAGGGGGGAACAAGATGAATGAAAACTGAAGAAAAAAAACAACAACAAAAATCTAACTAATGGTTTCTGTTTTCTGGTGTGTGTGAGGAAGAGAGAATAATCACAAGGAATGAGAAATGTGCAAACACTGAGGGAAGCAAGAGCAGGACATGAGTGACTAATGATAAAACTAAACCATTTGTCTCCAACAGAAGAAAAACCTTTGTGACAGTCTGACAAAGGGCAACAGGAAATCAAACACGCTTGAATGTGACAGATCATACAGGGACCAACTGAGGTCATAATGTTCAATATACTCAATAAAATCTAATAAATAAAAAATGACTTTCTATAAAACATGTTTAATTTTCACTACATACTAACCTTTAGCTTGTTAAATATTCAGAACCAGTAGCATTTATAACAATCCCTAATTTCTATGTAGTATTGTTGGAGTATTGTTGGAGTACGTCTGCGGAAATTAGTGCCTATTTAGTAATAAAAATAAAATAATTTATATTTAATAATTTTTCTTTTTTTTTGTTATATTTTGTTTATGCATTTTCCTCTTTTTCTCCCAACTTCAGCGCGTCCAATTGCCCGATTGCGTCATGCTTCCTCTCCACTAATGCCGACCCTGGCTCTGATTGAGGAGAACGAAGCTAATCCATGCCCCCGACACATGGGCAGCAGCCGTATGCATCTTCTCACCAACACTTGAGGAGTGCAATGCGGATCAGCCCTGTGTACTGAGAGACACACCCTGATCAGCGTACTCTTTCCTCGTCTCTGTGCAGGCACCATCAATCAGCCAGCAGAGGTCGTTGTTGCATCAGTCATGAGAGAGTCCCTATCCGGCTTAATATCCCACCCCTATATGAACAACACGCCGATCATTGTTCATGTGGCCGCTCAGCCCAGCCAGCAGACTCGATACGATATATTCGAGATCCCGGCTCTGGTGTGCAGCCGAATAAAACCATTTCTAAGGTCAAGCACTGATGCAATATGAAAAACCCACAGATGATTGGTAAGGTTGAGGTCAGGGCTCTGTGAAGGCCACTGGAGTTTCTCCCACCAGCATCATTAAACCATGTGCTTCATGACCTCGCTTTGTGAACAGGGGCACATTTATACTGGAACAGTACAGGGTCTTCCTCAAAATGTTGCCAAGAACTTAAAAGCTATTTTTTTATTTGGGTTTAGTTATGGATGTGGATGTAACATCCAAACTAAATAATTAGGAGGGGTGTCCACATAATTTTGGCTAGATCACTGACATAATTTGCATTTTAGAACCAGTAGCATTTATTACAATCCCTAATATTTTTGAATATTATTTTGTAGTATTGTTGTTGTTGGAGTATGTCTGTCAAGCACTGATGCAGTATGAGAAATGAGAAAAAGACCTGAAATCATCCCAATTCATCCCACAGGTGATTAGTAGGCTTGAGGTCAGGGCTCTGTGAAGGCCAACGGAGTTGACCTCGCTGTGTGAACAGGGACACATTTATACTGGAACAGTAAAGGGTCTTCCTCAAACTGATGCCTGAAACATAAAAGCATTTTTTTTGGATTTGGATTTAGTTATGGGTGTGGCTGTAACACCCAAACTTAATAATAAAGCGAGGTGTCCACATACTTTTGGCTAGATCGTTGATCAGTTGCTTTGTGTGAAATGAAGCAATTTAAGGGACAGAAGTACATTTTGTAAGAAACGACCTGACTGGTAGAATGGGTGCTACAGAGAAACATGGGTAACGACTGTACAGGCCAGTACTGATGAGCTGGAGTTGTTGTCACAGTATTTTAGGTGGATGGTCTTAATGTTTTGGCTCATCAGTATGTGTGAGAGAAATGCTGACACATCATGGGTCAGATATGACGATACGTTTGAATTTGTGAAATGTGTGTATCGTTACACCCGTATCTGCCCCAGATCGATTCCCAGTATTGTTTTTAAATTCATTTACAATTAAATCCATCATGTCTATGAGACTTTAACAGGATCTATCACAAGCGTCCAGTATTTTCCCTCTTGATATTTCTGCCTGCCCTGTAACAATATCTGGCATTGTCCGTGTCAGCTGTAGAACTCTGATTGTGAACATGCTGAGGTATTTAATGGTCCACAGGGAGCAAAGCCACTAACCAACATGGAGAAGAAATAAAAACAAAGCTGTGAACTTCCACCGCCAAACCAAACGTCTCTTCTCACGCAGATACAGTAAATACGGTGATGAACACCACAGAGGAACATGTGCTTTTTTATACATTTCAGATGTTCTCTGAGCAGTGAGGACACTGAGGTCAGGCGGAGGCAGATAACATTCCTGAGAGCCGGTTCAGGACTATTTATTTAACACCAGTGTTAAAATAAGCTCAGCATTCAGTCACACTAAGTGGCCAGATGTATGTGGACACCTCTTCTAATTATTGAGCTACATGCACTGCTATAGGAGTAAGGATGTAACGATGCACCACAAGACAGTTAAAAATCGATTCACATGTGTAACGATTCAAATCGGTTTACGTGTGTAATGAATCGATATTCACTTTAAACAGCAGAGGGCACTGGCGCTATTCTCCTCGCCTGGTTGACGTCACTACAGGGTTGCCAGGTTCAGATTTTTCCAGCCAAATGTATTTATGTAAATTTATTTATATTTATTTGTATTATTCATTTATTTATATAATGTGGGATTTATTTCATTTCAGTTGTTTTTTTCCACACAAGAAGGGAAATGTGCAGCATTGTTTTGCATAGTTTGTACCTACCTGTCACGCTTGGAGCCTCAGGGTGATCCTGTGCTCCAGTGTGCCACGCCCTTCTCTCCCCAGTCTCCAGCCAGCCTCCCTCTCCTGATTGGTTAGCTGGGGCTAATTAGCCCCAGCTGCTACTATTTAGGAGAGGCTCAGGGAAAGGCTGGTTGGAGATTATTGAGGGTAACTCTGTCTGTTTGCTCTGGTGACTGTTGGCTCCTTGCTCCTTGCTCCTTGCTCCTTGCTCCTTGCTCCTTGCTCCTTGCTCCTTGCTCCTTGCTCCTTGCTCCTTGCCGTTTCATCCGGTCCGTTTAGCCTGTCCGTTAGCCTGTTTAGTCTGTTTAGTCTGTTTAGTCTGTTTAGTCTGTTTAGTCCTGTTTAGTCTTTGTTTAGCCTGTCCGTTAGCCTGTTTAGTCTGTTTAGTCTGTTTAGTCTGTTTAGTCCTGTTTAGTCTTTGTTTAGCCTGTCCGTTAACCTGTTTAGTCTGTTTAGCCAGTTAGTCTGTTTAGTCCTGTTCTGTCTGTTTAGTCCTGTTCTGTCTGTTTAGTCCTGTCCTGTCTGTTTAGTCCTGTCCTGTCTGTTTAGTCTGTTTAACCTGTTTAGTCTGTTTAGCCTGTGTAGCTTTGTTAGCCTGTTTAGTTTAGTCACTGTTCAGCCCCTGTCTGTTAGCTTAGTCCTTGTTTGTTAGCCTGTGTGTATTAGCCTGTCCGTTAGCCTGTTTAGTCTGTTTAGTTCTGTTTAGTCTGTTTAGTCCTTAATCCTGTTAGTCTGTTTAGCCTGTTAGTCTGTTTAGTCCTGTTAGTCTGTTTAATCCTGTTAGTCTGTTTAGCCTGTTAGTCTGTTTAGTCCTGTCCAGTCTGTTTAGTCCTGTTAGTCTGTTTAATCCTGTTGGTCTGTTTAGCCTGTTAGTCTGTTTAGTCCTGTTAATCTGTTTAGTCCTGTTAGTCTGTTTAGTCCTGTTTAGTCTTTGTTTAGCCTTGTTAGCTTTGTTAGTCCTCTTAGCGTGGTATGTCCTGTCTTTTGTTATATTAAATCTGTTGTTTACACATCTCTGCGTTTGTGTCCGCCCCTCCTGTCCGTCTAGCCCACATATCGTTACACTACCTCAAAAATAAAATGACATTCATTATTTAGATAAATAAAAGATAAGCACAAATACAGTATTTTTTTTTTTTTTAAAGAGAAATAATAAAAGGAAAATTTGTCTTCAATATAACTTTGTTTAAAAAAATTGAGAAAAAATCATATTGTGAACCCAGTATCATAAATCGCATTGCATCGTGGGTAGAGTGTATCAGTATATCCCTATATAGGAGTAAACAAATGATAGGCTTCCCATTTTGTGGCCACAGTTCTTAATAAGGTCCTGTTCTGTTCCCATAAACACAGAGAAAGGTCTGGCAGGTTTGTTGAGGAGGATCTCCACTGGAGTGCACAGTGCCATAATCTCAACTCTACTCAAAACCCTTTGTCCAGCCAGAAAGCATTCCATTATTGACTGACCTTCCAAATGTTATGACCAAATAAATACAAATTCTAACAGACACATTGCTAAATCATGCAGAACTGCCAAGCACATTTGGCTTTATTTATTACATTACAGTAAGTATAATGGTTTTCCGCGCGAAGGTGACACTTTCAACAGTGGTGCTGGTTGAAAATGAAAATAATGCTACCTCTATCAAAATTCACAGTGAAGATGGAATTATCTGGGTGATTTTAGATCTACACCACTTATAGCACTAAGAGCTCAGGTCGAGAAGTTTGACTTAAGTGTCACCATTAGAAATTCGACCTTAATGTCTTATCAAGCCAATTTATTTAAGTACCTTTTAGTAAGGGCTTCTTTTTTGCAAAACACCAATTTAAGCACTTTGGTTTGACATCTTGATTATAGTGGATCCAGAAACATCACCTTCAGTAGCAAAGGACATTAAAGGTAACAAGTACAAATAAATGTCTTCATTTGTGTTCAACCAGGAAAAAATTCAATAAAGTCCCAATCAAAATATTAAGACTGAACTACATCAACACAGACAGTTTCTCTAGAGCAAAACACTCCAAGACATTTGTACATAAAAGAAGAAGAATTATTTCTCATGACTCATTTCCATCTGTTTTCCAATTAAGCCCCTGGCAGCGGATCCTACAAGGATATTATAAAATAAACCTCATTTCCCCGGCACTCGGCTTCCTGCTGGCTTCAGGATGACTGCTGTGTACTTTTGATTTTAGTCTGTAATTCATCCAAGTTTCTTATAAAAGTGCTGAGACAGTTACATCAAAACTCCAAAGATTTTACTGAATATTAAAAGATCTCATTTAGCATCATGGTGTCTGTGTCCTAATGTACTTAATAAATTCTGATGAAATAATGAAATAAATTCTCACATGTAATCTGTTAATCATAATTTAACAGATAGTTGAAAAAGGTGTACAAACATTTCCATTAAAGCATTAAAACATTTTAATAAATATTAATTTAGTACTAAAATGTGAAAGTGAAAAGAATCTTATTATGGATTTTGCAGTTTTTGATTAATTAAATGTGGCGGTAAAAGCATTCTGTTTAAGCATCATAGACAGGAATTCCAGAATTCCAGTCAAGATGTAAGAAAATCAACATCCTCTGCAAAAAAAACTTCAACTGGATAAGAGATTTAAGCTCACTGGCCCACATCCCAATGCACCATGTATAATGTGAATAATATTAATGTTTTGAGTGACCCAGTTAAAACCCTGCTTTAATTTCTACTGATTAACTGCAGTAAGAATTGCGGTAGTGAGTAAGCCACGTTAAGAGTTGTGTCCTTCTGCGTTGCCTGTTTGGCCGGCAAAGGGGGCACAAAGGTGCAGATCCTTCTTATTAACAATCATTGCACTTCTTAAATGTTAATTCGCTCCAGGTGGAAGCTTTTTTATATATCACTGTTTCTCTCATTCACACTTGCAAACGTCTCTGTTGGCAAACCTGCTATTTCCCTGAATCAGTGATGTCGGGCTGCTTGGTCCGGTCTGGTTTTCTCCTTTGGGCCCTACAAAGTAACCGTGCTGGTATGAAATTAATATACGAATGAAAAGTACTCTTCCACTCATTCCTTGCTATCTTTCAAGAATTCTTTTTTTTCTATTTTATTTATGCATTTTCTCCCATTTTCTCCCAATTTAGCGTAGTCAATTTGTTTTCCGCTGCTGGGGGATCCCTGATTGCAGTCGAGGTGGGTATATTGCTGCTCACGCCTCCTCTGACCCGTGCACAGCCCTTAGCGGAACCCTTTTTCACCCATGCACTCTGCACAGGTGCCTCTCTATCTGCCAATCAGGGTCCTTACATAGCGTTTAAAGACCCCACCCACATAGTCCAGCCATCTCGCCCTGGCAGAATCGTGTCTGCTGCAGGCACTGCCAATTATGCCCAGATGTCAAAAATTCTTTTTTTACTTAAGGTCTGTATCCACTACTGTCCAGCACCAGACAATGTTTCAGGTCATTTTAATGGAGTTTGGTCAACAACAGAAATAAATCACTGGTTCACCACAAATAATGCAGAAAGAAAACAGAATTCCTTCCTGCATTCACTTCTCTGGTAAACCACTCGGCATACATAAAATTAAGAGACTTGAACTAATGTTAAATTAGATGTGCAATCAACTCAGGAAAACATTTAGTGAATAAAGTATCATGACAAACAGAAGCCATATGGTGAGTTCTTTCTATTCAGTGGGTTTGGTGTTTATAAACTGTTTAATGGGGTGAAACAGACTGCACAGATCTCTAAGAGATGCCTGTTCACACAACTGCCTAATTTTAACTTATTTACTCTCACATTAATATATTTATTCAAAACTCCTCCATCTGTGCAGCAGTTTACAGTAAAGAACACAGTATTTTACTGATTTAATGCAGATATTCACTTTTTACACACACAATGTAAGCCACACAATTCAGAATAACCACCGATTATACTGTCCAAACAGCACTGACCCACAGAGAAACTCCAAACAAGACATCTATAGAAAACTTGAGTTATCTGGTACAAAAACATTACCAGCCGCTCCTTTAATGTCTGTAATGTCTCCTTTATTTGTCATATATATATATACATATGACAAATAAAGGAGTTCTTTGAGTTCTAATTAGGGATGTCCCGATCCGATCTCAAAGATCGGAATCGGGGCCGATCAAGGCATTTTTTAACTGATCGGTATCGGCTTTACTAAGGCCGATCCTAATTCCGATCCTTTGTTTTACGTCAGCATGTCCGCTGTGTGGAAATACTTTAAATTGGAAAGTGAAACAATTCCAACAGTGAAGTGTAACGTCTGCAATGTGAGCGTTTCACGAGGCGGTTGTAGCAGAGCTGCGTTCATTACTGTAGAATTTTACTATTTATATGGTGGGTGAGTCAAGGATCACTCCGGTTTACAAAACAATGACTTTTAATCCGAGTATGAAAGGAGCGTAACATACAGCACCATGTTACAAGACTGAACGACATCTCAGTATCAAGCACTCTGATTGGCTTAGTTATGTGACCGAGTGTCGTAGTGATGCACTCGCTTAATAAAGAAATAAATACACGGTATATTCACAAATTGTCGGGAGCAGAACACTATTAACTTCTTCTGTTACGGTACCGAATAGCGGACAGCTAGAGTCATCGCGTTAGCCAAGCATGCTATACCATGCACTATGGAAGCCCCAAAGGGTCAAAACACACTCACTTCGCGTAGAAACGTCCATCAAACCATTGTCACAATACAACCACAGAAAAGTTTGTTACAGTTACAACACGGCAGGCAATTTTTTTCCTACAGCACTGCAGAGCTATTCAGTTGTTAAACATATACACTGGATTAATTTGAATAACTGTAATGTACTTGGTGTGCACGGTGTGAACAGTATTATCTAGTTCTTATCTAGACAATATGTAGAAAATACAAGTATCGGTTTGAGACTCGGTATCAGATCGGGATCAAAATTAAAGATCGGGATCGGGACATCTCTAGTTCTAATCACAGTCACTCAGGTATTTATGCTGCTCATATCTGCTGCATTTAACACAGGTGCTATTAGTACTATGTGAGACATGCCCATTTTTGAGGGTGGTCCTAAGGTTTTGGGTCAGTAATGTATAAATTGTAAACCAGATGCAATTTTCATGAGGACATTTTGTGTTTTTTTTACTTGTTTTATTAATGTCTAGATCCTAATATATTTTACGTTACCTTTACAAACATTTACAAAATGTAACAGCGAGTTACAATTTTATATAGTTACTTATCCCTATTATTGGGGATAGTTACTTATCCCCATATTTGTTTTTGTAAACATATTTTTGATTATGCTCATAAAAATTATTTGTCTGTATTTAAAACTTTTTCTACTGTTTATCTTTTAAAACATATAATTCAAACAGATTGGCGTAGCCTTAAATTGGTATAACCACCTACATCTCTGAGCATCTCATATCCCCTGCTTCCCTCACTCTCCTCCTCCTGTTTTACCTTCCCATAGCCCCAGTGCCTGAAGACTTATTCTTCAGTCTTTATTGTGTTTGACATCTCGGCTCAGCTGTTCCTCCTCTAGGCCTGGCTGGGGATGAAACATTCAGAGCAAGGCACCTGCTGGCTGACGCTGTGATAACCGTCTTCTCGCTCTAATTAAGGCCCGAAAGCTCCTTCCCAGCTGCCTGCAGTGGGGGAAAAATAACTGTCCGAAAAGTGCTGCGCCGGGCGATTTCATGCAGCTCCTGAAATATTAAGATGCCGGTTGTCAGAGTAGCAAGGACTAGGTGAGCAGCTGCTGTCTGCTTTTCAATGCCTTCATAGAAATTGAATGGCTGTGGTGGCTCATACCTGGGAGCGAGCGGTGTGTGTGTGTGTGTGTGTGTGTGTGTGTACACATGCTTACCACCTCAAGCTGGTATAGAATACATTTATTTCAGACATTTTTTTCTTAAGAATTGTCTCCAGGATCTTTTGTTAGATGTTGATGGGGTGTCACATGGCTCTATCCTAGGGCCTGAATTTTTGTATAGAAACAGATGGAAGAAAAGACATGTGGCATTTAGGGCTGGTACTGATGTTGCATTGCTTGAAACCTACAGCTAGGAAATTGTTGTTACTTACAAATGTAGATGCTTGTGTTTTATTTAACTTGGAACTGAATTGCTTGTAGCAGAACTTTTGCAAATACTTTTGAAGCACTCAGAAAGAAAGAACATACACTATATGGCTAAAATATGTGGACACCACTCCTAATTACAAGATTTAGGTTTTTCAGCCACACCCACTGCTAACAGGTCCTTTCCTTATCCAGTATGACCAAAGCAAGGTCCATAAAGGTTCATAGACAAGTTTGATGTGAAGGAACTGGAGTGGCCTGCACAGAGCTCTGACCTCACACCCAATGTTCAGTGGAAACTTCGGAATAAATTGGAATGCTGACTGCGAGTTAAGCCTTCTACTTCAACGTCAATGACTGAGCCCACAAATCCCTCTTTGTACGGAGTCAGCACAAATTCCCACAGATGCACTCCAAAAGTTTGTGGGAGGCCTGATTTAAGATTTTCATTTCAGAATGGGCTTCTAATTCGGTGAGAACATGCAAATTCCACACAGAAATTTTTTCTCCCGACTTTTTAATTCGTCCAATTGCCCGACTGCGTCATGCTTCCTCTCCACCGGATGCCGGCCCCGGGTCCGATTGAAGAGAACAAAGCTAACCCACGCAGCAGCCGTATGCATCTTGTCACCTACACTTGACGAGGTCAGCTGACCTGTGTACGGAGAGACACACTCTGATCCGCACTCTCTCCCCGTCTCTGTGCAGGCGTCATCAATCAGCCAGCAGAGGTCGTAGTTGTTTCAGTCATAAAAGAGTCCCTATCCGGCTCAATATCCCACCCCTATATGAACAACAGACCAATCGTTGTTCATGTGGCCGCTCAGCACAGCCAGCAGGCAGAGCCGAGACTCGACACGATGTATTCGGGATCCCAGCTCTGGTGTGCTAGCTTGTGTTTTTACCGCTGTGCCACCTGAGCTGCCAATATCAATTACATTTTAATAGAGCACTCTAAGCTTGTCAGTTAATGATCAACCGTTGACTACACTGTTAGCCCGGACTTTATATTTAATCAAACATTTTTAGTACAACATACATAAATTATTTAAGTTTTTTTGCTCTACTATAAAATGCAGAGTACATTGTACTAATTTGAGTACACATTTAAATGTGCTAAAAGATTTAAGTTTACTAAACAAAAAAAATTACTTTTCTATCAGATTAACTTAAAAAAGTTAAGTTAAGGTAAATAAACAGAAAAACACCCACCATTAACATGTAAGTCCACCTTTATTCAGCTTGCTGTTGGTGAATCAGGCAGCCATTTGTTTTAACTTTTGAAACCTGTTGTTGCAAATTACTTTTTACTTTTCATTTAAGGCTTTTTGCACAAGTAAACTTGTCTTCCTGAAATGTCTTTTGTGAAGTGGAACCTTTGTTAAACTAAGTGGACAAACATTTTCTTCCTCATTATGCTATTTTTGAGTAGCATGTACACCAGTCTGATGGGGCTTTTTCATCTTCCGTCTAATTTTGGTAAGTGTTGTACTTTACTTAACAATTTTGTTTAAAATAAATGATCTTAATGTTGACACTAAATAAATAATCAAACAGCGCTGCTTTATTTGCCGTATTTAGGCTACATGCTAGCATGTTAGCATGCTAGCCTTCGTACGAAGCAAATAGTGTGCTGGCTTGCTTTATTTTAATCCTTAAATTAATGCTGTTAATGTTAATTTTAATACTTCTGTTGTTTCTTTTTGTTGTTTTACAGGTTCATGGTTACTGTGAGGAGCTGTTTGTGTTTCATCAGAACTTTATATACAGTTTGTACAGTTTTAAAGATGTTTTCTTGACATGTTGTATTTTAAGTAAATACTTCTCAAGTGAAATAAAGAAAAATAATTTTATAATTGTGTCTGTTTCTCTATAAACATTTGTAATTCATATTTAAAATGTAATTAACATGAAAACTAAGAAGAAATCAATAGTTTTTTCCATTGAGCTCAAGATAAATAGTAGAATTATTGGGAAAAGCAGTTGGTATAACAAAAAAAAGAAAGTTTAATCAACTTGCCTTTTAGGTGTAATAACAATGTTTTAAGTTATGCTAACTCAAGTTTTCATTATACATTACTTAACTTTTTTAAGGCAACCGGTTTCCTCAAATTTTTTAAGTAGATTGAACTTATCCGGGCTTACAGTGTACCAGCAATCACTGATTAATAGAACTTGGCTGGATGTGCATCCCTAGTTATACTGTGTAAATGTCAGTGGGTACATTGCAATTGTTTGTGCTTTTTGCATTTTGCTTTCTAACCAAATATACTGAGTAAAAAGAAACACAATAGAGCATGTGTGTATTCCATTTTTGAGATGTAATGTATTTCTGTTTTGTTCTAAAGAAATGGAAAAAAAAATGTTTCTTTGCTTCTCTTCAGATCCAAGCATTCATTAAACACTCCAGACAGAAGAAATAAGCGGTTAGGTGGGTGGTTTGTAAATTATTAGAATCATTAGAATTTTATATTTTTCTGTTGTTTGCAAAAAAGGAAAGAAAGAAACCTCCAGAGTAATCTGATAACCGATCTTGATTGAATGATCATTTACATTTCATACAGGTATGAACCTGAGCAGTTCTTCAGCTTCATGCTTGGGATTGTCTTTGACTGAAGTTGCTCCTAAGTTCAAGTTCATTTCATTTGGAAATAATGGCTCTTACTGTGAAGTCTGTTTGATGTTTCATTATTTTACTTTCATGGCATTCATTAGTGAACTACAAAGCAAGTGAGGAAGCAGCAGTTCTTAAAAAACTACAGTCGAAAATATAAAAATCTTACTCTGGTCTCCAAGACAAATCATTTTCTCAGGTACTTTTGAATCCTTAATCAATAACTGGTGAAACTACAGCTGAGAACAATCAGACTCCATGAACTTATGAAGCAAAATCCAATCTACACCAAACTGTTAATATTTATAGTCAGTTAATATTTGAATGTGAATAAATTCTCTTCTTATTTTGCATTAGTCAATATAGCATTATACGTAGTAATAGGAATAATTACTCAGCTCCTCAGTGACATCGGTCATTAACAAGCAGCTTTAAAGTGTCAGGAACCTAAACCACTGGGTAAGTCATGTGGAAGGGGGTGAACAGTAATGATTAATCTTTCTACACCTATGCACACACTGGAACAAAGTATCTGATTAATGAGGGAGGAAGAGAGTTATGCCGACTGTTCGCCGCTAGATGTGGCAGCTCGGCAGCAACTCGGCGTTCGCTCGGCGATCTAAACTCGGCTCTCAATCGCTGTGTGTGAACTACTCAACAACTCGATCCGGCGGCTCCGACTGAGGAGAGATATCTAGCATGTTGAATATCTGGATCAGTCGGTTGTGACTGGCAATGAGTGTGGTGAGGGGGATAATATAGTTTCTGTCAGAATACACCAGCACACACACAAGCTTTACAATATTTGTGAACTTATCGTCCACACTAAACCATAATACCAACCCTGCATTACAAAAAATATTTATTAACCTCTAACTCGCTACAGAACAAAACAATCTCTGCTGGTTGCGTTGCCAAATCCACTCGGATTCATTTATTTTTCTCTTTGATTTTACGCTGCACATCAGCGCACAAATTTTGATCGCTCGCTACTTGTTGACGTGCATTTTTGGACGTGGTATCATTAAACCTCTCGTCACTTCTCATGTTTGTTTTCGTGACAAAACGTCGTTTGGGAGACCAGAGAAGCTCGCCTGCGATTCCAGTTGGTGATAGACGGTGTAGTGTGAAACCCCCCTATCCCCGATCGGTCGTGTAGTGTGAAACCAACACCGACTTGAAAGACTCCCGATTACAAGCGATCCAGTCGTGTAGTGTGAACTGTACAGCGACCTGACGACTTGGAAAGTCGTGTAGTGTGAACTTGGCATTAGGAATGGTGATCAAAGACCGAGATAATGCAACCAAGAATGCAAGAATTTTCATGCACATTACTCTGCCAGAAATAGAATAGAATAGAATAGAATAGAATAGAATGTCTTTGTCATATACATACACAGGTGTACAGTATAACAAAATTCTCGTTTGGAAGCTGGGGTCAGAGCGTGGGGTCAGCCATCAGAGCAGAAAGAGTTAGGGGCTCTGCTCAAGGACCCAACACTGGGTGAATGGCAGAGATGGGATTCGAACTCTCAACCTTTTAGTTGATAGCCGAAACCTCTACCCACTAAGCTACCACTGTCCTAACCTTAGTGGAGTGCAGAGAAGCACGTCCGTTCGTGAGCGATGCAGCCTTCCTAAAAATCACACCAAAAAATCACATCCAAAACTACAGGCCTGAACATGGAATTGGTCTTTTACTTCTACAACAGTCTTCACACATCCTACATGATTTTTATTTCCTTTTGAAACATACCTGAGCTAACACAATTTCCAAAAAGCTGAGACAGTATGAAAGTGTAAATAAATACAAAGACAGCATTGATTTGCACATCCTTTTTATCCTACAGTATATTCAATAAAAAAACAGTACAACGACGAAACATTCAATGTTTTATGTAATACACCTCTAATTTAAATACATGTATTTAAAATGTAATGGCTGCAACATGTTTCAAAAAAGATGGGATAAGTGGTGCAGCAGTAAAACACGCTAGCACACCAGAACTGACATCTCGAACTCATCGGTTCGAATCTCAGCTCTGCTACCGGCAGGCTGAGCACCTACATGAACAACTATTGCCTTGTTGTTTAAATGAGGTTGTCGGAGGGCATTCCTCATAACTGATGCAAATACGACCAGTGATGGCATAGTTACCTTAAAAAAGTAATCTGATTTCTGATACTGATTACTCCTTTAAAAAGTAACTTAGTTACTTTATTGATTGCTTGATTTTAAAAGTAACTAAGTTAGATTACAAGTTACTTTATTAGTTACATTCAGCAGCTGCCGTAATGCAACTGGAGCTGCGTAGGCGATTGAAGCGGAATAAGAAACAAGAAAGACGCGGAAAACGGAGTCCTCTGTTTACAAGTGTAAGTAAGATAAATAAAATAAAATTTTTTAAAGACAAATAAATAACAAAAAGACGATAAATATCCAAAATTCTGGCGAGTGGGGTTTGTAATGAGTCTACTACATCCTCAACTATGGTGATATTACGTCATCACGTCCCCACGTCATCACTTGACGTTGGTAAGATGGCGGATGTAGTACGTAGCGGTGTTGTGTGCATACTGCACACTTCTGTACTGAAAGTATGTACTTCTTTACCGGCCGAGTAGTGCATACTTCCTCCAATCTAGTACGTACTCTGTAAGTATGCGATTCCGGACGCAGCTCGTGACTTAATTGTCGCATAGGCCAGACGTCACTCCGCGAGACGCAAGAAGAAAGCAAAAATATATCTTTTTACTAAGGAAAATGACAAAAATAGTAACGCACAGTAACTTGGATAAGTAACTTTAATCTGATTACTGGATTGGAAATAGTAACGCGTTAGATTACTCGTTACTGAAAAATGTGGTCAGATTAGAGTAACGCGTTACTGACATCAGTGATTACGACCTCTGCTGGTTGATTGATGGCACCTGCACAGTCGAAGAATAATGTGATCAGGGTGTGTCTCTCCGTACACAAAGCTGATCCACATATGAACTCGCCTCGTGCAAGTGAAAAGAAGCGGTTGACTACTGCACGTGTCAGAAGGGGCGCGTGTCGGTCACGGCTCTCCTCAGTCAGAGTGCAGGTCAACATCAATTCACGGCTGTGAAAATCGTGTAACGGACTGTGAAATGAGCCGTTTCCTGTGTAATCTGCAATTTGCTGTGAAATTCAAAATGGAAGGTTTGTGTTTAGCAATTTAACAGCATTTAAGTGCCTCATGTTTCCTGGTTAATTTGTACTATGAGGCGGTCCTAGCAATCCTACGGCAATTCAGTTAGCAATCGGTTAGTCAAAATGTACAAAATGTCAAAGTCACTAACACGACTCGGAAAAACCCCCGACAAATTCTGTGGTTGCGAAGAGGGGTGTCAAAACACGGACGATGATTTTCATATTTGAGACAGAGCCTTGCACTGTCGCTGAATGTTTTAGGTTACATTCAACTACTAAAGTAGCTGTGCAGTTTATTGTAGCTTCCATTTATTCTATCATTCAATTTATGAGTGTAATTTAATTACTTCTGTAAAATGTGGCATTTTTCTTAAAAATCTGTGAAATCTGTACAGATAAGGTCGGTGAAATGAAGCACATTTTCCTGCAAATTTAGTAGAAATGGCCAAACGAATGTATCATACTTTATTTGTATCATACTTTATTTATCATACTTTTTTATCTTACTTTATTTGTATTTGTATTAGTTTCTCTTCTTTTGCTTGTTAAACTACTGGAGACCAATAATTTCCTTCGGGTCTATCTATCTATCTATCTATCTATCTATCTATCTATCTATCTATCTAATCTAATCTAATCTATCTATCTATCTATCTATCTATCTATCTATCTATCTATCTATCTAATCTAATCTATCTATCTATCTATCTATCTATCTATCTATCTATCTAATCTATCTATCTATCTATCTATCTAATCTAATCTATCTATCTATCTATCTAATCTAATCTATCTATCTATCTATCTATCTATCTATCTATCTATCTATCTATCTATCTATCTATCTAATCTATCTATCTATCTATCTATCTATCTATCTATCTAATCTATCTATCTATCTATCTATCTATCTATCTATCTATCTAATCTAATCTATCTATCTATCTATCTATCTATCTATCTATCTATCTATCTAATCTATCTATCTATCTATCTATCTATCTATCTATCTATCTAATCTAATCTATCTATCTATCTATCTATCTATCTATCTAATCTATCTATCTATCTATCTATCTATCTATCTATCTATCTAATCTATCTATCTATCTATCTATCTATCTATCTATCTATCTATCTATCTAATCTATCTATCTATCTATCTATCTATCTATCTATCTATCTATCTATCTAATCTATCTATCTATCTATCTATCTATCTAATCTATCTATCTATCTATCTATCTATCTATCTAATCTATCTATCTATCTATCTATCTATCTATCTATCTATCTAATCTATCTATCTAATCTATCTAATCTATCTATCTATCTATCTATCTATCTATCTATCTATCTATCTATCTAATCTATCTATCTCTCTCTCTCTCTCTCTCTCTCTCTCTCTCTCTCTAATCTATCTATCTATCTATCTATCTATCTATCTATCTATCTATCTATCTATCTATCTATCTATCTATCTAATCTAATCTATCTATCTATCTATCTATCTATCTATCTATCTATCTAATCTATCTATCTATCTATCTATCTATCTATCTAATCTATCTATCTATCTATCTATCTAATCTATCTATCTAATCTATCTAATCTATCTATCTATCTATCTATCTATCTATCTATCTAATCTATCTATCTATCTATCTATCTATCTATCTATCTATCTATCTATCTAATCTATCTATCTCTCTCTCTCTCTCTCTCTCTCTCTCTCTCTCTCTCTCTCTCTCTCTCTCTCTCTCTCTATCTAATCTATCTATCTATCTATCTATCTATCTATCTAATCTAATCTATCTATCTATCTATCTATCTATCTAATCTATCTATCTATCTATCTATCTATCTATCTATCTATCTATCTATCTAATCTATCTATCTATCTATCTATCTATCTAATCTAATCTATCTATCTATCTATCTATCTATCTATCTATCTAATCTATCTATCTATCTATCTATCTAATCTATCTATCTAATCTATCTATCTATCTATCTATCTATCTATCTATCTATCTATCTATCTATCTATCTAATCTATCTATCTCTCTCTCTCTCTCTCTCTCTCTCTCTCTCTCTCTCTATCTATCTATCTATCTAATCTATCTATCTATCTATCTATCTATCTATCTAATCTAATCTATCTATCTATCTATCTATCTATCTATCTATCTAATCTAATCTATCTATCTATCTAATCTATCTATCTATCTATCTATCTATCTATCTATCTAATCCATCCATCCATCCATCCATCCATCCATCCATCCATCTATCTATCTATCATGTACACTAACAATCAAGAGCACCAAGTGTACAAAGACATTTTGAACTATGTATTAATGGTTACGGTGTGTTTTTGTTTCACAAGCCTGGAAATAAACAAATGGTTTCCAGTGATGAATCCATCACTTCTACGACTCCCTAATGCTAATAACCTGGCTATGAGCTCTAACCCTGGGTTACAGCCCACATTGTGAACGCAGTGGAGAGTTACAGTGATGGCTGCTCTAATGGCCTTTACTCTTCTTCATGGCTGCACTGGAGGGAGCGCTCAACATTTCACTACTGCCGTCAAGCTTTATTAACCTGCTGCCAATAAAACGCACCTGCTATACTGCTATACACCGTAGAGCCGACACTATCAACATGTGGTCGATAATAGTGTGTTTAAGAGATGTTGCTGAATAACATTTCGTGGCCAAATGTTTGTGGACATCTAACCATAAACCTGATGAGCATTAACCTGGGGTTGCAATCCACTCCCCCGCTTGTTTTTGGGCTATAAGTGTCCACTTTTTTAGGAAGGTTTTCAACAAGATTTTGGGGTGTTTGTGAGAACCCACGCCCATTCAATCAGAAGAGCCTTTGTGATGTCAGACACTGATTTTGATGATGCAAATAACGTTTTAATTCATTCCAGATGTGATCAGTGAGGTTAAAGTCATGGCTCTGTGCAGGTCACTAGACTTCTTCCACACTGTATTTTTATAGAACTTGCTTTGTGAACAGTAGCAGTATCATGATGAATCATTAATGAGGCTTATCTAAACAGTTTCCACAATGTTTAAAGCATTTAACTTTAATGTATATGATTGTATAGTCTAAATACTGAATAACTGAGGTTTTACTAAAACATGGCTTGTACAACAAATGAGATTTTCAAGATCAGGCACTTTGGACACTTTCTAAAGCAAACTGCTCAGCCTTGATTGTCACCTTATATAAAAATGAATATTAAATACATATATCTATCTTAATGCAGCATTTCTTTACCTTGTGGTCGGGACCTTACATGGGGTCACCTAAGATGAAGAATGTTAATATACATTTGTAGAAAATTAAGTCTATAATGAAACGTCTAATATAATTGAAAGCTTTTTGAAATATTGTTCTTCCATATTTCTATTAACCTAGGTTTATTAATTTATTAGGATTTTAACGTCATGTTTTAAACACTTCGGTTACATTCATGACAGGACAGGTAGTTACTGGTTACAGGGTTTAACGTCAATCACCGTCACGGACACTTTTGTATCTCCAGTTGACCTCACTTGAACGTCTCTGGACTGTGGGGGGAAACCCACGCAGACACTGGGAGAACATGCAAACTCCACATGGAAAGAACCAAACCACTTCATCTGGGAATCAAACCCAGGTTTTGTTTTGTTTTATTAGGATTTTAACGTCATGTTTTACACTTTGGTTACATTCATGACAGGAACGGTAGTTACTCATTACACATGATTCATCAGTTCACAAGGTTATATCAAACACAGTCATGAACAGTTTAGTATCTCCAATTCACCTCTCTTGCAGGTCTTTGGACTGCGGGAGAAAACAGGGGCACCCGGATGAAACCCACGCAGACACGGGGAGAACATGCAAACTCCACACAGAAAGCACCCAGACCACCCCACCTGGGGATTGAACCCAGGACCCTCCTGCTGTGAGCCAACAGTGCTACCCACCGAGCCACCGTGCTGTCCCTAAGTTATTTACTTAGTTTGTAGTTCCTCATGAAAATTTCAGCCATGTGATTTTAAATTTTTCCCACATTAAAATTATATTTCTTTATTTGTTTATTTAACAAATTTGCACTAAATATAGTGTAAACAACAGTTTAGTTAGTTTGGTTAAAACTATGTATTTTACCTAGAGTTAGGGCTGTCGCGCTAACCGCAATTTTGAAATATCGCGTTATAGACCAGCCAACCGCAGGGCATGCCAAGCAACCGCATCACCGCGATATTCACGTTTTTTCTTTCTTTCTTCTCTTTTTTTTTTTTTTTTGTAGGGTCCATCTTGTTTTATACGCTTACAATCGGGCGTAATAAATGTAAAATAAATTCATAATGAAAATGAGCTAGGAGCGACATTTTCCCGCAACCTGTTCGCATGCGTTGCTGCTGAGTGTCAGAGTTTGTGTTTTAAAATGTAAACAATCGCAACAGGAATTATAGGCAAGTTTATTAATGATTAAATTGAGTTCACACTCAATAAAATACTTGTAATTTAGACTATATTCAAACAGCCTCGGCGTACTAAAACACTTAATGACGGTTAATATGGCATTGCAGCCTGCAAATATTCTCTTGCTGGCTTGCTGAAATGATTTAAATGTATTTTTTCGTTGAATAAAAATTTATTGAAACGAATAATAACTTAAAATGTAGTATATATTGTTATGTTAATTATACCTACTAAATAGATAATTAATAGTGGCGCAATAACCGGGCTAGATTTGCTTTGATCTGTAAAGTCGCATGCAGGATCAGTACACGTGTATTAGTGCAACATCGGTAACGTCGGGAACATCACTACCCCACTCAGATCCTCTCTAAACCACATCAGGTGAACATGTTGGTTCTTCTAGCGCGCATGATAACGCAGGTTTAAACTCTTACAGACTTTATTCTTTATTCTATTTTTTTTTACCATATTTTGATTAGATGTGCGTTTAAAATATTTAGCCTAAACACTTTTTTTTTTCGTTTCACAGTGTTTATCTAGCCTAGGCTAGAAGCTAAATTTAAACCTTTTTAAATAGAGAAAAGACGCCGCATCCCTGCTCTGTTCTGTATTTAACATTAAACACGCATTTCATTGGTCTTAAAGCTGTCTCATCTTTGTCATTATAAAGCAATAATATATCGAACCATAGCCTAACAATAAAGCTTGTTTATATAGCTCTAAAATCCAGATTAATTAAGTAATTTTCATTCAAAAAAAAAATAAAAAAATGGCGATATCACCGCATACCGCGATATTGAGACAGGTTGAATATCGCAAGGGGAAATTCTTTCACCGCGACAGCCCTACCTAGAGTATAATGAGTTGGGTTGGGATGAATAAATCTCACTGGCCAAAACAGATGAGACACCCGGTCTGAATAAAATAAAAGCTGTTCTGATGTTTGTCAAAATAATAATGAACTCAAATTTATCTCTAAAACTGAAGGCATGTATAGCCATTATTTTCTAAATCATTTTTTGAGCTCTCAGTTATTATATTCAGCACACCATATATATAAAGCACAAATCCTCTGTCAAGCAAGGTTAGAGTGTCCCTGAAAACCAGCGGGAGTCAAAAACTTTATTGTACAGCTTACGCATATTATCTGTTTGCCTTTTCTTCGTCGTTGCTTTGGATGGCATGGGCATGGGTATGGGAATTCACTGCATGTATTCGTGCTGAATACGTATTACCATCTCTCTCTCTCTCTAGCTGTCCTTCACCCCCCCCCCCCCCCCCCACCCGTCTTGTTCTTCGTCGCTCGATCACTATTGACCCCGGTTTCACTCCTTTTAAGAGTCCGTATTAGCAGTAACCAAATCTAAACTGTCTTTGAAACTCTACTCAGTACAGCCTGAAATGGGATTAGTAAAACATTTCTTCAAACATACTTTAATTTGACTGGAACGTAAGCAATAGCTTCCATATGTGTGCAGCCCAGATCGAATTCTCTTTCCAGTGTGTGTGTGTGTGTGTGTGTGTGTGTGTGCATAGGTATCTGTGTGTTTTGATATTTGTGTGTGTATGTGTGTGTATATAAGCACTAAATTGAAAAAAAAAACATTTAGAAACCTGACCATGAGCTTGTTGGACGTCCCATTTAAAAAACAAATGGTATTAAAACAGTGACCTCTGTCATTTGTGCCCATTCGGTCAAAAGAGAATTTGTGTGACTGGGCACTGATGTTATTCAAGAAAGCCTCTGTGATGTTTCAGTTCCAGAGCTGTTCAGTGGGGTTGAGGTCAGGGCTCTGTGCAGGCCACTGAAGTTTATTTTAACAAAGCTTTTTCATAGACAGACAGACAGACGGACAGATACTTTATTAATCCCGGGGCAGCACAGTGGCTAAAGCACACTACACCACACTACAACAACAGGGCCTGTGGGTACATATGGAGATGAATGTGGTATACATTGTAAAGTTGGTATAAATTGTATAGTATAAGTTATAAAGTGGTCTACACTGCAAAGATAAATACATGTGCAGATGGATGTGCAAAGCGGTGCATATGTGACACACATGTGCACACCCACATACATACATTTATATACATGTGCCACAATTCTGATACATTCAGCCTTTAGTTACTCCCCACTTCCCCTGCAAAGAGTTAAAGACTTAAAGGTTTGTGCACTGGGGAAAATTCATGCTGGAACAGGAAAGAGCCTTCCCTAAACTGTTGCTGCAAAGTTTGAAGTGTTAATTTAATGTGCAAATACAACACTTCAATTAGCGCATCCAATTTCTACCCGTGAATCATCCTCTCACTAATGCTGGTCCCTGCTCCTGATTGGGGAGGACGATGCTGCTCCACGCCCCCTCCGACACGTGCACAGCAATCGAACATTTTATCACCTACACTTGACGAGCGCAGTGCGGTACAGCGCTGTGTACGGAGAGCCACACCCTCTACCGCACTCCTTTCCCATCTCCGTGCAGGCGCCACCAACCAGCCAGCAGAGGTCGTAATCGCACTAGCCTGAGAGAGAGTCCCCCTCCGGCTTAGTCCCGCCCCTATCTGAACAACAGGCCAATCGTTGTTCATGTGGCCGCTCAGCCTCAGCCGGATGGCAGAGCCGAGATTCGATACGATGTGTTCGAGATCTCAGCTCTGGTGAACAGCGTGTGTTTTTACTGCTGCGCCACCTGAGCGGCCACTTCAGGATTTTGTAAAACAGTGAGAATCAGTTTCTGTCCGCCATGTCACATAAACTATTTGTCTCATTGGTGGTGCTTTGAAAAGTAGCAGGATTTTTCAATGTAAGAAGGGTAAAATCCATGTGGCAAGGTAAGCGGAACCACCTCCCTCCATAGGAAATGATGGCAGAGCAGCGCACACACAATTTTGCCTCATATCGTGTAAACTTGTGGGATGGCACGGTGGCTAAGTGGGTAGCACTGCTGCCTCACAGCAAGAAGGTCCTGGGTTCAATCCCCAGGTGGGGTGGTTTGGGTCTTTTCTGTGTAGTTTGCATGTTCTCCCCGTGTCTGCATGTGTATACTCCGGGTGCTCCAGTTTCCTCTTACAGTCCAAAGACATGCAAGTGAGGTGAATTGGAGACACTAAATTGTCCATGACTGTGTTCGATATAACCTTGTGAACTGATGAATCTTGTGTAATGAGTAACTACCGTTCCTGTCATAAATGTAACCAAAGTGTAAAACATGACATTAAAATCCTAATAAACAAACAAACAATGTAAACTTGTGACCTCTGTAACTATAATTCAACTGCAGCTTCTTTACATGACAGAAACAAAAGAAATTTGACAAAACAAGAGACTGAGTAAATTAAGTAGAAACAAAGTTTTAGATATCAGAGATGTCAGAATTAGATTAACTGATTAGATCTACTCATTAGCGCAAATCAACATCTTCAGTACAGGCTGTCACACTATCCGTCTAAAGAATCAATTCAGTGACTGACTTGTGAACTTGGAAGTTCTCATTTAATTACTGCAATGCTCGTAGGTCAATAATCCAATTATTGTGAAAATCTGATCCGATTCTGTCCCTAAAACGCACTCAGCGACTCTATGAACAACCTCTTCACCACTCTTACACATCACACACAAACTAAACATTAGCTTTGTGTTAATGTTGCTGACAAAGCTTTTCATTGCAGCATGAAACGTCAAACATAAAGCAATCTTTCACAGCCTCCCTGCATGATATTCTCCCCGCGTTGGCATTTAAAAAGACCTGCGCTCATCTATCTCCCATTTACACGGACAAACCACTGCAGCACTGATCGGAAAAAGGTTCAGAGCGAAGCTTAAAAAAAAAAAAAAAGAAAAATAAATTCATCAATTATAGAGCTGTAATTGCTTAGCATGAGCGATTCCTTCTCCTGCTGCTATTGACATGATCCAGCAGCTCCTTTCATATTGACAAAACCAGAGAAAGTGATGGGCCGAAAACCCCCAGGAGTTCCATCCATCTCCCATGCCCATGTCAGCGTGTAAACCACACAGCCTAATGGTCATTTAAACAGCGCACAAATCATCATCAGAGACAAATGGTACGTCCGCAGTGCAGCACCCCCACCCTCCTGAGGGATGAAACATGCCATATCTGTAAAGATCTGTAGATCCGGTAGACTCTGAACGCTCAAGGATGAAATTAACACTGCTGCTAGCTACTAAAACCCTTCAAGCAGTTTATCAAACATGCAAAACAGAAAGCTAATTTGTAGAATATAACCAGTACTACTCAGTACAGCTTATTTGAAACAGGCCTCAGACTGGTTAATTTAGTAAAGAGTAGAGATGGACCGATCGGGGTTTTCGGCACCGATTCCGTTCTCCGATCTCCTTTCAGGGACATCGGCCGATAGTCGATTCCGATCGGGGGGGTATTTAGCAGTAAATAAACTTAAAAAGAGCCTCACAGTAAAGATAAACCGGAGCAGCGCGCGCGTGTGTGTGTGTGTTTGTTTGTGCCTTTAGAAGAGACGCAGTTACAGAGTTACAGAGACGCAGAGTTCACAGTATCGCTATAAGTGATTCATTGATTCATGAGTTGATTCGTTTTTATGTGAAGCGTAAGTTTCTCTTCTCGGTTATCTCTCCGTGTTTACTGTTATTAATTAAATGTCGTGGTTTTAAATAAACACCAGCTACTACAGAACATTTTGTGTGACTCTCTTACATTAAAAAGCTTCATTAAACTGCTATTACCACAGAGCGGTAACCGACCGTCAGACTCGTTCCGTCTAAGGAGCTAAAAGTTTTCTAAAAGTTCAGCAGATGATCCTGAACTAACGAATTTGCTAATGAATAAACTTTTGCCTCGGATTGGCTCTGTAACGTTTTCTGTTCTCATCTACATCACAAGTAAGAACCGCTCACGATTTACCAAAGTGAACCAGGAGTTTATATAACGTGCTGATAGAATCGACTCAGATGTGACCGGGTTGAATTATCTTTTTAAAGTAAATACTACAATCAGCAAAATTACATCGTAAGAGCTTTCACGATGGTTTCTGTACGATTGTTGATGAATGGTGATGTGATGGTTGGTGCTTCGTAGCGCAAAGTCTGGATCAATCCACTGAGCTGTTAACTTAACGTGATCTTTATATATCACACGATCGGATCTTTTTTTTCTGACATGGTTTAGATCCACTTGTCTATTTCTTTAGACAGAACAACGTGGATTATAGTATGTGTGGTAGTAAACAGACACAGCACATTACCAGACTAATGCCATTCCTACAGTCAAACATGGTGAAGGAGGCACGGTGGCTAAGTGGGTAGCACTGTCGCCTCACAGCAAGAAGGTCCTGGGTTCGATCCCCAGGTGGGGCGGTCCGGGTCCTTTCTGTGTGGAGTTTGCATGTTCTCCCCGTGTCTGCGTGGGTTTACTCCCACAGTCCAAAGACATGCAAGTGAAGTAAATTGGAGATACTAAATTGTCCAGGCCTGTGTTCGATATAACCTTGTGAGAACTAATGAACCTTGTGTAATCAGTAACTACCGTTCCTGTACTGAATGTAACCAAAATGTAAAATATGATGTTAAAATCCTAATAAACAAACAAACAAACAGCATCATGCTATGAGGGTACTTCTTAGTGGTATGGATGAGGAGACTGGTAAAAATTGCAGGACAGATGGATGCAACTACATGGATGAAAATCCAAGAAAACCACCTCCTGTGCATACACATAGTGAGACAGGGGTGACAGTTAACCTTTCAAAAGCCAAAACAACCTGAGAGTGGCTTAAGGAGCTAAGACAAAGCTCAAGAACATCTATGGAAAGACCTAAGAATGGCAGTTCACAGACGTTTGCCACCTATTCTGATGCTTGAGAGAATCTTCCATTAAGAATGGGATAAACTGCCCAAATTCATGTGTGCAGATCTCATGAGGATGTATCCAAGAGCACTTTCAGCTAAAAATGCTACCAAAGTATTAAATAATAGTCTGAATACTTTTGTGATTAAAAGATTTCAGTATATTGATGTTAAATTTACATTAAAAAAATCCTAAAAACATGTTTTCGCTTGGGAGATTGGCTGTACAAACCCCAAATTTTTTTTTTTGTAAACTGCAAACAATGTGTGATTTGTTCCAACTCAAAAAAAGTTGAGGAGTGGATGAGAGTGGAAATTTGATAGAATATTTAGACTTTAAAACATTCAGGTTTACTGGTAAACTGGTAATAGTGAGGGTATCAAAATTGGGTATAAAAGGAGGATCCATCAAGGCACAGTTGTTTACGCAAAGATGATTTGTGTCTCATCACTATTAAAGAAATATCAATCATTTTAAAAAGTCAATTTCTTAATGCAAGACTAAAATGATTTAGTTCTTTTACCATCTAGTACATAACAATGTGATGTGATGTGATCAGATCCTGAGAAATGTCAGTCCATGTAGCACAAGGCCAAAATTATGTACAGTTAATCTGCACTGGCTATTTTTTCCTACACTTGTTTAATAAAAATCTTGAAGATATCATGTATCTTATTTCAAGTGCACAATATTCTTGACGGCATGCTGTGCCGTTATTTATCGCTATGAAAATGTTCATTTTGAGGACTGCAGATGATTGTGGTTTAAGCTACACACATTAATAAATCCAATAATAGAGTAATACAGTATATTCATACTTCAATGTGTGGGGGTTCTTCAGACCGCAGTGTGTATGAAATATGTATACCACCCACTATATACCACCCACTGATCATATTCTATTTCTCCTACTTAACCCAATTAAAACAGCTGTTCTGCTCCTTACTTATGGGGAAATAAAATGTAATTGCCCCTACAGGAGCAATAGAGATGAACTGTCAAAGGCATGTTTTAATGTATATCTGATTGTCTGGACGATAAAAATGAGTAACAGAGCATCTAACGGTGGGATGGTAATCCAGAGCTAAAGCCTGGCTGGGAACCTACTATTTTTTTAAACCTTGTGTAAGAAGTAACTAAGCCGGTCACAATTATAACATTATTTAATCACAATTGTTTCACCATGATTATTTAAGATAAATGCAATCAAGTATCAGACTCCACAGTTATAATAATTGCTGTATAATAATGTAGTAATAATAATAATAAAATCAAAGCTAGACGATTGGAAATATTTTGTTTGTACTTTTGTCAGTTAAATTAGGATTCAAGATCCGCTCAGGTGGCACAGCGGTGAAATACGCTAACACACCAGAGCTGGGATCTCGAATACATCGTTCTGCCATCCAGCTGGGCTGGGCGGCCATATGAACAACGATTGGCGCGTGGGCAGAGTTGGGGAATAATGCTGATCAGGGTGTGGCTCTCAGCGCACAAGGCTGATCCGCATATAAACCCGCCTTGTGCAGGTGAAAAGAGGCAGTCGGTACTGCACACGTGTCGGAGGGGGCGTGTGCCAGTTGTGAAGCTCCTCAGTCAGCAGTGGGAGGGTTAAGCGTGACACAACCAGGGTAATTGGATACGACTAGTTTAGAATCGGAAAAAAAGAGGGGGGGGAAATAGGATTAAAGAGAATCAAACAAATCAGTTTTTTGCTTTCTTCAAAATGTCCCAACTTTTCTGGAAATGAGGTTGTGTCTAATTCACAAAAAAATCTACCCCGCTTGCAGACTACACTACCTATCCAAAGTGTTTCCTGCCTTTTAGAATAACAATAAAAATTCAAACTATAAAAGACTCATAAATACTGACTGAAATGTATTAATGTTTAGTTTTTATATACTTCTTTAAAACAAAGTTCTTTAAAAGAAGTGTTTTGATAACACTTTGGCCAACTCACTGATTTCTCTAAACCAGCTTTATTCAGTATTTACCAACAATGTATTTCAAACAGATTCCACTCATTTCCACATCTGCAAAATACTCGTCTGCTCAATTACCTTCACTTAATCAGATAAAATATAATTAGCTTCAGCTGTGCGTGTCAAAACCTTCAGTACTGTAAAGATAAGGACAACCAAAACAAAGAACATGATGACTGGTTGGATGGCTATCAAGCAGAAAATAATTCAGTCCACACTTGTGTTACAGTACATACAAGTCCATAATTCTTACAGGCAGAGTTTTTACAGGGTGAATGTGGTGTGACCCAGCCTGAATGAAGAATGTAACCACCATTAAAAGCACTGCTGATGGACAGATAATGAAGTGTTGATGAATGAAGCCAGACAGGGAGCTGTAAATCTGTGGCTTTAGTGTGAATGTGAATAAGTTAAAGTGAGAGCTGCAACATCGCTGGACTTTATCAGTGTGTCTGAACGGCTGTAAGTCTGGAGCTTTGTGTGTAATCAGAGCTGATTATCTGGGTTACTGTGTATGTGTGCTTGTGCAGGTGGATTTCTTTGAGATACGTGTTGGTGTGTATTGTGGTACAGGCTGCTTTAAACATAAGACGGAAAAGCACTCGTTCTCACTTTATTATCGGCCTTCCCAGGAGTGTTACAAAACTGTAAAAGCATGATTTATAAGCTGTCCCGAGATGAAAACATTTTTTTTTTGCTCTGCAGGTATTTATGCTCTTTACACATACTGGCTTTAATTAGTAGTGAAGGTGCTTCCATGAGCTCTCCAAAGCATTGCATTAAAAAGTATGTAGAATTAAAGTTTATAAATTACATAGAATTAAAGACTATACATTGTGTGAGGTGTTTGCCTATATCCTGAATTGCAGGGCTGAGAATAAAAAATTGCATATGCCTTTTTACTTTGAGCACTTCGGGGTGGCACGGTGGCTAAGTGGGTAGCACAGTCGCCTCACAGCAAGAAGGTCCTGGGTTTGATACCTAGGTGGGGCGGTCCGGGTCCTTTCTGTGTGGAGACGTGCAAGTGAGGTGAATTGGAGACACTAAATTGTCCATGACTGTGTTTGATATAACCTTGTGAACTGATGAACCTTGTGTAATGAGTAACTACCGTTTCTGTCATGAATGTAACCAAAGTGTAAAACATGACGTTAAAATCCTAATAAACAAACAAACAAACAAACAAACTTTGAGCACTTCTCCTGCTACTGGTTTATTAGATATTTGGAAACCATATAAATCCATAAAATCTATAAAACTTACATTAATAAAAAATTTTCTCCTGGATTTTTGAATGTGTCGTGCAGGTTTTGACACAGCAAAGCACCCACCTAAACGATCACGCCGCTACATTTGACATTTTAAGTTCTTTAAAAAAGGTTTCCTTTTCCTTTCCAAAAGGTTCTGTGCATCTGTCACAGGCTAAAACATTTCACTTTAACTGTGCCTTTCAAATTCCTTGAACTTTTACCTGCTCTTTTATCACTTTTTGGAGCTTTAAAAACGGCTGTGTTACATGTTCCAGACAGATTCAAACTTTTTTTGTTTACCTCTTTTGGAGTTTCTGTAAAAACATTAAGGTGACTGGTTGATGTATATTTGCCTAATTGGGATGCAATTAAACCTTGCTGTGTTCAAACTGATTAATGAAATGACCAGGAAATGGCCAGGCACTGTTTTAGAATGGGATGTCACAAAGGTGTGTGTGCTCCCTATCCGCACACACAGGGACACACAATGCTCTGTCTGTGTCACTTGCTGCTGTCAAGGCTGTACATAAAAATAAATAATAGTCTGTCGCTTAGTGTGAGAGCAGAGTGAGGGTGTCTGTCAGGACAGTTTGGCTTTAAATAATTTATTTTAAGCACTTCCGTCTCCATAAAAGATGATATAATCCTTTTTAAAACATTGTGACATTGTGGTTGTCTCTTAAATAGGAAGCTTTCTAAATGGTCTTTTTTTCCTCATCAACCAAATCCATGATCGTATTCTAAGATCCAGATATTGTAGTCAGTTTAAAGCTAAGTCTTACAGCTTTGTTATACCATATTTAGACAATCTGTGGAATGAGTGACTGTATTAAATATATATAAATATTCATGCCAGTATGTGAGTAAGAGAACAAAAGTGACAGAAAAAAGTGCTCATTTGAAGATGAAAACGAGACAGTTGGGAATATAAGCACCGAATGGAACCTTTAATGCAAAACGTACTGCATACAACAACTTCAATGGTTCTTTTGAAGCAGTCTACGTGAGCAGGGCTCTGTGAATGAGAATGGCTCTGAGGCCAGCTGTTCTATAGGCAGCACATCATTGAAATTCATGTGGAAGTTGAGCCGAGCTCATCTGTCTGACTCCTCCAAGTGCGTTGCCTCACAGAGCAGCAAATGAAATCATGTCATAAAAGGTTCTTGCACTTTCATTTTCCTCTTTACTGAAATGCAAAGTTCTTGGTATGGATTTTGCGGAAGAGGAGCCTGTCCTGGTTGTTTAAGACACTAAGCACAGGATCAAAGTTCTGATGAGCTCTGATTGACTACGGGAGCATCTCTTGCCTACAATTTTATTGTTTCAGTATAGCTACAGTTAAAGTCCTGAGTAATATAGATTTCTTCTGATGCACAGAAACATCAAACAAACAGTACAGGAGAATTACAGAGTAATAGAAACCTGTAATGTTTTAATGTCAATGACTAGCAAAAGTAGAGCCACACTGCCTCAGCTTTTTAATTTTTTCATCAACCGCTCTATCCTGGTCAGGGTTGTGGTGGGTGGCAGCAGGATGTACCAATGGATGATCCACCTTGCAGTCCAAAGACGTGCAAGTGAGGTGAATTGGAGATACAAAATTGTCCATGACTGTGTTTGATATAACCTTGTGAACTGATGAACCTTGTGTAACGAGTAACTACCGTTTTCGTCATGAATGTAACCGAAGTGTAAAACATGACGTTAAAACCCTAATAAATAAAGCCACCTTGCAACGTACAGAAGTTGAAGGAATGACTGCTGGTAATGACCTGATACCAGATACCACAGGACTTTCAGATGTCTTGTGGAGTCTATGGGTGTGTTCGAAAAGCTAGGGAGCTCTCTACATAGGCAACATTTTACGCCATCCTGTGCGCGACGCTCCCGAGAAGGAGGCTGTTCGAAATCCTAGATGCCTTAAAATCCTCACTAGTTAGGCATCTTAAAATTTCAATGTTATTTTCACTCAAGAACGAGTGAGCATCGGAAGCGTCCTTAGTGATCAAGGCAATCCCAGAATTCATTGAGGGTCGGCAGCCCTCACATAAAAATAAAAATGGCTGACGGTGCGGACAAACGAACGAGTAATTTTCAAACGTAAATAAATTATTACTGATTTTTAACTTGTATAAACTTGTACAGAGTGTTTTTATTTGCAAGTTTGGCTTGTCAGCAAATGGAACTGTTTTCTGTACATGAATCGAGATGTTATATTGACGTTAGCGTGCTGTGCTACCTCAATCCATTGGTTTTAATGGCAAGATGCTAGATGCTAAATGTTAAACCCGATGGAATCGCTGTCTGAGTAGCGCGTTCGAATAACCTGGCTTATAAGTCAATGACTTATATCCTCTCTACTGAGGCATCTGCCTATGTAGGCAGTAAGACAGCAAGGCAGCTCACTAGGTTTTCGAACACACCCTATATCTCATGTCACAGCTGTTTTAACAGCATATTAGGTGAGTGGTCCCAATGTTTAGGCTCAATGATAGGATCATACGATACATACGATGCAATTTTGCTGATTGAAATATTTACTTTAAAAAGATAATTCAACCCGGTCACATCTGAGTCGATTCTATCAGCACGTTATATAAACTCCTGGTTCACTTTGGTAAATCGTAAGCGGTTCTAGCTTTTGATGTAGATGAGAACAGAAAACGTTACAGAGCCAATCAGAGGCAAAGTTTATTAATTACTAAATTCGTTAGTTCAGGATCATCTGCTCTGTCTGACAGAAAACTTTTAGCTCCACAGGCAGAACGAGTCTGGCTCGGTTACCGCTCTGTGGTAATAGCAGTTTATTTAAGCTTTTTAATTAATCTTTTTAATGTAAGAGAGTCACACAGAATGTTCTGTAGTAGCTGGTGTTTATGTAAAACCACGACATTAATTAATAACAGTAAACATGGAGAAATAACTGAGAGCAACTTACGCTTTGCATAAAATGAATCGACTCCTGAATCACTTATATCGATACTGTGAACAGAGCGTCTCTCTTAAAGACACACACACACGCCGTTGCTTTTGTCACCGGTTTATCTTCACTGTGAGCCCTATTTTTAAGGTTTTTTCAGACTGAACTGTATAACATTAACCTGCGTGTGTGTGTGGTCAGTTAGACTAATGACATATGTCTCCTGTGGGTGACAAAATTAATTGCTTTAGTTTTACAAGGTGCCCAGAACCCTGATCGGTACATCTCTATAATAAACCACCAACCCCTGCCCCCCATCGGAAACGGCTATCGGCTATCGGCTATCGGCCATCGGCCGATCGCCATGAAAGGAGATCATTTACATTTTCAGCATTTAGCAGATGCTTTTATCCAAAGCGACTTACACAATGAGCTGAACACGATGAGCAATTGAGGGTTAAGGGCCTTGCTCAGGGACCCAACAGTGGCAACTTGGTGGTGGTGAGGCTCAAACCGGCAACCTTCTGTTTACTAGTCCAGTACATTAACCACTGAGCTATCACTGGCCCTGAGATCAGAAATCGAAATCGGTGCCCAGAACCCTGATCGGTACATCTCTATAATAAATTAAAATGAAAAAAATTATGACCTAAATTAAGTCAATCCTAAGCACAGTATAATGCAAATACAGCACTTTGGGGAAGGCCATTCAGTTACAGCACAAAGTAAATTTCATAAAGAAATGGAGTGTAAATCGTCCCTTAGTTAACTGACAAAAACTTGAAATCTCATCAAATAGAAGGTCTTACAGAACCCATGACAGAGGACAGGACCGGAGCTCTTTTGTCCTCTATTGTCCTCTAAGTAATTAAGGTACTGAACTAATGATCAGAAGGTCACAGGTTCAAGCCCCACATTTGCCAGGTTGGGCCCTTAAGCAAGGCATTTAACCATCAGTTGCTTAGATTGTACACAATCACAATTTCTTATGATAAAAGCATCTGCTAAATGAAGAATGTAAATGTAATTCTCTCCTGAAATAACCTATGAATTCTACAGAGACTAAAAAGCACAAGCTGACTGCTGTAACCTTACAGCAATGTTTGTTTTTGTATCTCTGAGTGCTTAGCAGCCCTAACCAGGCGCTGCAATGAAAGAGAGTTTCAGTAAATTGCTAAATGACCGTGGCGTGGTGCCTTTTTGAAACAGATTTAGCATAGTCCGCCTTTTTCTGGTGGCCTTCTATGGGGACCGTAGGAGAAACAGGCAGCCTTCCAGGAACGACCCTAGCCAGATTTCACAGACGGGGACAAACACTTGGCACAGCCAGCAGCTACACAATGCCAATACCCACATGGCATTGAATGCTGAGGTTCAGCGCGAGGTGAATTACCGCTCACTGCAGAGATCCAAAGCTGCAAACCAGGTTTTAAGGAAATAAAATGAGCAAAAAGGCTGCTTTAGGATGAAGGAGTATGAATGTGGTTATGTAAAAGAATGTAAAAGAATGCAGATGGAAAGCTTCCCATATTCTGAGGAAACTGTGTTCAAAGCTGAAGGCTGGCACACCGAGAATGGGATCTGTGTAATGAGTTCTTGATTCTTGGCTTCCCAAGAAACTTCAGGTAATCAGTAAAGAAGGGTTCAGATTACATTAATATAACAAAAATGTTACTCCAGCTAAAATACTGCCGTTTATAAGAATAATAAAGTAAAAATAGTCAAATAATGTGCTACTTAAGTTAGATAAATAGACACCACTGTGTGGTGCAGTGGACAAACACACAGGAAGAATTGAGCTAAGAGTCTTGGTAGTGCCACCTGTCTGATCTGGCACTCAACAGACACAATTAGTCAACCCAGATTACATTAACATTATGTAGGCTATAAGTGATCACATCAGGGTTGTGTGAGAGGGTGCGGATTCACAATCAGGAATAGGAAATAACTAGGTTGGGAGATAAAGTGGGTAAAATCCAGAGGTTTTAAATACTACATTTCTCGATCATTTAGATCAGAACACAGTAAATTATTTAATAAAGATTTTTTTTATTTTCATAGAAAAAGGCTTAGCACCGCAGGCTGAAACAGAGCTGGAGAGATGTAAAAGCTCACTGGGATCCCCAGGACACAGCAGGCAAGTGCCACTATATATTACTTCTTTATATATGCTTTTTAAATGTACTTCTTATTTAATATATGCTTTACAAACGTTTTAATATATATATATATATATATACATATACTGTATGTATATATATATATATATATATATATATATATATACTCAAAAAAATACTGTATAGAAAGAAGCAATTATAATAAGTAAATAAAATAAATGAATGTATTTTTTACTAACCCATTCATTCTGGTCAGGGATGCAGTGGGTTCAGCACATCCAGGAACATTTCTACATTATTTAGATCAGCACACAGAAAATAATTTAATGAAGATGTTTTTAATTCTTAGAGAAAGACTTTTAGCACTGCAGGCTGAAACAGAGGAACAGAGCAGCAGAGATGTAAAAGCTCGTTGGGATCCCCCAGGACACAATGTGCGAGTGCCAGCCTATTAGGCAATGATAAGGATTATTCAGATGAGAACGAAAGCAATTTGCAATTCAAACATGAGCTGTATTTAAAAAAAGGAACAATGTGTCCTTCCAATATCACTTACAACAGAGTTGTCTACAGTTTACAGTTTTTTACTCAGAAATTGCCAGTCATGTCTTTATGTGGACACCCGATTGGCTGACTGGGGATCTGAATCCTGGATCCCAGTGGTAGAGGGCTAGCGTAACCACTGCACCCATTTAAATAGACATCAGGGGTATACGTTAAAAAAGGCTGCAGTAACTAATATACATAGACAACATTCAATAATAAAACAAATTATTGGTAGTCTACGGCCAAGTCCAAAACGGTGAACCACACTAACATTTTTAGTTTATTACTAAAATCATTGCTTGCTGGGCAGTTGTCTATGCCACATGTCATTTCCACCACTGAGTTTGTTTTGATGTTTTTATAAGATTATAAGAGACAATTGAAGACATTGTGAAAAACATTGTAAATCCAGAATGGCCGACAGTTATGCTTTAAAAACTGGATCACTGGGTGTCTTCAGCACCCCAAAGATTGTTTATTTTTTGGCATTTAGCCACAATTTATATGACCAAACACGATACAAAAAAGGCTTTTTAAAAACATCTTTGCTTTTAGGGTCGCAAAAGCAGCAGCTTGGCAGTGGTGGGGCTTAAACCAGCAACCTTCCAAGTACTAGTTCATTCCTAACATGACATTTTTGCCTACAACTACCTGAAACTACATAGCTTATTCTATTAAGTGAGAGAAGGCTAAAACGTAAAATACTTACACAAACATCAACAACTTCCTAAAAACAAAACACTCAAAACAAACCAACAAACTAAAACTTCATTTCAACCTTTAACACCTTATCCGTCGAGAACCAGCATCACTCAAGGCTTCGGGATTTAACGAGACAATCCAAAGAGTCTGATGCAATTTTTATATAAGCTCCACAGTTCAAAATCAGTATGCCAGCTTGGTGCGGTCCTGAGTCGAGCAAGATATCTTTCATTCATTATTTATGCCTAGAGAGAGGAGTCTATACCTGAAGGCACACTAGGATTCCCATAGTCCATCTTGACATCAAAGGCTCTTCTATAATCTCCTTCTCCCCCCCCTTCCCTCCTACTCGTTCATCTGACATTATAGCCCATCTTACCCACTTATTCAATTTTTATAATGCAGTGATACAGTTATTTGCATAATTATATGGGCATTAAGCTCGTATGATCGTTGATGGTTAAGACTCTCTGCTTTCTAATTAAAACAACACTGAGAATATCACAGGGCCGACTGTGCCTGTTTATGCACTAAAATATGCAGCATTCTGCTTAAGTATAGACTAGTGGCATCTTTATGGTCCTTCATATAAAGAGTTTACTGAAGAGTCATCAGTGACTCAGTAATTACTTCTATAATCTCCTTTCACATGGCTGACTAGCTGCTCTTGCGTTTAGCATTCTAATATTTTGCATGTAATTCAGAGTGATAGCTCAATTGCAGAAAGTAATACAAATACTCAAAGGAAATCACTCTGACGAAGGATTTGGCTTAGAAAATATTACAAACCAATGACAGGGGCATACATTTCAGATATATTAGGCAAATCATTTTAAATAGCTCTGAATATTACCAGCAGAATTATTTGCCATTAATTCTACATGTCAGTCAGTTTAGCATGGCCTTATAAAATCAGACAAAATCTGGAAAATTCACTCACAGTACCAGACTAACAGTTCTAATCAGGAGCTTTAATAGCTAATTATGATCCTGTCACTTTACAGCTAAGCTGACTGACTGCCATTTTCTGCTGATTTTTTGCTTTTTTGGTGGGCTAACTAAATACATTTAACACGCTGGTACATTTCCATTACCTGAAACTTAAATGCATTCAGAGTTCAAACTGGTATTTAAAATTCCCAAAGTATGCTTTATATATTACTACTATATATATATACTATTTAAATATACTTCTTACTTAATGCAGTATATGCTTTCAAATATACTGTACTTCATAATTAACAATAAATATTGAATATCAATAAAATGCTACATAAAGAGAAGCCACTATAAATAAATTAATTCATTTTTTACAAACCTATTCATTCTGTACAGAGATCCAGTGGTGTCCAAAAACACCAGGCACAAGACAGGAATACATATTGAGTATGAACTATTAACTTACATCTGTGGACAATTTAAAGGCCTAGATCTACCTGCTGGCTTTTAGAAGGTGAAAGACCCAGGAACAGTGGATGGATCAAATCTAGGTCCTTAGGACAACATGTTGCTGTGTGGCACCTACTCCGGCACCACAATGGCACCCATATTATATTATGATATACAAATCAATCCCGCTTCAGAGCAATTTTAAGTTGTGCTTTCTAGGGTAAACCATCAAATGAGATTAACACCACAGCACTTAATGAGGTTGTCAAGGTTATTAAATAAACACTTTTTTAACCAATCATGGCATTTTGAGATAAACAAAATGATAGTAAGATTCTAAATTCTTACATTTTTGTGCCCTGCCAAAAACCAAGTTTAGTATCAATGACTTTATTACTATTACGATAATCCCATTGTCACCATATTTAAATGATTTTGTACAAGTCATTTTTGCTGGACTTCAAACAGATGTTTTTAATGTAATTAATGTAATATAAGTAGAGCTGCAAAAAATAATTGCCTAAATTGGTACAATTTAATAATACATTGTTATTTAATTAGTTGTTCAACGTTTTAATATACATTAAATGTTCTTTTTTTATAGTTTGAATACACTAGTATTTTCATTCCATTTCACAAATTTTCCATCCACAATACAAAACCGTAACAGTGCTGGTTTGTTACCAACGTCTCTCCCCTGCTGCTTTATGTACCAGCTCATGTACTGCTGTTTCTTTAGTACTGATTCAAGATTGCAAGAGCAGACATGCACTGACTCTCAGCTGAGACGTGCAGAACAAACCAAAACAACCAACAATTTTTCATAATATAGAGATATTTTATTGACAGGGATATATTGTTTATAAAAACTGAATAAAAAGGTCAAATGCAGCAATATTGTGAAGCTTGGAAACAGAAAACACTGAGCACAAAGCTGGAATACCCTGAACAGGGCACCAACAGGGCTTCAGCCTTTCCCACACAGACCATAGCCAACTGTCTGTGTAAACATCTGCCTGGCCGACTGATAGCACCGCTGAGACTTAAACCCCAATCTCAGTGGTAGAGAGCTAGCGTAATAGACACTGCACCATCCAAACACCTGTGTAATTATAATAACTGATAAGTAATATATATGATATATAATATATGATATATAATATATGATATATAAGTCACACAAACCTAACAGGACAGACAAATAACAATTCCTAATTATATGCATGTCAACTGTCGGCTAAAATTTTACAATTTTACAGCCATAATCTAAATATTTATAGAAATTAGTTAATTATGTTACTAAATGTACTGTACACACCAACGTTTTTCTCAGTAACACCTGTTTTAGCTATTAGTTTTGGACTTTTCCAAAATGAAAACCAAATCCTATTTTTAAATAGAATTATTGGTGCTAATTATTTTTGTATTACAGTTTAATAATTCATGTAACTAACAAAAATGTTGAAAGGATCTAAGAGGAGAGGCATGGTGTAGGCATGTATACTATAGTACAGTACAGCTGCAGAGAGTGCAGAGACTGATGATGTACCGAAGCACTTTAACTCATCAACGTTGTGATAGAGTTTCTCTTTTCTATAAGAGCACTTTGCCACCTACTGACCATGCAATGTTATCACATTATCCTTCATCCATTTATCAAGAACTGAACTTAAAGAGAACATTTTTTACCACATACCTTCAAAATCTTACACATTAAAGTTTAATTTTATGGTTTTACACCAAATCTCTCAATTCTTGCCCACTTGTGATTCATGCATTATAAAAAATTATACATTTAAATCACCAATTTAAAAAATGATAACCAAACATATGAGTTCATTTCTATGTGTTTGCTCTATTGTTGATGATAAACAACTAAACACTGGTGAAAGAGGTGAATTTAATTACAGCTTTTCTTTCAACTTTATATCTAACAGCTAACTGGGAAAAATTAACTAGTGCACTCTAGTGGTGATGTACTAGGACAGTTTGTCAAATGGATGCAATCAGGACATGTACTGTATGTTGGAGGTGTTACTTCACTGATCTTGCAAGGTCATTTAGCAATTTCTCAAGGACATTTGACATATAGGAAAATGTATTAAAATACTTGGTTATAGACGCACTGGATCTGACAATGACATTCGTTCTGTATGAGGTTTGCTTTACTTTTGAATAATTACCACTGTAGACCACACATAACTACTGATTTTAATGGTAATAATAAAAACCTGTTTATTACTATTGTATATTATAATTATGTTTATTTCTTTTTGTCTAGTACTGGGGACATTCTAAAACACTGAACATGGCTTGACGTGACACAGTCCATCAACACCAAATCTCTCTATTCATTAATTTACCTTTACATTGTTTTCTGTGCCACTGGCAGCCACAAACATAAAGTATAATTGCTCCACAAACAGCTTAACAGTTAGCAAGGTGTTCTTTATTTTATCACTCAACAGCAGTATTTTTTAGAATTAGTTTTGCATGCTTTATATGTTGGCTTTGTGACAAGGTTGCAGTTAAAAGTTTCATTTCAACGAATCTCCAATCACAACTCACTACTCCAAACCACGATTCCTGTGTCAGCTAAACCTCCCTGCAGGTCTTTTGCTGTCATGCTGTATGGGGGTTATTGGGAGTTTTGTCCTGGTTTTTCACATCTTACTCTAACCTTCACAGTTCCCTTTCTTGGTTTATTAATAACATTTATTTATATTTAGTAGTAATGCATAAACATCTGCATTAAAATGTCACTTTTTAAATAATTTGCTTTAAAGGTTGTTTACTGAGTATCTGTATGAGCCATAATGTATTTACTACAAGACCTATGTTAAAAGACACCTTCAGGGTGGCAGATTCAATTAAAATACCTGCGCTTTATAAAGGCTTTTCGAGCTGTATGGAGGTATACAAGTTCAGCTTAACATCCCACTAGCATAAAAGAGAAGTGATTTCAACAATATAAAATGCAGTTAAGAGCAGCACATTGATTTAACATTATTCATGCAGGAAGACATGAGGCCATTGCATCTGCGAGGGTCGTCCCCTTGATATTATTTCTCCGTATCTTTAATTTTGCATGGCTTGCAGCTTAATCAGCTACCTAACGCCCAAACAACTTCATTACGGAGCAGCTCGAAGAGCTTGCGCCTACAGCACATGAATTCTAATGAGGACCCTGAAATGTCCTCAAGACTTTTGTTGGAAAATATTTTATTCATTTTTATAGCTCACAATAACTGGAAACGACATCTGAGCTTACATGCATGTTAATTAAAAGACTTACAAGTCAATTGTTGGTTATTAGCATAATCCAAATAGTGTGCATACACTTTACTGAAACATCAAAGTGTTTCAAAGTGGTGAGAGAAACATCAAAGTGAAGGTGCTACGCATGAAAGGCATTGGGAATGAGGTTTCAGAAGGGAGGTATAGTACTGTGTTATAAAGGGGGGGAAACATTAAAAATGGAGAGACAAAATATAAAAAAGTGACATGATGCCAGAAATGAAGGGGAAGGAGAATTTCGAAAAAGAAAGTAGGAAATGTCTTCATACAAAAACAAGTAAACATGGTAATTATTCAAAATGACTAAAAGAGTCTAAGTATTCATTTACTTAACATGTAATTATAATGCGGTATGTACTTTACAGTGGGTAAAAATGTGAAATGAGGTATTTTGATTTTAAAATCAAGTATCATTTTAATTCTGTAACCAAAAAGAATGATCCAGAGCTGGTTCAGCAACCTTTTGTAAACAAGCCGATTAAACAGCACACATACACACACCCGTCCACATGATGCTCATATGCCCAAAGTAGATGCCTTTGGGGGTGGGAAGGGTTTCAGTCTGGGCACCCCAAACAGTCTGCCGCTACTCATTTCCACAAGCAGGAAGCTGCAACGCACTGTGTTTTCAGACATTTAATTGACATTCAATTACATTACACTTACACAACATTAAACACTTAAATATAACCTTTCCAACAGTGTGAAGTCGCTGAAAGATCTCAATAAAAAGCACACAATGTAGTTATGAAAGATTGAACTATTTAGCTGTGAGGAGGAAACGGATAGCTCATGAAACGGATAGTGGGACATGATCACCAGCAGGCAAGTAAGTGCTGCTGTGAACAAAGTCAGCTCAGCAGCAGGAGAAGTTCTGACTACAGCTTACGTTTTTAGCTTATATTATGATACCGCTCATGAGGTCCTGGGTTCGATCCCCAGGTGGAGCGTTCCGGATCCTGTCTGTGTGGAGTTTGCATGTTCTTCCTGTGTCTGCGTGGGTTTCCTCCAGGAGCACAGTCCAAAGACGTGCAAGTGAGGTGAATTGGAGATACAAAATTGTCCATGACTGTGTTCGATATAACCTTGTGAACTGATAAATCTTGTGTAATGAGTAACTACCGTTCCTGTCATGAATGTAACCAAAGTGTAAAACATGAGGTTAAATTCCTAATAAACAAACAAACAGACATGATCACTCATGACCGCTCATGACCAGCTCATGACTGTAGGCAGTTGTAGCCTAGTGGTTAAGGTGCTGGACTAGTAATCAGAAGGTCGCTGGTTTAAGCCCCACCACTGCCAGGTTGCATCTGTTGGGTCCTTGAGCAAGGCTCCTAACCCTTAGGCTTTATACAGTTACAGTACTGTAAGTCGCTTTGGATAAAAGCGTCTGCTAAATGCCTAAGATGTAAATGAATAATATTCTGACGTCAATCATATTGAAAATTTATGAAGGATAGAGGGATTTTAAAATTGCAAGTCCATCAGAGCAACATTTGCTAAGCTAATTAGATCTAGATTGAACCACAATGCTGTACAAGCTTTTTTTTTTTTTAACATAGACGTGTTGAAGCTGTCTTTGCCAACAACTGTTTCACCTAAAAACTAATGTTATTTATTTTGGATGTTCTAATATTCATTTATTATGTTTATGAACACATACTCTATATGGACAACCCTTCCATTTTTTTATTTACAGCTGCTAAGAGATGTAATACATCAATCATATAAAGGAAATTATATGTTTCCAACTTTGCAGCAGCAGTTTAGGGAAGGCCCTTTCCTGTTCTATCCTGACTGTGCCCCTGTGCTATAAAGTGCCCTGCACAGAGCCCTGAGCCCCCCAGTCCCACTAAACAGCTCTGGAATTAACTGGAACATCAACTGAGATTTTTCTGACCAATATAAGTGCCAAAAAGAAACAGATGCACTTTTGACTGAATGGGCACGAATTTCCACAGACATACTTCAAAGTCCTTTGAGAAGCCCTCTTAGATGAGTGGCTGCTGTTATAGCTGAAAAGATTGCATACTGGTCACTTGTTAATACCATTTGTTAGTACCAATTACACTGAAGTGTTTAAAAATCCCAACAACTCTGCTGCACCTCATATAATTACACATTCATTACATTATTCATTCATAGTTTTACCACCACTTTATCCTGGTCAGGGCTGCAGTGGATCTGATTCACTGAGCAAAAGGTAGGAAACACCCTAGATAGGTCACCAGTCCATCACAGGGCTCACTCTCTCTTTCTCTCTCACCCTCTTAACTGGCCTGAAAACTGGCCAGAAACCGGAGCACCCAGAGGAAACAATCGTACCAGAACTATAACCACTACTATATCAGTACCGTGTTTGTGTCATTGCCATGCTGAGTATGGTCCACCACCCAAATACAATCTTGTCAGAGGAAATTCTTATGAATTGTTAAATTGTGTTTAGGAGGGTGACAACAGTGTGCAGCTTTGTCAGATGGGCAACAGATGAGCTACATTCAGTAATTGTATACCCACAAAGTTAATCTGTATGGTGTATGCAGCTAATTAGAAATAATGTACATACCAAGTAAGGAGAACCTGTTAAGTGCTCACTGAGTCTATGTAACGTTAGTTCTCAAGTGTTAATTGTCCCCAAATCTAAACTTCGCTTACTGGTTGTTTAGTCTATGTAAAATATAATGCTATACATGCTTACACATGTAAAGTGAATATATATATTTATTTAATTACTAGCCCGCTTATGCTGTTTGAAAGTGCTAACGGAAATAACGGTCAACTTACCGCGACTGCAGCACACGACGCCGTTACCTCAGAAGCTACTTTACTGATATCCTCAAATCACAGTCTTATGGTTTTTTTTCTCTTCTGACGAGTTCAGGAACACTGAACGCTTAAATAAACAGTAAAATAAAGTGTTTTAGGTGCTGTGGTACCGCGACCTTGTGCACTCTCCCACCGACGAGCAGAGAGAAACACCAACACCGCGCAGTGACAGATGCACGCGCCGAGAGGGGGCGGGGCTTCACACGAGCAGCATCCAGACCTTGATTGAAGAAATCGTTCTGGTCAGGGTCGCAGTGGGGCGTGAACACACCATGGACAGCGCCTTAATGTACATGCACTCAGTCAATCTCTCACATCTAAATAAAATCTATACAGTCATTTTACCTTCTGTATCTTTTTGAAAGATGGGAGAAAATTGGAGTCCCAAAGTGAAGCCCACACGGACAGTAGGAGAACATGCAAAATTCTTCATGTTGTTAAAGAATCCGGGGAGGCACGGTGGCTCAGTGGGTAGCACTGTCTCCTCACAGCAAGAAGGTCCTGGGTCCTGGAGTTTGCATGTTCTCCACTTGTCTGCATGGGTTTCCTCCAGGAGCTCCGGTCCAAAAACATGCAGTCAGGTTAATTGGAGACACTGAATTGCCCTATAGGTGAATGGGTGTGTGTGTGTGTGTGTGTGTGTGTGTCTGCCCTGCGATGGACTGGCGCCCCGTCCAGGGTGTTACTCAGGGGCGTAACTACAGGGAGTGCAGGTGCACTGGGGCCCATGGCAGGGGGGGCCCTCCACGACCTGCACTCGCCAGGTCGTTATTATTATATTACAATATTTTCGTTATATAAAATTAAAATAACTAAAACCGTGCATTAAAAATACCAGAGCCATTCATATATATATATATATATATATATAGATATAGATATAGATATAGCTATAGATATATATAGAGAGAGAGAAAAAAAATTTTTGCACTGGGGCCCATGAGCTCCTAGTTACGCCACTGGTGTTACTGTGTGCCTTGCACCCATTGAAAAGCTAAGATAGGCTCCAGCACCAACCCACAACCCTAATTGGATAAGCGATTAAGAAAGTGAGTGAGAGATTAGATATTTTATCTACACACATTGCTAACAGTTGAATAAAATAATTTAAATTCAATAAAAAATGTCCTTTCTTGTTTATTCTTTATTGAATGATTATAATTGCACATGGGCACAAAATTAAGACCATTAATGCTTTGATGAGTTTGGCCTGCACTGAACACGGTGAACACACAGCGTCGAGGATAAAACATACAACGTTAGTGACTGACTACTGCACTTTGAATAGGCACAGATTGGCATGCACACTCCATTGTGGGAGCAACCCTGATAATAATGTCTTTGGATTCAAAATGAAATATCCAAGGGTTTACATACTTTATACATGTTGCTGTATGTAAACCACAACTATACATACATAATGCACTCATGACGATAGACAACAAGTGGAAGCTTATTAAAACATTATTGAGCCCACAGATTCCCCCACATTAAAAATAATCATCTTGATCCACACATATCTCCTTAATGAACCCATGTGACTTCTCTGAGGCACTCTGAGAAATGCCATGTCACCGGCGGGTGAGTAAAGCCAGCAGGGTAATTGTGTGGCTGGGAGGTAAACTGCACAGATAAGAAGCTGAGCACTGATGCTGTGTCAAAAAGAGGAGTTTCCCTCCTCTTCTGCATCACTCCTTCTCTATTTTTTTCTGTTGAGCAGGTCCCAGACAACATCTCTGTGAAGAGAAATGCTCACTCAGCTGCTCGTGCTGATAATGACATCATCTTTTTCTACTGAAAGAGAGACAGACAGAGCCAGAAGAAGGAACGAGTGCAGCAGGGGAGGATTGAGCGAGAGCATTAACAAGGCAATGGCAGAAGCTCAGATCTTCTCATCTGTCAGTGTAATAATGCCTGCGGTCTGTTTCTAAGCAAAGAAGCCAAAAACTACAGCACAGCATGGCCTGAGCGCCTGAACAGTTCCAGTCAAGCAGTCAAGCAGTCAAGCAAAGTGAAGAAACAGAGCTGTGTGCACTTGCAACGGTGTATAGTATATGTTTATCTGAAGCCCTCTTTTTAATATATCAAAAATAAAATAACTGCAGTTCTTAAATGTTTTATATACAGACATTTTACAGATGCTGCTGACCTGGCTGGCCCTCTACAGACATATATTCTTAGAAGAAGAGTATAAGAAGTCTGAGAACAGGAAGGCCAGATGGAAAGTCGACTTTTTGTCATTACAAAACACAAATAAAGAAGAAACACAGAGGTAGCTGTACAAAGCCATCACTGTCTGGTGGACCGAAACAGAATATATTTATGTTTTGCATTTTAGCATTGAACAGAGATTTGTATCAAAAGCGACGCACAGTTGCAACTTAATACAAGAAGTTAAAGGCTTATACCCCTACCTAGATGCCAAACAGTGGCAACTTTGCAATGGTTGAAGCACCTGAAGTAACTCTTGAATCTTCAGACACCTTTCTAGGTTTTATTACATTTACATTTTCGGCATTTAGTAGACACCTTTATCCAAAGCGACTTACTTTACAGGTACAGTATACAGTCTAAGCAATTGAGGGTTAAGGGCCATGCTCAATGGCCCAACAGCAGCAACCTGGTAGTGGTGGGGCCTTAACCAGCAACCTTCTGATTACTAGTCCAGTACCTTAACCACTAGGCTACAGCTTGCCCTATCTGTTTATCTGAACCCCTCTTATTATTAGTTTGTTAAACATTTGTCATGCTCAAGCAGCCATCATACTGTCAAATGTTAGTGCTGTTATTATAAAGAAAGGCTGAATAGGAGCAACAACAGCTCAGCCACAAAATTCCAGACCTCTCAAGCTCACAGAACACGACTTTTGAGTGATACAATGGATACAGTGTTGAATTAGTCTGGCCTCAGTTGCAGCACTCACTCTGGTAGTGTTGTTGCTTCCCAGCCCCAGAATCCCCAGAAGGCTCTGGATTACCACACTGAGTTGATGATGTCCCAAAGGATTTTCCAAAAGATGCCCTCATAACCCAAATCCAAATAAAACAGTTATTAAAAATTAATGAACAGATCTACAAAATTAACATCAGCTAACAGAGAGTCAGCTGGTTATTCACTTGGTGAGTAGTGAAAATAACATAAGGTTTTAAACAGCTGGATCATATTGATCCATCCCAAACATCTGACGTGCATTTTGTACAGCTTCAGTTCATCACCGCGCTATCTCATCACTGTCCTCCGACAGCCAAATTACAGCTGTGACAAGGCAGCAGAGAGTTACGAGGGCTCTTCCCTAATCCTCTATTGAGACCTCTGATCAATGGCCTGTTTCCCAGTCCTCTTGTAAAGGTTAAAATCCTGACAGCTGCTTGTTTGGCCTGATTTACATCTGTTGTTATAGGCACAGACCACAGACCTCAGATCAATCCTCTGTACCAGGCATGTATGTCTGAGGACTATGTATGCATGGGAAGTGGTGTGCAAAATCTCTGCTCTGCTCGGATTACATATATTTCAAGCAAAGACATATACATTTTTCTTACCAAGTCAGAACATTTGAAGAAACTTTTAATAACCAGCTCAGAATCTTCCAGTTTTCAGCCACTCATTCTTGCAGATCATTTCCAGTTCTGTAATATTCTTGGGCCTTCATGCATGCTGCGTAATCTACACACAAATAATTAATCATGTTTTAATGATGCTAAATGAAGTCAGAGGACTGTAAGAGCCAGTACGAAAGCTAGCATTTCTCAGAGTAGTTTGGATTTCAGGCCATTGTAATATTCTAAAACAATAAATTTAGCTTATCTAGATGTTGTTTTGCATTGTTCAGACATTGACTTTTGTGATGAGGTCACAGGTAAGGTTTACTACACTGGGAAAAGGGCAACTTCATATAAAACCACCTCCTTGTTTCTACACTCACTGTCCATTTTATCAGCCTCACCATATAGGAACACTTTGTAGTTCTACAATTACTGACTGTAGTCAATCTGTTTCTCTGTATGCATTGTAACCCCCTTTCATGCTGTCCTTCAATGGTCAGGGCTATCCCAGGACCACTACAGAGCAGGTATTATTTAGGTGGTGGATCATTCTCAGCACTGCAGTGACACTGACATGGTGGTGGTGTGTTAGTGTGTGTTGTGCTGGTATGAGTGGATCAGACACAGCAGCGCTGATGGAGTTTTTAAACACCTCACTGTCACTGCTGGACTGAGAATAGTCCACCAACCAAATATATATCCAGCCAACAGCGCCCCGTGGGCAGCGTCCTGTGACCACTGATAAAGGTCTAGAAGATGATCAACTTAAACAGCAGCAAAGATGAGCGATCATTTCTAACTTTACATCTACAAGGTGGACAAACTAGGTAGGAAGATCTAATACAGAGGACAGTGAGTGGACACGGTATTTAAAAACTCCATCAGCATTGTTGTGTCTGATCCACTCATACCAGCACAACACACACTAACACACCACCACCATGTCAGTGTCACTGCAGTGCTGAGAATGATCCACCACCTAAGTAATACCTGCTCTGTGGTGGTCCTGTGGGGGTCCTGACCATTGAAGAACAGGGTGAAAGCAGGCTAAAAAAGTATGTAGAGAAACAGATGGACTACAGTCAGTAATTGTAGAACTACAAAGTGCTTCTATATGGTAAGTGGAGCTGATAAAATGGACAGTGAGTGTAGAAACAAGGAGGTGGTTTTAATGTTATGGCTGATCAGTGTATATGGCCGCTGTTAAGGAATTGCATGTCCAAAGAAGCTCATGGTCAGGCATCCTCATACCTTCTTCCATAAAGTGTATTTTTTATCATGGAAAGGTACACAATTGCTGCTTTGGTGCTGGTCCAGGACTTGGTGAACTACCAGCAGTAAGTAGCATTGGCTTTGTGCACAATGTGGTTCTTCTGCTGACTCCACTTATCTTACTACAGCTATTGTTTTACACTATTTACACTAAATAAGAGGCAGGGCACTAAGCATTTATATGGCTGTTAATGGGTTTTATGTCAGTAACGTCCCACACTTGGTTCTTGTCATGAATCTTAGTTTGGAGTAGTGGGAATTCTATTTAGATTTGGGACGTTATTGACATAAAACCCTTTAACAGTATTTTCTCAGAGTTTTTGAAGTTTTTCATAAATTTATTTTTGAAATTCTACAAACAAAGTCAGAACTATGTGTGTGCATCATTTTAGTGGGGGGTTTTAACACTACCGTACGAATGGCTCAGCTGTTTTGTACCCAGTGCCAAACACAAAACCTCCAAACTGACCTCAGAGCTGCTGAATGCATAGCTGTTTTACTGATTCACAACTTGTAGTCATCCAAACACATTCCTGTCAGATATGTTCTTTCTGGACATCACAAAGTGTTAGAAGGCCATAAAAAGGACGTAGTGGCCACCATTTATCTGTTTATTGACTCAGATGCTACGAGAGCAGGAATAGCACACCAGAACAGATGAGCTGTCCCCAAATACTGCCTGTGCTCCAATTGCCAACATAATTACAAAATCTGGCTTTGCTGAGACAGGCTCTGTATAGAAAAGCTGTCCGCTGATGAAGCTTTTTTGGCTCAGCCTGGCGCCGCACATGGTAAATATGAATTTGAGACACTTCTGTGTCGTTGGCAGGTCATCTGTTTTGTTCCCATTTAAAACAGCATATATTAGAAGATAGAATTGTCACCGTGCCAGGTGTTAAGTCAGCAAGCATACTCTGATGTCTTTCATATTTCATAGTGATGAGTGAGGATGTCATAGCAGGGCATGTGCATCCATATCGTTTTTGATTAATGCACCGAATCTGTGGCTTAAATTGATTTTTTCATCAGCCTAAAACTAAATAAATGCTAAGTAAATGTCTAAAAAGGGCAGAATCCAGTCCATGCACCATGTTTTATTACAAAAAGGTTCATCATTATCTGTTTAAAATAATACAGCATATGAAATGGAGCAGTATTAGGAGTCCACTGCTGGGTCAAAAAATACTCACACTGAGACTACATTTATACATTCCTACAAAAGTACAATACTGACATGTTAATTTGTGCCATGGATTCCTATTTTTTAAAATGAGTGATATCCCAATAGCTAGCCCACTAAGACTGGGATTCAGGGTTTGAATCCCCATCAGTGCTATCAATCAGTCAAGTGTCTACATACAGACATGATTGGCTATGTCTATGAAAAGGGTGGCCAAGGCACTGTGATGGATTGACACCCTGTCCAAGGTGTGTTACAGCATTAAGCTTACCTGGCACAAACCTAATCTGAATAAAGCGCTGGTAAAACATGAAATTAAAATACAATGAAAATAAATAGGGTTAGATTGAATACAGCTATTAAATAGAACACAGAACAGTGGTCACTTGCCAAGGTAGGTAAAAAAATCTGTATACATGCATAGACGTAGCTGAAATACTGATGGAGCAGTCCACATTGATGCAGGAAAGAATAATAAATCACCAAATCATTTAGTTGCTGAATGTATATTTTCGACCAAGCATTTCTTTAGGATACTAACAATAAACTGATAAAAGAACTTAAAGTCATTTAAAAATACCTGCAGATATTATTAAAATCTCAATACTGCCATGACATGCATGACCTTTAAATGTGTGTGTAAAGTTTTGACTATTACTCTAGAACTAGTGGCCCCAGGTGCGATGGAAAATGTGAATGGTCATTAGTATGGACCTGGCTAGTTTGGGCCCCAAATCCGCCACAAGTTAATTATGCTGGGAACTCATATCTTGGCTTTGCACTCTGGCAGAAGAGCAACATGACTTCATTATTAATTATGAGACAACAGCTAATTACAGTCATCTGTAAGTTCTTGGGACTGGTAGTGGGGCTGGAACCAACCATGTTCAAGTGCATTGAGTTAACCAGTGACATCACATAGACTGTAGCTTGTAGCCGTAGATTCACATGTTTGGAGAAAGGACATGCTAACCTCTAACTACCTTGGTGGCTGTCATGTGAGATGGGTGTGATGGGTGATGTCATAATTGGACTCATATGTTTAAAAAAGATGCATTTGGCTGGATATACAACATGTGCCCTGATGCTATTATTTATCATAAATCAGCTACATTTTTAATCCTGGAGAATGTATGCCTCATTTAAAACCTTTCTTCTGCTTCATTATTTCTGACACTGAGGTGATGCAATGTTTGCCTCTTGTTAAAAATGACACCCCTCAGCTGAGATGGATGCATGTGTTTGTGTTGAACTGCTTATCTCTCTGACAGCAGGCTGAAGCAGGCTGGTCACAAAGCTTTGTTTGATTGACAGCTCATTAGTATGAAGGAGAAATTCTCAGGAGAACCAGTTCTAAAAGGTCAATATGGTGAAAGGGACAATCTGTGATGCGTTATTACCCCCAAATATGACAATTTTCTGACCAAAAGCGTTTATTAAGGGTCATTTGAGATGCTGTGATTCCCTCTAGTGGTGATGATTATTTGGTGCATTGGTTAAATGACGAGGCCTTGACTTGAAAATAACCTCTATTTGTTAGACAGGCAATAGAGCTCTAATAAAGTCATGTCAGTGTCATAAGTGTAGTAAAAAGTGTGCATACACTTATAAAGAAAATGACACTATACGGCCAAAAGTATGTGGACACTGTGGAACTACTTAGTTCATGCAAACTATTGCAAACAGATGGAAAAATCAATCATATAAAACTTAATTGTTTTCAACTAGGTGCTGTTTCTGTATAATTCTGTCCCTGTGCACAAAGCAAAGTCCATGAAGATATGACTTGACGGTTTTGGTGTAAGTAACTCCAGTGGCCTGGACGAATGACTAAACTAATAAATATACACCGACATAAAATTAAAACCACCTCCTCCATCTGTTTCTTTACATACTTTTTTTTTTTTAGCTTCCTTTCATGCTATTCTTCAGTGGTCAGGACTCTCCCAGGAGCACTACAGAGCAGGTATTATTTAGGTGGTGGATCATTCTCAGCACTGAAGTGACACTGACATGGTGCTGGTGTGTTAGTGTGTGTTGTGCTGGTATGAGTGGATTATTAAGCACCTCACTGTTACTGCTGGACTGAGAATAGTCCACCAACCAAAAATATTCAGCCAACAGCGCCCTGTGGGCAGCGTCCTGTGACCACTGATGAAGGTCTAGAAGATGACCAACTCAAACAGCAGCAATAGATAAGTAATCGTCTCTGACTTTACATCTACAAGGTGGACGAACTAGGTAGGAGTGTCTAATAGAGTGGACAGTGAGTGGACACGGTATTTAAAAACTCCAGCAGCATTGCTGTGTCTGATCCACTCATACCAGCACAACACACACTAACACACCACCACCATGTCAGTGTCACTGCAGTGCTGAGAATAATCCAGCACCTAAATAATACCTGCTCTGTGGTGGTCCTGTGGGGGTCCTGACCATTGAAGAACAGCATGAAAGTGGGCTAACAAAGCATTCAGGAAAACATATGGACTACAGTCAGTAATTGTAGCACTACAAAGTGCTTCTATATGTTAAGTGGAGCTGATGAAATGGACAGTGAGAGCAGAAACAAGGAGGTTCTTACATGCTTGTGTAAACGTTTTTCAGCTATATTTTCCTCAGTAAAGGGTTCTACTATGCTCTAGCCTGCCCTTTTCCCCAAAATAGTTGTATTTGTTTCCTAGTGTCCTCTTTGGTCACTGCTGTCTGCTCAGGGATATTGGGACTATTTTCTCCAGTGGTCCAATGCTTAGCATGCTCAGTGGTTGAAAATGAATTCCTCTGGTCATATGTTAGACCCATCCCTAACCACATGGTGGAAGCAGAGGGTTGTTTTGGCACCATGGTTCGTATCCTGGCTCAGTTTCATGGTCGGAAAACCTCCTGCCTCGTTTAGAGCCAAGTAAACTAGAGGAAAAGAAAAATATCTATCCTGTAAATTCCTACTCCGTATGAATACACGTGGCCAACAATATAAGACTATAAATGTGGCCTGTAAAACTCATAAAAGTGTCTCTAATGACTGTAAAAAAACTTAATATGGAACCATGTCTGGAAAGCATGGGACTGTTAAAATGTCAGTTTGCCAAGTGTGGAAAAATATAGGGAACCTTGGAGAAAAAGGCAGGCCTTGTTTAACATGATACAATCTCTTTAGGACTTAAAGAATTTTACCCTTAATTTAGACTTTAGGGAACTTGATAGAGTCAAGGCTGGACAGTTGGATGTTAATGCTTAGTGACTTTTAACAAAATTGAATTGCAAGTTATGGACTAGTAAACTGTCCGGGGTGTTTTTTACATTTCGCCCAAAGAATTGGACCCACAGTGACCCTGAATATGATAAAGCGGTGGTAAAACAGACAGTGAATGAGTGAATGATTTTTAAGTATTTAGGTAAGTATATATTTTGCACATTTCATTTTGTTGTGGATTTAATCCTGAATGGATATAACTGGCACTTTACCCATCAATCTGTACCTCTTCCTATAATGACATGTTTTTAGAGTTTTCCCCCCAAATAATGACCAAAAACTGTAATCTCATTTTTAAAAAGTATTTACATCCTTAGTGTGGAACTGCAAATTGAGGTCCGGTTCATCCTGTTTGCTTTAATAAGCCTTAAAATGTGTCTAGAACTTGACTGGAGTCCACCTGTTGCAACCCAAACTGAGAGGACATAGTCTGGAAAGGCACACATGAGCTTTGAGTGTTTTCAGGACCACAGCAGCCTCAAAGATTTAAAAATGTAAAAAGCTTGGCACAACCCTGAAACTTCTGAAAAAAGAGCTTTCTGTGCAGAGAGACTGGAGAACCAGTTGGATGGACAGCCATCTCAGTAACACTTAATAAATCAGACCATTAAGAAAGAGTGCCAAGAGCAGCCAGTGTTGAGTAAACAGCACAGGATTGCCCACTAGATTTAGAAGTGTTCTAAATGGCTGGTAAAGGACAACATGCAGAAAATGTTTCTTTGGTCTGACAAGTTAGAAAAAGTAAACTCTTTAAGAGGAACAGCAGTCACTGTGTCTATTGAAAAACATCCTTACAATAAAATGCGTATGTGATTCAGGTGCAAAAGTCTGAATCAAGTCTGTGTATACATGAAAATACATGCCAGGACTTGCAGTGGTCCAGTTTTCATATGACAAGATACTAGACAAGTGGCTTCTGTAAAGAGAAATGTTTAAATCCACCCACAAGTCAGGTTAGCAACATGAGCCAAAAATAAAAAATATAGCTGGCTATCCAGAACAATGCCAAGGTTTTGTGTATTTTCAGATGATGTGATCTAAGAGTAATTGTTGGTGATGTTAGATCTCACTATAAGGACATATCTCCAGGAATATACAATTTATGGTTAAATGTATTTGGACACCTGACCATGAGCTTGCTGGGCATCCCATTTCAAAAACAAATAGTATCAAAATACCTTTTATACCTCTGTGTGATTTTTTCAGCTAACAGCCACTTATTGAGAGGGCTATTCACAAGACTTTGAACTATGTTTGTGGAAATTGGTGCCCAAGTAGCATTTATTTGGCTGGGCACTGATGTTGGTCAAGAAAGCCTCAACTGATTTTCCAGTTCATGCCAAAGTTGTTCAGTGAAGTTGAGGTCAGGTTTCTTTAAACCAAGCTTTTCTTTAAGTCTTTATAGACCTTGCTTTGTGCACAAAGTACACATTCATCCTGGAAGCATGTCATTTCCTGTATAAAGTTGATTTATTATGTGTGTATAAATTATTATTTATATCTATTAGCAATTGTTGCTGACATACATTAATTAAAGAAATTAAACGGAATGTCCCAGTACTTTTGTCTATATAATGTACGTATATCAGCTCAGTCTTTTTGGGGTTGGGCTTAGATTAACCAAGTTGTAAAAGTGCACATATTGTATCCAGAGGTAGCAATAAAAATAACATTTAATAAGGACATCCAAAACACACACAAAAAAACTTCATTTGTGATCAAAAACTAAGAGTAAGTTGTTTTTGTTAGTCGGTGCACCATGCATTTAATTTACATGGCCCACACAGAGAGGCAGCAGGTAGTTTTTGTTAGGTTTTTCAGATATTTAGCTGTGGCAGAGCTCAAAAAGCAGTGTGGCAGAGCTCAAAAAGCAGTGTCAAGTCGATTGTGTGTCAGCCTGCTGGTTTTCCGCTCATTTACACCTCCACGCTTCCCTGTCATGTGACCTCAAGTTTCCCACTGTCAGTGGTGTGAATCACTAAAACAGGTTTCAATTCTAGCAGCAGTTTCTGGATGAGCAGTATTTACAACAAACGTTCAGCTGATTTTTAACATACATTTATTTATTTATTTATTTATCAATACTATCTGCTTCATCCTGATTATTATCACTATGAATTCAGAACCCAACCAGACACACTTGGTGCAGGAACACACCCATGGTAAAGGAGCCAGTTCATTGTGGGGTACTACACAATCACCTATTTACTCATTCATACACACAAATGAGCTATTAGAGCACTGAATACTCTTACTAACAGGTTTGATGGAAAGGAATGTAGAGCATTTTACAGCAACGATACAACTCATTTCTCCAGACACAATATGTGCAATGAGCTACAGCTTTAGCAAACTACAACAAAGAGGCTCCACTTTTATTCTGAGTAGATTGAAGTCTGAAGAGTCGGTTCAGTGATTGTGGTTTAAAGATGTAAGAGAACAACGTGATGCAACCCAGCATCAGGGGTGTTAGTTTGGTTTCGTTCTGCCTCTCAAATACTACTACTCAGGATTGTTGACTTTGGGAAAGATGGGCACTGATGTCCTGAGAGAGCCCTCATGGCTGTACCTTCTACCCTGGATCCCAGTGGTAGAGGGCTAGATTAATGTATTTGCTGCACCACCCAAGTGCCTGGTTGTGATTAAGATTTTAGTATATTTAAATTGATAATTTACATTTTTGGCATTTAACAGACACCTTTATACAAATCGACTTACAGTACTGTGACAGTATACTGTCTAAGCAATTGAGGGTTAAGGGCCTTGCTCAGGGGCCCAACAGTGGCAACCTGGCAGTGGTGAGGCTTGAACCAGCAACCATTTGATTAAGGCAAAAGTTTAGGAAAGACCCTTTCATGCACACATTACACATTAACACACAAGTAAAAAAAGCTCTTATTGTGTAAACTGCATGTCTTTATGATCATAGTATGCTTAATTTATGACCTGTACATTATTTCCAGATGTATTCTGAAAACCTTTCACTGAATATGATATTATGAGACACCCAGGATGCAAAGGGTTACATGAAAAACAGCAACATGAGGAATACAGCTCTCAATATTGGCAGCCGCTCAGGTTATTATGAAATGTTTTTACCTTACTCTTCCCCATTTTTTACAAAGTCCAGGCAGTGAAGAAGCAAAACTTTGCAGTAGATCGGGCCAGCATTGATTCAAGCACATTTTGGAAGCGACCCAAAGCAAATGTATCACATTTAGCTAATACAGAACAAAGATGCTGCCAAAAAATAAACTCAACTAAATCTTGTACAGTAATACTTACCTACCATATTTTTTCCTATGTACCTTGAGCTGCTGTAATGCTTGAGTTTCCTTTTGGGATTAATAAAGTCTATCTATCTATCTATCTATCTATCTATCTATCTATCTATCTATCTATCTATCTATCTATCTATCTATCTATCTATCTATCTACTTAAAGTACAGCTTAAATAAAAGGACTTCTAAAAAGTTAATATAGAATAGTCACTGTTATTAAAATGTAATTACTTACATACAAACCTGATTTCTGGAAAAGTTTGGACATTTTTTAAAAATGCAATAAAAACATTTCTTTTTTATAATTTTATTTTACTGACTGTAATCCAGCCAAATATGTTGTGACAGGGCAAACTAGGAATGAAAAAATAATAGAATATTAATTTAACACAGGTTTGAATTATTCCACAATAAAGCAGGTGAATTGGTAACAGCTGAGGGTATCATGATGTGGCCACTTTGTACCAAACAATTCTCAATCAGTTTGCTAATAATTTAGGTCTTTTTTCATTTACCGTATATAATACATAATACGTACATAAGATTCATGGAATCCTGAGAAATCTCAGTCTGTGTAGGACAAGGCCAGAAACCACTGTTGAATATAATTGACTATTGTGCCCTCAGATGCCATTGCATTAGGAACCGTCATGCTACTGTGATAAATTTTGCCACATAGGTTTGGAAAAACATTAGAAAACCATTGTTACTTAACACAGTCTGCCACTGCATTAAGAAATGCAACCTGAAACTCTAGTATGTAAAGGAAAATCCATACATCAGTTTTATGCAGAAATTATTCTTTGGGACCAAGCTAATCTCATATCTTGTTTTTGAAAAAAACACTGACACTGTGTCTTTATGCCAAAGACAAAAATGACCATCCAGACTGTTATCAGCAAAAGGTTGCAAAAGCCAGCTTATGCCATGGTATAGGGGTGCATCAGTGCCCACAGCTTAGGTTACTTGCAGGTGTGAACTGACATGGAGGCATATATTGGCATAAAAGGGGGAAATATGATCCCATTAAGATGGCATCTTTTTTCAGGAACATGTCTGCAATAAGATATAAGTTGCTGAAACTGTTATTTATTTATTAGGATTTTAACATCATGTTTTACACACTACATTCATTCTCGTTACACAAGATTCATCAGTTCACAAGTTTAATGTCAAACACAACACACAGTCATGGACAATTTTGTATCTCCAATTCACCTCACTTGCACGTCTTTGGACTGTGGGAGGAAACCGGAGCTCCCGGAGGAAACCCACGCAGACGAGGAGAACATGCAAACTCCATACAGAAAGGACCCAGACCGCCACATCTGGGGATCAAATCCAGGACCTTGCTGTCAGGGAACAATGGACAAGGGAAGAATGGACTCCCACTTTTACGTTCTCTAAAAGTTACACACAGCAGCTTTAATGCAGTCTGTTGTTTGGTTGGAAGTTTTATAAGCCATTAAGCCCTTGGTAATGAAAAGACTACTTGACTGTGGACAGTTCAGGACTTTACAAGTATATATATAAAGTTTTAACTTCATGTGTATATGCTGTTCATTCACAATCGACCCACAATAGAACTCACCTACGCAGATGTGTACGTAAAAGCGAATTGTTCTTTAAATAAAGCTTTTAGGTTGCTCAGATTTGATCCACCCCCTCCCTGTACTTGCACGTTGGCAGGGCAGAATTTGCTCTCTGATACCTCATAGCGATGAAAACAGAGAGCTGCACTCGAATTCACGGCTGCTCGCTGTTTTACTGCGTGTACAGTGTGTGTTGAACGCTGCCCGGCCCTCATTCCTTTTACCGTGGCGGGGTCGCACCGGGACACTCGGTCTGTCCGACCTGGATTCTCCTATAGTGTCACAAGGCGACTCATTCTGGATATATTTCCTTTTTTCGCGCTTTGAGGTGAGTCGTTCTGTGGTTGTCAGAACTGTCGGGTTTCCGTTTGGTGTGGAGTCCGCCTGCATCGCTATTCATGTATGTCCGGCTGTTTATTTAGGGTGCCTTCAATGGCTTGTTTCGTCGATTACTTCATGTACATGTTTAATTCACAGTCTCGAAACAGTACGATTTCAGCCTGTCTTGGCAGCGGATGTGGTTGTGTGGCGCTTCATGTCAGCTGCGAATTTGTTTGATATGCTTAAAAAGCCTTTTGGCAACAGATTGAGATGAAATATTAACCACATTTTGGGTACAACGCTGTAGCTATGCACTACTCTTTGTTTTCTATAGTTTGTTGTGCAGAATACATGAGAGGCTCTGGTGGCAGAACCAGGAATAACTCGCTACCATCTGTAACCCTGTTTGTTGACTGTTTGTTGTGTCATTAACTGACAGGGAGCAACCTTTTCTACAAATAGCCGCTCTTGTTCAAGTTCAAAACTTAATAAACAAGACTTACTTAGTTATTAAAGTCTGCAAACAAACTGCAGACTGCATTAAAGCTGCTGTATGGAACTTTGAGAGAATGTCAGACCTCTAATCTATAATAGAAACGAGTTGTGTACCAACAAGCAATTTGTGCCACATTATTTGTGGTGTGAATTATTATTATTATGGTTATAAATGTAAGAACATTGGATATTGAATCAATAAAATGACAACTTTGACTAGACAGCACATTTACATTACATTTGGGGTATTAAACCGACACTTTTATCCAAAGCAACTGATAATAATGACTGAATACAATTTGAGCATTTTAGGGGTTAAGGGTTTTGCTCAGGGGCCCAACAGTGGCAATTTGACAGCGGTGGGGCTTAAACTGGCAACCTTCTGATTACTAGTCTAGTAACTCTGAGCTACTAATACCACTGACTCTAAATGTATAGCAGCACTGTGAACATGTTTTATAGTACTGGATTTATCTGGTAACAACTTCATAAATGTTATCTTTAAATGTATACCTACGACTGGACCCACTGTAGATTTTCTACTGTTTAATTTTATTTATTACATTACAAAGTTTGGTTTACAGTATAGTATAGCTATGCTTATAGTACAGCTTATTATAGCTTATGATGCAGTAAAGTATAGCTTATTTTTACTCACTTATTGTTTAAAACATGCTCCATTTTTAACAGACAGCTCTTCTAATGGCACATCATGGTCAAAGCGTCAGATTTTAACCATTCTCCATTTTAACCATTTTAAGGTTAACCATTCTCAATTCAGTTTAGAAGAAATGGGGAAGAATTGGGAGTCCATTCTCCTATTTAGTGCATTAAAACTTGAGTTGATTTCACACAAGGTCAACTTGACTCAAACTCTTAAACAGACTGATGGTGTACAGTGAAAAATCCAACTGTCATGGTCTAACAAATGCTTAAAAGCTATGTTTTGAAAACTAACAACAAAAAAAGATGTGCTAGTACAAGAATGTAGCTTTTCTTTATTAAAATGAATAATAGTTCAACCTTTAGCAAAGTGTTTGTATGAGTATGTGTTGCTTTACCTAGAGAATTTGAGTAAAGTAAAACCCCTCAAATTTGCAAAACTCAAAAAGTTAAAATCACTTAAAATATTAGAACAAAAAAGTTCAAAACTTTTCTTGTTTTTTTGCAGTATTCATTAATATAAACACATGCTTATTACTGAAATCAAAGTACATTTAAAATAGATAACATCAACTTTATATTTTAATTATGTAAAATATAGTGTACAGTAGAAGTTAAACGTTTACACAGACTTGTAATGGACATGTATGGTCATAGCAGTTTTGGGAATCTTCTCTTACTGAATGATTGAAACACACTTTTCATCCAAAAAATAATCATACAAATGCAAGTTCCATAATAAGTTTATTATGGGTTAAAACTGCTGAGTCATTTACACACTGCAAAGCTTTGTCATGTAATTTCTACAATTACTATTTCCTCCTTCACCAGGTTTGCAAGCCAGCAAAAAGCATCTGGTACAATTCTGGTATAATGCAGTTTAACCAGATTTGGTGTTTTTTCTTGCAAGGCCTAGACTTTTCAGTTCAGTCTACATAATATAAATAAACACCAAAGCAGCCCAGGGCGCAATACTTCCACCACCATGCTTGACATATGTAAATATAGTGTTCTGGAGGTTAAATGCCTCCTCTAAATATACTTTTTGTCATTGCTGCCAAATACCTACATTTTTGGTATGAGAAGACGGTTTGTGATTTTTTTCCTTTCTGACATTGACAAAGAAACCACTGCTCCATGCACTCTGAACTAAAGCTGCTTAAAATGGCTCAACTTGTAGCTTGTAAAAATCTATGATTCACTTTCTGAGATCTGAGATCTGTACACAGCTTTGTAAAAGTTTTATGAAGTGTGTTTTAAACGTTTAGTTACAAAGAACAGTTGTAAAATCCCAAACCTACAGTGCCATACATGTCCTTAACAAGCACATGTAAACCTTTGACCTCAACTGTAAGTAAATGTGACCCTTTCTTGGGTCCAATTCTACTCCAATTTGACTTTTTTCACTGTAACTGGATCAATGCGTATATTATAACGACCTTATACCACCTCATTTATGTAGCACATTTTTTATGCATTAACATATAATTAGGCAGCTTTGTCAAACAAGTCCAAACATGTCTGGTGGTGCAACTATCTGATCAGAGAAGATACATGAAAGACACATTAAACTCTGAAGTAAAACCCTGTTGGTAACCCTGTCAGGTGGTGAGACCCCAAGATTACAAATTATTTCTAAACATCTTTACAATGTTTTGTATGTGACCGGCCATTTTCAAGTTTGCAATTTGTAATTGTGTGTTTCACCCAGCAAGCTTATTTTCAGCTGTCCATGTCACTTTGATCATATCATGTAGTAACAAACTGAGCAACGCATTTAATTTGGGTTGCATTAGACAGCCTACGGCAAAACGAGGACCACCCAGTTTTGTTCTGTCTTGCATAAAGATAAACAATACTATCCTCAGACATGGGTGTGACAGAAATGGTGAAACTTGAGAACGTAGAGCTTTGCAGCAAGGGAATTCAAAAACACTTACTGTCCCTTTTATGCTGCCGTAGATAAGGATTACGCAATGAGTATTGTGTATCAGAACTCAAGACAGTCCTAAACAACCTCACGACTGAAATATGTAGTGCACTATGTAGGGTGAATCCATGTTTATCTTATGTCCTTCAGAGTGCTTTAGTGAAGGGAGTGTGGAGGCTTTTGGTTTCATGCCACAGAAAACACTGTCGGCTGTTTCGAAGGTCAGTTCAGTGGCTGAATATCTGGGTCAAACGCTCATTAGAGCAGCTGTATATGTAATACCATGCTGTACAGTTAATACTATATAATATACACTACATGGCCAAAAGTAAAGACACACACACACCCACACACACATACATTTACACAAAATTACCTTAGAATTACCTAAAAAATGGCTAATAATAACCTTTTTCTTGACCGTTTTGGTTTATTTAGGATTGTTGTCTTGTTGAAACATTCAGAAAAAAAGTGGTTAAATACTTAAATACTACAGTAGAACATAAGAAGTGTTTGGCCAATATACACTACATGGCCAAAAGTATGTGGACACCACTTCTAATTATTAAGTTTGGGTATTTCATTCATTCGTTCACTGCATGTATTTTACCCTTGTGTTATCCTGGTCAGGATTGTGGTGGATCATATTCATTTGGAAAAAGACAGGAAACACCTGTCAGGTCACTAGTCCAACAAAGCTCAAACACACACACACATACACAGGGCATTTTTAAGTAGCTCCAGTTAACCTGACTGCATGTCTTTGGACTTGTGGGGGAATCCCATACAGACACAGGGAGAACATGCAAACTTCACACAGAACCAAACCCAGGCCCTTCTTGCCGTCAGGCGACAGCACTTCGGGTGTTTCAGCCACACCCATTTCTAAGTGCTGTATACACAGTATTTACAGTATACCCACTCTAAAAAATGATTCAGCACATTAGTAAATTAAACGTAATATAACAAGTCAGCTCAACATAAAAAATTAAGTTTGTTACATTTGTTAAAAATTTTAAGTTCGGGCAACTTAAAAAGACATTATTTTAGACAAACTCAAAATTTTAACCTTTTTCAACGCATTATTTTGCTTTAGTACAACATCATACCAATTTTGAGTTGAGCCAACTAAAATATCTGAGTTGCTTGAATGTATTATGTTTAAATACTGGAAAGGGGCGGAGCTTTACCCAGAAGGACTTGCGGCAGTGGTATCCAGACCTACCGTGACCGTGCAGCCCAGCATTGGGAACAGTGTGGCTATGCTGAAATATGTGTTGATGCATGCTGGATAATCCGGGTACACAAATTCACAAAGTTGAGTCAGTTCATCTGGACACACATTTGTTGTAGAGTTTGTTGTTCTCTACAAGAAACTTGTATCCAGATGAACTGATTCAACTTTGTTGATATTCTGAGAAATTGGATCAGCATGTGTATTTGTGGTATGAATGTATATGTGAATGAATAAGTGTCTGTCCAATGGTTCAATAAAAGAGCTGATTTCTCTCGCCGACATTACAATAATATTCAGCATATTCATATTAGCGGAACCTAATTTATTTGGGTTTGTGGAACAAAACAATGAAATTAAAATTAAGTAGGTTCAGATTAATTTAGCGTGATGGTGTTAAAGATTTTCATGTTGATATGACCTAATTTAGTTAAGTTAGTTTAACAGCGAAAGGCTTGTTGCATTTACTTAAAACATTCTAGTTGAGATTACATAGAAAAATGCATGCAAATTGTTACCATAATTTTTTTAAGTAGATCCAGTATATTATTTTTTAGAGTGCACTGTATGCACACAGTAAGGTCAAACCTGGTTGAACAGTCTTGGGATGAAATGGAATGTCAGTTGCAAACCAGGCTTTTCTAATACCTATGGGGTGGCACGGTGTCTCAGTGGGTAGCATTGTCGCCTCACAGCAAGAAGGTCCTGGGTTCGATCCCCAGGTGGGGCGGTCTGGGTCCTTTCTGTGTTGAGTTTGCATGTTCTCCCCATGTCTGAGTTTCCTCCGGGTGCTCCGGTTTCCTCCCACAGTCCTAAGACATGCAAGTGAGGTGAATCGGAGATACAAAATTGTCCATGACTGTGTTTGACATTAAACTTGTGAACTGATGAATCTTGTGTGATGAGTAACTACCGTTTCTGTCATGAATGTAACCAAAGAGTGTAAAACATGACGTTAAAATCCTAATGAACAAATAAATAATACCTAAGATTTTGGCAAGCTCATGGTCTACCTTTTTGCCATATACTAGGATTACTTGCTGTATTACATTGTTGTGTGCTGGAACAAGATTATTTTCATTTTCTACGACATTAAACATAGAATTAATAGAAAAAATGCTTATTAATACCCTTAATGTCTCGATTGTGTTGGTTTTATGTCTGGGATGGATGTCTTGCTGAAACGTTCAGATTAATGTAAAAAAAACCAAAAGTGGTTAAATACTTGTTTACCACCCCACTGTGTATTTATATTTTCAGTTCCAATAACGAAAAGTGTTACACGGCCATTTCTATCTAAAGCTTTAGTGTTACAAATAATAAAGTAATAAAGCAAAGCATTTATTTAATAAGTGGATAATGGTACATTTATACTCGCTCGTCTTATTTATTCACTAGTGCGCTCTGCCAGAGCTGTGTGGTTCCTGTGATAAGTTGCTGGTTGTGGTGTGGTGAAATCTGCTCTGGCATGTGATGACATAAAGTATGCAAAGCTCACCTTCAAACAAATGAGGATCCCAGCCAAGTGTATTTTAACCCAGTTGGGCAAGAGTGAACATTGTGTAAGCAGGCTGACTTTCATGTATTAATATCCCAGCTTCTTGGATTATCTCAGTAGTATTGTTTAAGTAGCAGTTGTTAAATCAAGTATTTAATCTTAAGAGGTCTTGATCGTGCACTTGATATGACAAATATGAAAAGTTTAAATACACTTGTTGGATAAATGCACACTCACTGACAACTTTTATGTACTTTTAATTCCCATTTTATTACATACACCTACCAAATGCATTTTGTGGGTATACAATTACTGAATGCAGCCCATCTGTTGCTTCATATCATATGCTTTTATCATATCCCTTAATCCCTTTTATCTGTCATTGAAAATAAATCCTGTGGGACTCCCACTGACCAAATTATGTTTCGGTGGTGGACCATTCTATGCACTGCATTGCTGGTAACATGGTTATAACATGGAAGAGTTTATTGTTCTGGTATATCAGCAGTGGTGCAGTAGTGTTGTTGGGATTTTTAAACATCAAAATGTCAGTGAAGGAAAAGGACGGTACCGTAAACTGTGCATAATCATTATTTTAATTGTATTTTGGTTCAGATTAACTACCCTTATAGGCCTAGGGTAATAATCAGTCTTAATTTTGTATTTGTATAGTTATTATAACTATATAACATTTGTAAAACTATGCAGCACAGCAGGGCTGAGAAAGAAAATGCAGTCGACTTTCACATTACTCACAACATTGTGGCAGATGTTATTAGTCATTGGGTTAAAATCCACTTTCGTTCCTCTCGGTGCGAATTCTGAACGAGCCAGATAACTTGTGTCATTTGAAAACATCTGTAGTTTGTTTGGAAATCCTGAGCCATGTTATATAATCCTGCATGAATGTATTTCAGTCAGAAGTTAATACCCTGTCATAAATAACTGTACAGCATATAGATCGACTTTTAGCTGCATTTTCTGAGGGATGGTTGTTGGAGTGAGACAGACGATGTATGGAAAACTATGAAAATAATGGAAAGCTCTGTTCTTTTAGCCTGTATTTGTCTGTGTTTACTCAAGTTCTCTGGCGTGGCTTCCTAAGCTATCTGTTGTTTTTAAGTTGCATGTTTGCAATATTATGTTTAATCTCTCTCCATGTCTTTACTCTCAGTCATCTTCTTTCACTCAGTCGTCATAACGAACATATTATATTTACATAATCGGCAGACAATATGCATGAATGACGACTATTATAATAAAATAAACATGATTAAGTGCTTGTCTTTAATAAATCAAGGAATATATTTTGAAGTCGGAATATATTTTGAAGCTGTGAGTAATGCCATCTATTCATAGTCATCATCTGGTCTGCAGACCTTCTCTTGGAAGATGTTATTGGGCCTTATTGGAGTGATGACCACATCTAACACAATCTAAAACATAATTATAGTAACTTAATCAAATTACGTCAATCACAATAGTTTGACAATAATCACGGTGCTAAAGTGTACCATCAAATGCAATTATAGTAATATTAATTAGGTTTAATATCTATAAAATATTTATATTAGAAAGTATTTATTTTTTTATAGTATATATAAAAATGTAACTGTTACTTGGCTGTTTTCTACTGGGAAATTATGTACTATATCAGACGAAAATATATATAAATATATACACCTATTACCCATAACATTAAAACCACCCCCTTGTTTCTACACTCACTGTCCATTTTATCAGCTCCACTTACCATATAGAAGCACTTTGTAGTTCTACAATTACTGACTGTAGTCCATCTATTTCTCTACATACTTTTTTTAACCTACTTTCACCCTGTTCTTCAATAGTCAGGACCCCCACAGGACCACCACAGAGCAGGTATTATTTGGGTGGTGGATCATTCTCAGCACTGCAGTGACACTGACATGGTGGTGGTGTGTTAGTGTGTGTTGTGCTGGTATGAGTGGATCAGACACAGCAGCGCTGCTGGAGTTTTTAAATACCGTGTCCACTCACTGTCCACTCTATTAGACACTCCTACCTTGTAGATGTAAAGTCAGAGACGATCGCTCATCTATTGCTGCTGTTTGAGTTGGTCATCTTCTAGACCTTCATCAGTGGTCACAGGACGCTGCCCACGGGGCGCTGTTGGCTGGATATATTTGATTGGTGGACTATTCTCAGTCCAGCAGTAACAGTGAGGTGTTTAAAAACTCCATTAGCATTGCTGTGTCTGATCCACTCATACCAGCACAACACACACTAACACACCACCACCATGTCAGTGTCACTGCAGTGCTGAGAATGATCCACCACCCAAATAATACCTGCTCTGTAGTGGTCCTGGGAGAGTCCTGACCATTAAGGAACTTTATATAAAGTTCTATATTTCTTTAACAGTTTTTATGCATTAGAGTTTATACAGAAGTGATTGTACTGCAGGTTCCTCAGTAGTTTTGTCTTTAAAGCCCTGGACAGATTTTTAACTTTGATCTTAAAGCCATCATGTTCTCAGTGTTTTTGAATTTTAATCAGGCGTGATACTCCACAAAGACATGTTTTATGAAAGACAGGCATTTCCACTGAAACATGCACTGTATCAAAGTAAAACAAGATGTTGAAGAATAATTCTTCAAAGCAGAGAAACATGAAAGTGGAACTCATTGGCGATACCAGATTTTCACTTTTTGAATAGTCCATTGATTGTTAGCCACAGTATTAATTCTTCTCTTTTACATCCCCCTTGATGGTGTTCCATGAAACTGATTAGGAATTTTTCCTGAGGCCTTCTCCCATATCACCCTGCATCATGAATATTTTCAGGAAGTGGTTGGCCTCAACAAAGTGCAGAACTAAAGAATAAAGCATAAAAAGGAAAAAGGAAGGAATGGAGCTTAAAAGAAATGTTAAAGGAGTGCAAGTGATAAAACACTGTAACTAAACACTGTGCAATACACAATTTACTAGGATGTCATAGGGTTTTGATAAATAATCTACAAGTATTTACATTTTATTCAAATCGACTTACAATTAACTCTGAATACAATTCAAGCAATTGAAGGTTAGAGGCCTTGCTCAGGCGCCCAACAGTGACAACTTGGTGATGGTGGTCCTTGAACTGACAACCTCATGATTACTAGTCCAGTACCTTTAACCGCTGAGCTACTAGTGTCTCACTGTAGCTCTGATTGCTAAATGTATGCTTTTCCAGAGTGGAAACTAGCAGTGAAAGACCTGTGTGGAGTATTTAGATACTTTACTGACTTCATTATGCTACTTAACAATCGGTAATCTATGCAGCTTTAAATAAGCATGTACTGTACACTGATTAGCCAAAACATTAGGACCACTCATCTAATACGCTACCAGGACAGCTCTGACCTGCCGGGACATGGACTCCACAAGACATCTGAATGAGTCCTGTGGTATGTTGTATGATCAGCTTTAATGCATCTTAGTGTCTTCTCATAAATGGTGCACGTCAGATGTCTGTGCCCAGGTGGCGCAGCGGGATAATCTGCTAGCACACCAGCTCTGAGATTCTGAACATCCCGGTTCGAATCGAGGCTCTGCTACCGGTCACCGAGTCTGCTGAGTGGAAAAAGACTGGACTAGTTCTTCTGTTGATTCATACTAGACTTGGCTAGTCTTGGCTGTCCAACAACCTGTCAGCAGTTCATGGCTTGTCCTTCTTTTGACCACGTCTGTCTTTGAGCACTGTTTTTATTATAATATATTAAAATATTTATTCCAGTCGTCTGGCCATAATAATTTGGCCCCGAGTCAGGTCTTTTTGCTGATCATATCAGAATCAGAATCAGAATCAGAATCAGAATCAGAATCAGATTTATTGGCCAGGTATGTGGATACACACAAGGAATTTGTTTCCGGCTGATGGTATCTCTCTAGTAATGGTACGATACAGTGTACAAGCAACGTATACATTAAACATTAAACACAAAATCACAAAATTATCCAAACTATAAGATTATATACACACAATATACAGATATGTAATTTAGCAGCATCTGAAATATTTACAAAACAGTAAAGTGCACATTCAACTGCAGCATATCTGCAGCATTCAACACTTCTACTATAAATAAATACCATCAGCCCAACATTCAATACATCCCAGACTATATGCTAACAAACATGGTAAGGAATACCAGAAGTACAACTATAAGCGTGTCCCTCTGTGCGTGTTACAGCTCTTTAAACAAGACCATGTCTGGCTTCACACATGATAAAGAGCGCATGTGCTAGTTGGCGTCTCGTTTACATACACGAGGCAGAGGTTGAATACAATTGCTTATGAAACTTTCTCTATTATTGCAGAGCTTATCTCAAGTTTCTGACCTTTCCTGTTCCGTATCAGTCATTAATATGCACTAATCGTGCCAGCAGTGGAGCTACGTGTGGCCTGAAGGAACCCTCTGTTTAATAGATGGTCTCATCTTACATCAGTCTTTTTTACTTCTGATAGGTTGAGTTTTCTGATTTAAAAATCTCTCTCTCTCTCTCTCTCTCTCTCTCTCTCTCACGCACGCACGCACGCACGCACGCACGCACGCACGCACGCACGCACGCACGCACGCACGCACGCACACACACACACACACACACACCTGGATAATTAAGTTCTTATAACCCCACACAGTTTCCGGGCGCTTCTTCCATATCAGATAGGATACTCAAATTGTACTTTAAATCCCTTCCTCTGTCTCGCTATGAGCTTATTGATTTGTCTGTCATTCTCAAATCTTCTGCTTCAAACAAAGTTACGTCTCTTTGCTCTTTCTAGTCTGTATCACATTGTGTTTAGGAGCACTGTTACATAACACCCATTTAAAATGAGAATATAAATCTTCTCAGATTTTTCCGTCCTTTGTATTTGTATATTTTATGTGTTTTTACTAGAGCTGGGAATCAGTAGAGACCTCAAACTTTAATGTGATTGTGTCCTGAAGTACATCAGAGCAAATTAAGGTTATGAGCAAGGGATGTCAGCAATTAATCGTTAAACAAATAACTGACTAGTAGGTAATGTCATTTCAAGTCATTTTCAACCACTGACACTGCTGATTCAAATTGAGAAAGGAGATAAAGATCTCTACAGAGAAAGTGCAGATTTAAATCGCATTCTCACCCATCCTCAGTGTGCATACGTCAGCTTTATGTACAGCCACATATGGAGTAATCTTTACAGGAACAGTTTTTATGCATTCATCATTATTAAGCATAATAAACAATAACGCATTACACTCACAAACAGAAGCTGGTTTGTGTCAGTACGGAGTCTGACTGCACATTGATCTCTACACATGTGAATCTCTATGTAATTACGTAAATATTTTGCATTGTGCCCCAGTACAAAGAGAGAAATCTGTTCATCATGTAATAAATGTACTAATTGTGTTAAAAAAGCTTTAATATGGCACCCAAGTGGCGCAGCAGGATATTCCGCTAGCACACCAGCACTGAGATCCTGAACTCACCGGACTGGGCGGCATCTAGCGGGCACAGTTGGCAGTGCCTGCCGCAGACACAATTGGCCACCGGGTCTGCTGGGTGGCAAAAGGCCAGACTAAGTGGGTGGGTTCTTCAAACGCTGTGTAAGGACCCTGGTTAGCAGACCAATGCCGATGTGCAGAAGTGGATGAGCCACATGTGCGAATCCACCGAAGCATGGGCGTAAAAGAAGGGGGTGAGGGACTGCACACACGTTGGCAGGGGCGTGGAGCAGGCAAATATACCCTCCTCAAACACAATCGGGATCCCCAGCAGCGGAAGACTAATTGGCTTTGCTAAATCGGAAGAACAAGAGAGAAAATGCATAAATAAATAGAAAAAAAGCTTTAATATAACAACTAAATCTGCTATTTACATCAAGTGTAATCTGTTAAGCTGTTCTTTAATCAATAAAGCATGTGGGATCTGAATTAATTTACAACTCTGTGATGTGTTTTATATTATTATGGGATGCTATAAGCGTTCAGTTTTTGGTTAACTATTGAGTAATGATGGTCGGTTATTGGTTAAAAGAAATTGGCAAGAGTTGCATAGTATGGGCTAATGCTATCCAGCCTCTCTGGTTCTTATAATCTTCATTGTTTGTAAAGCAGCCAGGTCATTCTTTCTGTCTGCAATTTCCCAGCAGTCCTGGGTACAGTACTACTTTTTGTGCCAGATGTTTGTATCACACCTTGTAAAACGTGGCATTTACACTCTGCTGTTGGCTTTTGGCATGGATAGTAGGATAGTACAAAGGAAATGTGTGCAAATCTAAAGGGAGGGATTTGCATCAGAAAGCATTTTTTTAAATAGTAAGATTGGAAAACGTCATGTGACGCAAACGTTGGATTTGTATTTGAGTGGTTTCCATGACTTTGCACTCAGGTAGACGTAATTGTGTGTATTTATTTACATAATCTAGTATTAAGTTATTAAGTATGGAATTAACAGTGGTGGGTAGCCCGAACCTAAAAATGTAAATGAAAACTAAAAACTTAAGTACAATTTTTGTAACAGTTTAAATATTGTATTAGTAAATAATTTTACATAAGTCATTTTGTTTCATAACAGTACCCTTAATTTTTTTAATATTTTTATGTATCAGTACTTGTACTTGAGTAAAAAGTTTTTCTATCAGTACTCAAGTAAATAATTTTAACATAAAACATCATTTTTACAAAGTTTAGGTTTTCTTGATAAAGATTCTCAATTGGGACGGAGAGCACGTCGCTATACTGTACATGCCTCTTCCGACACGTGCACAGCCCTCCTCTTCTCGCCCCTGCATTCTGCACAGATGTCTCTTCCGCCAATCAGGGTCCTTACCCACCCCACACATAGTCTGGTCACCCCCCTGTAGATATGGTGGCCAATTAGTATCTGCTGCAGGCACTGCCAATTATGCCTGCCAGATGGTGTAGCGCCGAGTTTCGAACCGAGGAGTTCAGAATCTCGGTGCTGGTGTGCTAGCGGAAGCGCCCAAGAATTCTCAATTTTAACCAAATTTACAAATTCTGCAATTTACAATTTTATACAGACAAGTACATTCTTATTGCTTGGCCTTGTTTACGATTCACAAATAAAAAGAATAATTTTTTTTGTCATAAATTTGCTAAAATAAATCACATGAATACTGAATTGTATACTGTGTGTATTGTGAATCATATTATATGTGGGTAGGTGCTGTTTTACCCATCAGAAAAGTAAAGTATTATCATATAATAAACTTTCACTGATGTTCTATAATGACTTCAAATGTAGGAGACTTGTTTCTGTTTTTTGTTTATTTGCATTTCTATATTGTATTGCATTATATTGTTGCATATTTGTAATATGTGAGGGTTGTACAGGGTGATGTAAGGAGAACCAGACATGAGATCAGCCAGGCAGCAAAAGATTATGATGGGTCCATGTGAGCTTGTTGGCTATTAGAAAAAAAACCCCGCTAGAAATCATTTAATCCCAGTCCAGACAAAAACGCAGTTTCCGCACAGCTGTCAGGAGCTTTTGAGAGGATAGAAGGATGGTATGTGGGTCCTATTTATTTTCACTGTAACACAACTTGTGCTGCATTTGTGTGAACTGCACATTTGCTGTGTGGGGTGTTGCTTAGGGAGAATCTGTGCCACTAGGTTAAAATGGTTTCATTCCTTTTAATAATGTGCACACAGCACGCTGCATTAAGAAGCACACAACACCTTTTTCATTTTCTGATAAAGAGCAGAATTCATTGTTCCATCAGTTATGACAAGACTTCTAGGATCTTCAGAAGCAAAGCAACCCCAGACGGTCACAATATCACGACCATGTTTGGCCATTGGTATGATGTTCCTATTGAACGCAGTGTTAGCATTACACCAGATAAAACTGGACACATCTTCCAGAAAGTTCCACTTTGACTCAGTCTACAGAATATTATTTCAAAAAGTCCTGAGGGTTCATCTAGATGTTTCTTGGCAAATCCAGTTTGAACCTTTGTGTTCTTATTGGTCTGTAGTAATTTGTACCTTGTAACTCTTCCATGGATGCTATTTTGGCCCAGTGTCTTCCTTATTGTGGAAACATGTTCACTGACCTTAACTGAAGCAAGTGTGACCTGCAGTTCTTTTGTGACCTCCAGGATGAATCGTCAGTGCATTATTGGTGAAATCTTGGTAGGCCGGCCTCACTTGGGAGGGTACACCCCTGTTCGAAGTTTTGTCCATTTGTGGATAGTGGCTCTGACTGGTTTTCTGGAGTCCCAGAGCCTAGGCAGTGGTGTTGTAATCATTTCCAGTATTTGAATCTCTTTAGAACGTGGTATCATGTGCTGCTTGTTGAGACATTCTAGCCTGTATCACATTGCCAGACAGGTTCTATTTAAGTGATGTTTAGATTCAAAAGGTTTGGCAGTAATCCAGCCTGGGTGTGTCTAGTGAAACTGAACCAAATTATCAATTGAATTTGGTAGATTTATCACTTAGGGGACAGTTATATTTAATACTAACTTCAATAAATGAAATCGTAATTTAAATATCATTTTTGTGTTGACTTGGTTTATCTTTGTCTAATAGTAAGTGTGACATACAAAAACAGAAGAATTTCGGAAGGGGGCAAATACTGATAAGACCGTTTAATGTGAAACTGATGTGTTTCATATTTTAATAAAACACTAAAGGCTCGTCAGTCATCGGGAACCGTTGTTTATTGGATAAAACACATGAGATGGATTGTAGCCAGTAACACACCACTGTACTTAAATTTGAGCAGGCTGTTCATGGTAAGCATATGTTTTTTATATATTTTTTTTACATATAAGGTCACAAAAGTGACATTTCTATCAGTTAAAGTCACCCCTCGTAATGCCAACATGACCCCAAAAGGGTTTACAAATATCTGGCTGCAAGCAGCAGACTAATTTCTAAGAATTTACCACATTGAAGGTGGAGCTCAGGGAAACATCAGTGAATAAAATGCATTCCAAACTACTCCATAGCACAATAAAAAGTTGTGCTATTAAATAATTTTTAAATAATTAAAGTTCTAATAAAATTATTACTTACATTCTGTGAAATAATACCAATCTTTATGGTCATATACTGACAAGACTGATTGGGCTGGATGGAAGGTTGTAGTGGGGTGGCTGAAAACCTTGCAGCTTTAGGACACTGGTGCCATCCGGCCAAAACTAGTTTTAGTCCACTGTTGTGGTTTGTTGCAGTGTGGTCGGTGCCCAAACATTTTGCATTTAACCGTAGCTGCACAAACATAGCCGGGCAGAAATATGACACGCTTACGCTCACAAATTGCTTTTTAACAACAGCTTATGTTTTTTTCTCTGTACATAAACGGTATAAGCTGCTTTACTTTTGAACCACAGAACTGCTGGATATTTAGCTGTTAAGTTCATTTGCAGTCAGTTTCCCCACACAAAAGGTGAAGAAGGAGGAAATTTTACCAACCTAACTGGTGTATGGATAACTGGATGTGGTTAATCTTCCTACATCCTGATGAGGGTGTCGACATTTTGGAGCTTTTATAGTAGTACCTGATTATGCCATTGTGTTCTCATTGCCTGATTATGGCACTGTAGAACCAAAAGGATGATTCTAGTATTGTAGCCCTGATGCCTGATCACGCCATTGTGTAAATGCATTTAAATACTGAATGCTTTATAATGTGTATATTTATTATGACTAGGGCCTTACTAAATTCATTGGTCATTAAATTATACTCATAAATTGAACGATAGAATAAAAGGAAGCTACAATACATTGCACAGTTTACATTAATACTCAATGGTCTCAAATATGAAAATACGGTCATGTTTTTAGCTGCTTTACAATTCGACATCTTAAACATTTTGACTAATCGATTGCTAACTGAATTGCCATAGAAATGTTAGTGTAACATTAGTGTAACATTTTCTTTTCTGTGCTATAATGTGCTGACAATGTTTGATGTTTGTGTTTACGTATTGAGTGCATCCATAATCAACGGAAAAGTGTGCTTCTTTACACATGTGATCATCTCTGTGTAGTCTGTGCTGTGCCTCAAAAGAACAAGCCGGTAAAGTATTATGAGCCCGAGAGTTTATAGTTTAGTGTATGTACTGTTTATTTCTTACTTTATAAATTCAGCAAACTATAAAGATGCTCAGTTAATTTAGGACCGCCTCATAGTGCAAATTAACCTGTAAGCATGAGGCACTTGAACGCTACATGAATGAAAAATTTTAAATCGTGAAACACAAACCTTATAATTTAAATTTCACAGCAAAGTGCATATTACACGGGCTCATTTCATGGTCCGCGATGTGAGTTTAGGTAGGGCCTTAATTATGACAAACCACTTTATTCCGGTCAGGTTTGCCCTAGGCTGTGCACACCAGGAACCAATAGATGCAGGAAAAACAATAGCATAACCAGTGTAAAGCTGTGTTGCTTCATAGTATTTTAAAGCAGTCTAACACTGTCAGTGTTCTGTCACCACGGTGGTGCTGCGGTCATGCACTGGTGTCAAGTACTGTCATCGTTCTCATTGTAGTTTTACCTTATCTTCATCTCTGTGATTTGTTCTGTAATAACTGTGTCCCACAATACACTTTAAACACTACAACCCTTGTAGCTCATTCTCCTCATTCCTGGCCCCAGCCTCCTAGAACCAGAATCTTTAACTGATACGTATCTACCCAACAGCTGAATAGAACAGATGCCAAAAGTTAAAATGTTGGCAGCAAACACAAGATGCTTCATAACTACTAGCTGGCCATCTTAGATGATGGGTCACAGCTGTCCAGCCAACCCAACACACAGAACACTTTTATTAGTCCACACTACAGTATGTGCTTGAATTCTGTCTGGAATGAATGTTAATTTTAAGACTGTAAAACCTTAACTAATTATGCAAACTGCTTCTGGAACTGTTTAGTACAGTGGTACCTTGAAACTCAACATCAATTGGTTCTGGAAGTGGCTTTGAGTTAAAAAGACGTTGAGTTTAAAGGTATTTTTCCCATAAGGATGTATGGAAAACCTGTTTATGCATTCCATGGTCCCGTGGAACTGCATATATTTTAGGCTAATGTAAAATAATGGGGTTGTTTTTGACATTTATACACTGAAAATAACACAACACTTTACTTTATTGTTTCTTTATGCTTTTTAATCATAGAGATACTTGATCTTGGAATACCATATTCTGTTTAGTAAAGGCGCATTCACATGAGAAGCAGCAAACTTCCTGTTATTTCCTATGGGGTGTGACGGTGCACAAAACTTAACGTGACTTATTGAGGAATTTCATTATTGGACAGAACCTATGAGCAGTAATAATTAAGAGAGGTTTAGTGTTTCTATGTTGTTCTTTTAGGACATGAAACCACGTTAAGCTTTGTTTTTAACAATAAGCGTTAGTTGAGTTTGGTTTAAGGTAAATGTCGAGTTTTAAAGATTTTGAGTTAAGGGGACGTTGAGTTAGGTACCACTGTATTTGCAAATTTGTGGATACTTCAGAACAGTGGAAATTCACTGATCAGCCATAACATTAAAACCACCTCCTTGTTTCTGCACTCACTGTCCATTTTATCAGCTCCACTTACCATATAGAAGCACTTTGTAGTTCTACAATTACTGACTGTAGTCCATCTGTTTCTCTGCATGCTTCGTTAGCCCCCTTTTCACCCTGTTCTTCAATGGTCAGGACCCCCACAGGACCACCACAGAGCAGGTATTATTTAGGTGGTGGATCATCTTCAGTACTGCAGTGACACTGACATGGTGGTGGTGTGATAGTGTGTGTTGTGCTGGTATGAGTTTATCAGACACAGCAGTGCTGCTGGAGTTTTTAAATACTGTGTCCACTCACTGTCCACTCTATTAGACACTCCTACCTAGTTGGTCCACCTTGTAGATGTAAAGTCAGAGACGATCGCTCATCTATTGCTGCTGTTTGAGTCGGTCATCTTCTAGATCTTCATCAGTGGTCACAGGACGCTTCCCACTGGGCGCTGTTGGCTGGATATTTTTGGTTGGTGGACTATTCTCAGTGCAGCAGGGACACCCCACCACCATGTCAGTGTCACTGCAGTGCTGAGAATGATCCACCACCTAAATAATACCTGCTCTGTAGTGGTCCTGTGGGGGTCCTGACCATTGAAGAACAGCATGAAAGGGGGCTAACAAAGCATGCAGAGAAACAGATGGACAACAGTCAGTAATTGTAGAAAGTGGTTTTAATGTTATGGCTGATCAGAGTATATATTCATAAAGTTGTAAAAAAGCTTGGCACTAAAGATGAAATAAGTAACAAAGACCCACATTTTTTAATAAATGAAGTCATTTTCAAATGAAGTAAAACTAATTGTCAGACTGGAGGGATTACATGCAGTAATAGGTGATTATGGAATTAAAAAACATTCTTTTTTAATTTGGCTTGTACTGTAGTCATATAGACTCATGCAGACACAGGTCAGGAGTTAATGTTCACATCAAACATAGAAATAAAGATTATATGAGATCTTAATCATTTTAATCGTGGCATTGGGATTGGTGCCAGGCGGGTTGGTTTGAGTATGTCAGAACGGCAGATCTCCTGAGGTTAGTGCAGTTTTTTCAAAATCCTACACACCTAACACCACTGCACGCTGGATGTCATGTCAGAGGCTGAGACAGAGGCTGTGTTTTAATTTAGGCCAATTAACACCGCAAAGGCACACTTTGGTAACATAGCGAAGAGAGAAATGGTGTAAGCATGTAGTAAACAAGTGGTTATACACTGATTTAAATGGTTAGAGACTCACATTGTGAGATCTGTTTTATGTTTTAAACTCACTGTGGTGGCTACAGTCTCTACACTGAACACATTAAAGGAGTGGATTTGATTTACAACACAGTACAACAAACAAACCAAACTAATATTACACATTTGTGGCATTATACACTTAGTAGTTGGCGCTCGGGTGGTGCAGCAATGAATTATGCTAGCCCACTAATTTTGATTTATTTATTCGTTTTTCTTCCATTTTCTTCCAATTTAGCGTAGTCAGTTTGTCTTCCGCTGCTGGGGGATCCCTGATTGCAGTCAAGGTGTATATATTGCTGCTTACGCTTCCTCCGACCCGCACACAGCCCTTAGCAGAACCCTTTTTCACCCATGCACTCTGCACAGGCGCCTCTCTATCTACCAATCAAGGTCTTTACACAGCGTTTGAAGAACCCACCAGCATAGTCCGGTCATCCCGCCCTAGCAGAAATGTGTCTGCTGCAGGCACTGCCAATTATGCCCGCTAGATGGCACCCAGCCGACCAGTGGCAACGCCAAGCTTCGAACCGAGGAGTTCAGAATCTCTGTGCTGGTGGCTAGCCCACTAATGCTGAGATCCGGGGTTCGAATCTAGGTGGTGCTATTGGCCAATCAGGTGTCTACACAGACATGACTGGCTGTATCTGAGGAATGGCCGAACAACCTAGCCAAGTGCTTTGAGTGATTTGGCTGTCATTCAGTCCCACTGCATCCTGGGTACATTTGTGAAATCAGAAATGAGATCCGATTTAAAAGTACTTGCTATTGCAAGGAATACAAAACTATTGTAGTATAGAATGCCTTCATTTGTCATATATACATATACAGACTTGCAGTACAACGAAATTCTCTTCTCTGCGTATCCCAGCTTGTTTGGAAGCTGAAGTCAGAGTGCAGGGTCAGTTATTGTACGGCGCCCCTGGAGCAGAGAGGGTTAAGGGCTTTGATCCATGGCCCACAGTGGCTGCATGGCAGAGCCAGGATTCGAACTCTCAACCTTTCAATTAATAGCCCAAAGCTCTACCCACTAAGCTACCACTACTTCTTGCTCAGTTAACAAAGCTAAGCTCAGCAACAACTGGACAAGAAAAAAAGCCACCACGTCAATATTTCCTCCTGTGGGGATTCCCCACTTCCATCCTAAATCACTCCAGTTCTCTGTACACTTAAGTGGACTTTGTCGGACGGCCTTGTGGTGGGCAGAGGCATCAAGCCAGCAGAACTTTCCCAGCAGGCATGGAATCTTATGGAATTTCCTTTTCAAAACAGTGAAAAGTTGGTGGACAAAACTATATATAACTCTAGTTTCGAGAGGCTTTTCAGAGCAGTTTTGGGACGCAGGTGTCCTGTCCTATTCTTACTGTCTTTGTTGTCCTCTCATGCTTTCTCAAGTTTCTCAGAAAGTGAAAACTTTAAAAAGCCACCTGCTTACAGATGAGAAACATAAAACGTTTATAGTGAAGAATCAGCTGTGTCCTAAAAAAACATGTTCATTAACACATGCCAGGAGCTCTAGGACTCTGTACCAGTGCTGTCTGAACAGTGTGATGCCCCAGTTTGCATCTTTGACACATAATAATCTGTAGGCGTATTAAACAAAATTTATATTCAGTTTAGTAAACAACAACGATTGAATCTACCAGACATGGGCAGGAAGGATGACTTTTATTTTCATGTTTTACCACCAATTTATCTTGTTCAGGGTTGCAGTGGGGCTTGTTTTTCTGTAATCACTAGACACGATGCATTAAAACACCCTGGACAGGACACAAATCCATCACATCCATTGTGGGGTCTCAGCTACCCACCACACGACATGGCCAATCATGTCTCTATGTAGATGCTCGCACTGCTTAGGAGTTAGTGTGTTTCAGCCACAATGATATAAGTCAATTATATACAGGAAATTATACAATCCCAACTTTGCATAAACACTTTAGGAAAGGCCCTATTCTGTTCCCCTGTACACAAATCAAGTGCTATAATGGCATGGGGAAAATCCTGGTTTAAACAAATTCCAGTGTCCTGCACAGAACCCTGACATCAGCCCCACTGAACAGCTTTGGAATGTACTGGAAAATCAATTGAGGTTTTCTTGACCAACATCAGTACCCAGCCATACAAACACCCATTTGACTGAATTGGCACAAATTCCCTCAGACATGCTTCTATTAGGGTGCCTGCGGTAGCTGGTGAACTTACCCCGGGTTCCCAGCGAAGCAGGCGTTACAGACCAACCAAACAAAAGGCCTTAAATAAGAGGCCTTGTAATTAGGGCTGACGACCCGCAGCTGCAGCTGGCTTATTTAAGCCTGCGCAGTGCAGCAGCGGGCGTCGCACCTTTGGCTTTTGTTTGTGGTATGTTAGCGGTCTCCTCTCACTTTCCAGGGCAAGCCGGTTACCCCAGGTGACTTGTAGGTTGGTTGGGTGTGTAGGCTGAAAGGCCGAGGTAAACATAGGTGTTTCTTTTACTTCTGGCAGGGAAAGTGCGGTGCGATTCCGTTCAGCCCTCGAGCTGAGTTTGTTTGACGCAAACCTGCTAGCGTTCTCCTGTAGCAACCACAGGAGGCTAGCGGCGGCCATTTTGCCGGTTTTGCCGGTCTTTGTATTTACTCAGGGCTTTGCAGTTGGCTAATCCCCGGGTGGCGCAGTTGGGCTTTGCTTGCCTCTGATGCCGGCTTCCCTGGTTCCAATCTGCCCTCTGAGGTTTACTTAATTAAATTTTCTTTCTGTCTGTTATAGGTCGTCTCTCCCTGATACCAAAGTGTCTTGTGGTGGGACGAGACGACCGAGCTAGACCCGCTTGCGCTTTCGGCGTCTGGGTTCATTATCACTGAAACTATTTTTTTAGTTTTTAGTTTCACTTTTTCTCCTAGTCTGCGCTTTATAAGCGCGCCTGTGTGGTGCATGGTGAGCGACCGCCTCGCAATCAAGCGACCGGGGTTCGTGTCTCGACTTCTGTTTTTTTGTGTTTTTTCTCTTTTTCAGTTCCTCTTGCCAGCGGTGATCGGCGGCGTCTATCGGGGTTCGCCTGATTGTTTTTTGTTCCCGTTTTTACCTTTTAGTTCTTTTGATTTAAATAAATAAACTTTTATCTTTTTAAATCTGCATTTTTGAGTCCTCCTCCTTTCCACCTAACAGCTTCAAAGTTGTTTTGCATTATTTAACTTATACTATGTTTTGTTTAATGGTATGTCCAGCAAGAGCCAGTACCTGTTTTTGGGTTTTTTTTTGGCTAGACATGGTGTTTTGTCTTAAGAGTTTAATTTTCCTCACTTCAGACCAGAAATCGTTTTCCGCACATTGCCTTAACATGCCGTTTAGCAAACTCCATGCGGGCTGTCATGTGCCTTTTACCAATTTACTTCCGTCTTGAAACTCTGCCATCAAGGCCTGATTTATGGTGCGTTGCAGCTGGTTGTCTGTCCAACAGGTTCTCCTATGTCTACACAGGACATCTGAAGCTCTTTCTTTCTTACCACCCTGACCTATTTGCCCAGATGCCCATTTTGGCCGAGTGGCCAACTCTAGATTTGCTAGAAGCTTCTTCCATTTCAAAATAATTGAGTCCACTGTGGTCCTGGGAAACACTTAAACCTGTAGATGTTTGTTATATATCCGTACCCTGATCTATGCCTTGTTATATTGTAATTACACTGATCCACCGACAGTTCCTTGGACTTCATGGCTTGGTTTTTGTACTCAATGCAGTGTACATTTGGGGCCCTTATAGAAGACAAATAACAATGTCTAATCCCCTCAAACTGCAACAGTTTAACTTCAGTTGATTTAAACTGCAGCTCAAGGATGATTAAAGCAAAGAGGACGCACATGATCACAATTTTAGTACCACAGAAAAAGGTCTGAATACCCTGTGCAATAAAGATAAGGTTTGAGTTGTGAGTTTGGCACAGCACATGAGGTGTGTGTGTGTGTGTGTGTTTTGGCTGGTTTTTCCTGCACTGGTTTCCTAGATTAAACATCTAATTGCTAATCATACATCCTTCTACAATAACACTCCGTCAGCAGAGCAGGAGCCGACACGTCAAGTAGTTCCACTAGTGTGGGACATCAGAACCAAACAGTTCCTGGAAATGTAAGTCACCCACCCTCTTGTGGCCATAACAGCCTCCAGTCTTTTGGGAAGACTTTTCACAAGATTTTGGACTGTGTTTGTTAACACTGTGGCTATTTATTCAAATTTGTGAAGTGAAAGACCAATGTTGAATGTAAAAGCCTAACCTGTGCACAGTGGTGCTAAACTGGTGGCACAAAGTTGGGACGTACACCAAACAAAAATATCCAGCCAACAGTGCCCCATTGGCAGCGTCCTGTGACTGATGAAGCTTTAGGAGATGACCAACTCAAACAGCAGCAATAGATGAGCAATCATCTCTGACTTTAAATCTACAAGGTGGACCAACTAGGTAGGAGTGTCTAATAGAGTGGACAGTGAGTGGACACGGTATTTAAAAACTCCAGCAGCGCTGCTATGTCTGATCCACTCATACCAGCACATCACACACTAACACACCACCACCATGGCAGTCACTGCAGTGCTAAGAATGATCCACCACCTAAATAATACCTGCTCTGTGGTGGTCCTGTAGGGGTCCTGACCATTGAAGAACAGGGTGAAAGCAGGCTAATAAAGTATATAGAGAAACAGATGGACTACAGTCAGTAATTGTAGAACTATAAAGTGCTTCTATATGGTAAGTGCAGCTGATAAAATGGAAAGTGAGTGTAGAAACAAGGAGGTGGTTTTAGTGTTATGGCTGATCAGAAATCATTTATTTGTAATTTTTACCTTTTTTTTTCAGCATTTAGCAGACGCTTTCATCCAAAGTGACTTACTGTAGTGTGGCACTAGTCCCGTATCTTACCTGCTATGCTACAACTGACTTGAGAAGAGCTAATCCACATTTCTGTAATTCATTCAAATCAATAATCTATTAACTACTTTAGCATGCAGTTCATAAACTGGCAACCCTGTAGTCCCACATTAAAACACCAAACCACTGTGTTTCATGTCAATCAGACTTATTTCAAACAAAAAACAACCTGCCAACTTTAGCTTTTTCTCCCACCACCCTTCTCCCAATTCAGTCATTTTCTGATTTTCATTCGAAGGCGCCACACCCGTGTTGGCTGACGAGTTGAATACCAGCACGTCTCCTTGTATGTGACGCACAGTTAAAGTCCAATACCAAATAAATTCGATTGTTTGATAGAAGGATAAAGGAAAGAGCTTGGTTTGTGTTTCGCAAAGCCCTAGGCTATTTAAAGATCATTTTTAATCTCACTGGCTCCTTGCGCCTCTCTGTCTCCCATCTGATCAAATTGAATTCATTTACTCTGAAGTGAGTCTGGCTCAGATGGTTGAAACTTCACCTTCCTCCGCATGAGCAGCGGGTACCGAGCCAAATCTAAACTCAAATAAATAACAGCACTTGTTTGCTGCTACAGCAGAGTAAAAATGTTTATAACCGACACAGCCAGCCCACCACTGCTGAGAAATGAAGTTTAAGGCTTTCAGGTTTAGTAGATGCAACAGCGACCTCCACAAACTGGTTGATGTGATAGCGTGTGCAGTAGAGGAACGTAGCGCGTCATGTGACTTCAAATGCGGTTCGGCTTTTTGTGAGAATCCACCGCTGGCTGGTGTAAAGAAGCAGCTGTAACTATTAAGTATTAATAAAAGTAATAATTAAAAGTAAATCAGGTTGTGACTGCAAATTATACGAGGGGCTTTAGTCTGGGTTTGGGTTTTAGTCTTATTTAGTCTTATTTAATGCAAATGCAGGTGGCTCAGTGGTTAGCACTGTCACCTCACAGCAAGTAGGTCTGGAGTTTGATTCCCAGGTGGAGCGGTCTGGGTCCTTTCTGTGTGGAGTTTGCATGTTCTCCCCGTGTCTGTCTCATTTATTTATTAGGATTTTAAGCTCCAGGAGGAATTCCTCCTGGAGCTTAAAATCCTAATAAATAAATGTTTAATTAAAAAAATATAGAAAACGTTTTTAAAAATCATAAATTACTTTTGTAATTATATAATACACATCGACAAGGCATAACATTATGACCACTGACAGGTAAAGTGAATAACACTGATTATCTCTTTATCACGGCACCTGTTAGTGGGTGGGATATATTAGGCAGCGAAGTGAACATTTTATCCTCAAAGTTGATGTTAGGAGCAGGAAAAATGGACATAGCTGAAGAAGTTAATGCTGGTTCTGATAGAAAGGTGTCAGAATACACAGTGCATCAGTTTGTTGCTTATGGGGCAGTAAACGGGGGACCAACACAATATTAGGAAGGTGGTCATAATGTTATGCCTGATCGGTGTATATGTAATTTAGGTGTGGGTACTCGCTCCTTTTTATGTTTTGGCTGTAACTTTTCATCAGTTAATACCTCAAACCAAACAGAACACCACTGAGATAAACTGGTAGGTCAGTTGGAATGAATTGCTAGTACGCTGCCATGGCAGCCTCTACTTTTCTGTTGAGGCTTTCTTCAGGATTTTAGAGTGTCTATGTGGATTTGAGTCTATTTTGTCAAAAGAGCATTTTCAAAGTCAGGCTGATGGGCATGAGGGCCTGATTTGCAGTCACCTTTCCAATTCATTCAGGTTCAGTAGGCTTCTGTTAAGTCAGGGTTCTGTGCAAACCGCTGGACTTGTTAAAGCCTTGCTTGGAACATGAAAGGCCCTTTCCCAAATTGTTGCCACATAAGTGTTGACTACTTGTGGTGCCACTATTGCTCTAAACTGTCTTCTTATTTCTATACTGTAGCAGGATCGATTCTTAAATGTGTTTTGTACGACTGCGTATAATCTCGACACTTCTCCACTCATCCGAGCAGGTCCATTAGTTCTGAGTGATGAGAAATCAGATGAGTGGAGAAACCTGAACAACACATCTGTCTTCCTGAACGAGTCTGGGAATGAAAGAATTTTGGTTTTAGAACTCATTTGAGTAGGCAGAGATTACATAACTTTAATTCAGTCAGCTTTATCTGATTTGTAGCTTTCTAAAAGCATGGTGCATACTGCTCAGTCTTCATGCTGCTGCTACAGAATCTATGTTTGCTTTTATGAGTTCGAGTTATGGTGTTTTCGACCAAGATTTAGGGGATAAGACAGATGTTAATTACAGCAGTTTAAAGTTGAGGTTTTAGAGTATGGTGGATTCCAGGCGCTCACAGCTGGAGCGTGTAGGAGTGAGATTCCATGGCGTTTCCTGAAGACATAGTAGAGATCTTGTGAATAAAGATTGAACAGTATTTTCTATTCGCTGTACGATGTTGTTATTTTCAGCATTACACTACAATAATGCACAGATGCAATTACAAAATAAATTACAGTGGTACCTTGTAACTCAACGTCCTCTAAACTCAAAATCTTTGTAAATGAACACCCTTTGTCAAGAAATTTGTACCTTTAAACTCAATGTTTCTCTTAAACTCAACGTGTGTGCTACTGCTGCTTTGCTCAGCGCTCAGCTTGAGCGGTGTGGTAAAACGTCATGCGAACATGAGACGAATCTGCATTTGTGTGGAATAACTGTCAAATTACCCTGAAAGCTCCACATGTATCTGTGTTTAGCTGGATTTTCCTCCTGTTTCACTTTTAAACTTGTGTTATAGCTCGAGGTGCTGAGAATCAGAAGAATCAGCTTTTCCGAGCAAGTCTAAAACGCTTATCATTAAAAAAAAAACATAAACACTAAACCTTTCTTAATTATTACTGCTTATTTGTTTTCTCCACTAATTAAGAAGCATAAGAAAACAATAAAGAAGTAAAGAAAAAGTGCAGATTTTATTTTATCTCTGTATTGATTTGTAACTGTTTTTAATTGTATTTTAGTGTGTTTATATTATATTTGAGTTATTTTCGGTGTCAAAAACAACCCCATTATTTTACATTAGCCTAAAATATATGCAATTCAACAGAACCATGGAACGCATTAACAGGCTTCCCATACATCCCATACATTTGCAAATTTCCCCCGTGGGATAATAAAAGGCTATCTTACCTTATCTTATCTTATCCTTATGAAAAAGAAATACCTTAAAACTCAACGTCTTTTAAACTCAATTCCACTCCTAGAACCAAGTGACGTTGAGTTTCAAGGTACTGCTTTACATGGCTGAAAGTATGTCAACACATGGACATTAATATGAATTTGGCTGTTAATTTGTAGCTTTTACAGTCTTAACTGATGTAAAATGGAAGTGTTCAATAGGATTGAGGTCAGGGCTCTGTGTAGGCCACACCAAACTAAACAAATCATATCTTTATGGACATTCTGCACAGCTTCAGAGTAATGCTGGAACAGAAAAAGCTTTTGCCAAGTTTTTACAAAGCTGAAAGTGTATGTGTATGCTCTAACTCTAATACTTTGCTCATATAGTGTTTTTGTAGGATAATGACACTCATTCCACATGTAAGAAGAAGTGATTCACTTGTGGTTCTTGCATTATTAACAGTGTCTGTCATATTACAGTTGGGAGGTCTGGTTTAAATCATTAATTTATTTGATGTTGAGTTCAAAATGCAAAGCAAACATGCCAAGTTTGATGTAAAAAGTTAAAAGAAATTGGCAAAATTTGCATCCCTAACTGAAACACAGTGAGTCAGAACTCATCACTCATCACCAGTGTCTGACCTTACCACTGCTCTTTGGATCTAAATGAACACAAATTTCCACTGAAAGACTCAAAAATTATTAAAATTTAACAAGCTTATGGTCAGGTGTAAACATACTTTTGGCAATATTGTGTATTCAGTTGCTTTGTGAAGCTCTTGTAACCTTCTTGTATGTTCTTTGGCTGTTTTATCCTTGTGATACACTCAAAAAAATAATTCGTTGGATTTACTTAATCCAGTTATGTCAACAATTTCCACCTAACTGAGTTGTGTTAGATATAATTAAATCATATTAATAAGCTTCAAATACCTAACTTTTGTAAAACCAACATTACTTTATTAAGTAAAACCAACATAACTATATTAAGTAAAACCGATGTGACTGTATTAAGTAAAACCAACATAACTCTAATATGGTTAGCTCAGTTTTAATTAATAGGTCTGTGTCTAGCTAACTAAACTGACAAACATAAACTCAACAAAATTATTTTTCTTTTGCTTTACTTGATTGTGTTGATTAATGACAACAGAAATATATTTCATTGTACTAACTTAACTCACTTATGTAAACGTAACATAACTGTTGGACCTCCGATACTCAACTGAATTTAGTAAAACTAACTGTACTTTGTATTTCCAACTGGTTAATTAACTGGTTTAAACAAGTGGGGAAACTACTAAACTTTGTTTTACTTAAATGGTTTTCATTCCAACAATGGTAGTAATTTTAAGTGGACTTACTAATTCTGGGGGATTTGGCAACAATGAAAGAAATATACAAAATGGTCAGCCTTTCAGTCTAACAACCATTAGCAGAACTGTCACAAATGTTTTAAACAAACCTTAAACTTGTTTGACTTTTAATGGCACACACATATCACTTGCACAAACCAAAAACTTAAGCTTTCCAACTTTTGAAAAACTTTTAATTTCAGGAAACTGTAAAATCAAACAGTTTTAGTTTGTAAAAAAAAACAAAAAACAAAAAAAACACTTTATTGGAACAATTTTAAATTAGAGTAAACAAAAAACAATATTCATATGAATGATAAACCAATGTAATTTGCCACATAGAAAATACACTATATTGCCAAAAGTATTCACTTGTCTGCCTTCACACCCATTTGAACTTGAGTTAATCCTGAAAAACTTACCATAGAAGCATTTTGTACTTTACAATTACTGAATGTAGCCCATATGTTTCTTCAATGGTCAGGATGTGGGGGGACAGGACCACCACAGAGCAGGTATTATTTAGGTGGTGGATGATTCTCAGCACTGCAGTGACACTGCCTTGGTGGTGGTGTGTTATGCTGGTATGAGTGGATAAGACACAGCAGCACTGCTGGAGTTTTTAAATAACATGTCCACTCACTGTCCACTCTATGAGACACTCCTACCTAGTTGGTCCACCTTGTAGATGTAAAGTCAGAGACGATCGCTCATCTATTGCTGCTGTTTGAGTCACTCATCTTCTAGACCTTCATCAGTGGTTACAGGACGCTGCCCACAGGGCGCTGTTGGCTGGATATTTTTGGTTGGTGGATGATTCTCAGTCCAGCAGTGACAGTGAGGTGTTTAAAAAAACTCCAGCAGCACTGCTGTGTCTGATCCACTAATACCAGCACAACACACACTAACACACCAGCACCATGTCAGTGTCACTGCAGTGCTGAGAATGATCCACCACCTAAATAATACCTGCTCTGTGGTGGTCCTGTGGGGGTCCTGACCAATGAAGAACAGCATGAAAGGGGGCTAACAAAGTATGTAGAGAAACAGATGGACTACAGTCAGTAATTGCAAAACTACAAAGTGCTTCTATATGGTAAGTTTTTCAGGATGAACTCAAGTTCATATGCGTGTGAAGGCAGGCAAGCGAATACTTTTGGCAATATAGTGTACTTCAAAATAAAATAAATAATAATAATAAAGTAAACAAATTCCTCTTTTTTTCTTTCCTCACCTTCAGTGGTGTAAAAAAAAAGAAACCCTGAAAAATTTCAAAAGATTGACATCTGAATGTTTTAACGGACTTTAGAATGTTCACGAGAGAGAGAGAGAGAGAGAGAGAGAGAGAGAGAGAGAGAGAGGAGAGAGGATAAGAGTAACAATTAAAAACTACTTGAGAGGTTGCATTTTTATGTCTGTTGGAAAGGGGAAAAAAACTGAAGTGGAGATTACCAGAGAATGGCATGAATAAGAGGGCAATAAGGTATTTCTTGAAAATGTAGCAGGAATACAAGGGTAAGAGAAACCTTATGGTTGACATACGGCGATATAGAGTGAGCCTGGAGTGAAAGTCATGAGCACCAAATTAAATTGTACATTACTGATGATTGATGAACAGCCAGAACTTCATCAAAACAGCACATGTTTAAACCAACATGTCATGCTAAACAGATCACAAACAGCAATGTAAAATTTGAATGTTAATTTGGTGCTCGTGACTTTCACTCCAGGCTCACTCTATATCGCCGTATGTCAACCATAAGGTTTTTCTTACCCTTGTATTCCTGCTACATTTTCAAGAAATACCTTATTGCCCTCTCAGGCCAAATAAAATGGCGACTGCATTTGCACTTGAGATGTCTGCCATTCAGTTCCATCACAACATTCGGAGATCATCAAGTGTACTTGAGGTTTGTTGGGTAGCTCAAGTCCAGGGAGTACATGAGGCCAAATAAAATGGTGACTGCATTTGTAATGTTACCAAGGTCACCTCCACACCTTTAATGATAATTCTAACATCTTTCAGCTCATCTGTGGGTTCTGCACCTTCCTGCTTTATGGCAAATATTCCTAGGATTGTCTGCTCCATCTCCTGGTTTTCCTCAACATCCTCAAAAAAATTTTCATGCCATTCTCTGGTAATCTCTACTTTAAAGTTTTTTTTCCCCTTTCTCCAACAGACATAAAAATGCAAACTCTCAAGTAGTTTTTAATTGCTACGCTTATCCTCGCTCTCTTTTATGAACATTCTAAAGTCTGTTAAAACATTCAGACATCAATCATTAGAAACTAAGACCATGCCACTCCCTACAACACATAACAGTTCAACATATGGATCCAACATTTTTTTTTTTTTTTTTTTTTAGCTCCAAGCCTTCATTGCAACTTGCAATGTGATGTTTACACTGTCCCTTCAAACAGTTTGTTTTTGAGCCTTTCTTGAGAGATGTCTGCCATCCAGTTCCATCACAACTTTTTGTAGAACCTCAAATGTGTACTTTTTGTTGGGTAGCTCAAGTCCAGGGAGTACATGAGGCCAAATAAAATGGCGACTGCATTTGCAATGTTACCAAGGTCACGAAGCACCTCCACACCTTCAATGATAATTCTAACATCCTCCACCTCATCTGTGGGTTCTGCACCTTCCTGCTTTATGGCAAATATTCCTAGGATTGTCTGCTCCATCTCCTGGTTTTCCTCAACATCCTCAAAAACAGAACAAATATACCTTTAGCTAAAAGATGCACACCACAAAACAAAAAAATCTGTTGTCAACCATGGATATGAAACTATTACAAAAAGTTACATTTGAGAAACTTAACTGTAAAATTTATAAATTATATCTTCAAAAAATGCAAAAAAATTTTAGTAAGTAAGATGGGATTTTACTATGAAAGCACAGGTTTGGAACATTTTTGTCCTAAACAGGGAGGGATAGAGGTGATTTACTAAAACCCCATTTAAAAATCCTCATAGAGAAAATAGTCATAAATTACAGAATGACAACTTCAATGGTCTATAAGTTATGCTAAATACTTCTAATCAATAATTTGCAAGATGGCATTATACTTACCATAACTAAAGAGCCACAAAACACCTTCACAAAACTTGTGGTTAGAAAAGAGCTGAAACTAGAAAACATACAAAACAAGCACAATTTTACACTCTGTATTACATTAATACCTGACAAGGTAACAATTTATAAGGATTAAGGCCAGGATGAGAGTTATAATAGAGAAGTATAATGTGAATATACTTTTGTCCATATAATGTATATTTGGAAGCTGTAATTGAAAAGCTCAATAGTGTTTTCACAAGCTAGTTAACATAGGCTAGCTAATGTGTGCCGAGTCTAAAATTATGCGGGTAATGTACTCTAAAACTATCAATATCAAAGTCTAACCACATATTCACTTAACAAACTATGTTAGAAAGACATACTTACTAAGATAAGTATTCGGATGTAGCTCGATTCTCAATCTCACTGCTTTTTACCAAGCTCTCATCCCTCGCCATCCCACATTCATTAGAAGAGCTTCTGAGCATGCGTAGTGTCTGTCCTGCGGGAAATCGTCCAATTCACTCAGAACTGTTGCGTTGCCTCAAAATAAGCGACTTTTGTATAACTTCAGATTACAATAAAACTGCCAAAGTGGACTCGGCTTAAACGGCTAACACAGTTCATTAAGCTACATAAACCATTTGCATCTTGGATGCTTTTGAAGACACTTAATTCAACTGCATTATCAATAAAATGCACAACGTTGCCGTTAACAACATTAACGTTTCTCAAAATTGAGAAAAGACTGACCTGTTTAATGCTGCTAGCTAGTAGCGCTAGCTTTGTTGGCGATTCACACAATGCACGAAAAATATAAGTAACTGGATATAAAAATTAAATATACATTACATGAGGTTACAACATGCACTGGGATGTGACCGAAATGGTTTAAAATACTTTAAATGCGAATTCCAAGTGCAAACTGAGCGTTTGAAAACCGCTAATGCTAACTTTGCTAATAGGCTAACTAGTCTGGTATCTGTTTACACAGGGAGGTTTCGCTTTTCAAAATGACCCATATCATACAAAACGCTGTTAATAAAACAGCTACTACAGCTCAGAATTATACATAAATATGACAAATACTCACCGCACTTGCACAGCTTCCCTCCAAAAGAAAATTGCCTCGCTGAAGAGAGCTCACAGACAGCCACGAATGCCCCGGATGTAGAGAGTAACGAAGCCTGTTGAGTTTACTTCACAGTGTTGCATTGACCAAACATGCACATATTAAGTCAATCTGACAACCCAACTGTATTTAATAGAAACAACACAACTGACTCAAGTTTCACTCACCAACACAAATTTGTTAAGTTACTTCAATGAAAGAAACCCGAGTAAAAGCAACAACAGCATGAGTTTAGTTTTTTGAGTGTATGATTGAAAACAGCTGATCTTCAAATTTGTTACCCAGGTGTTGAATGTAAAACAAAATAGTTGGCAGGGTAGTTTGTTGCATAAGATTAAAGCTAGTCTTACCATTCTTTATTGTATTTCAGTAAATTGTTGACATTTTTGAGCAATCCTATGAAAAGTATGAATAGGCTTTGACATTGGGCAATATTAATAGCTATAATATGATTTGCACTAGCAGTGCATCTTGAAATATTTGGTTTGAATGGAACTATTTAAACCAAATAGCAAGTAAACTTGTTTTTCTTTTCTCATATTTAGCGTAGTCAATTCGTCTTCCACTGCTGGAGACTCTGGTCATGTCAGAGAAAAGTATTTTTGCCTGGCTCACGCTCCCTCTGATGCATGCGCAGTCCACCAACTCCTTCTTATTCGCACACACATTCGGTGAATTTGCACATGAAACCAGTATTCGTGTGCAGAGAGCCAGCCCTGATCTCCAGGGCTCCTCCACTTTCTGTACAGGCACCTCAGGCTACTAACCAGGGTCCTTACACGGCATCGAAGACCCCACCCACTTTTCAGTCCGGTCTTTTTCCCACCCGGCAGACTTTATTGGCCAATTTTGTTTGCTGCAGGCACTGCCAGTTATGCCTGCTAGAGGGCGCCCAGCCGACTGGTAGCAGAGCTGAGATTCGAACTCGGGAGTTCAGAATCCCAGTGCTGGTGTGCCAGCGGATTATTAAGAAAAGATTTGTTGGTCACTTCTGTGCAGTTGAGCATTAATATTATGAAACCATGACAACACGAAAAGCCCACTGGTGGTTCTGAACATGATTTGATAAAGGTTATTCAGGATCACACTGTCAATATATTTTACACACACACACACACACACACACACTAAGAAACAGCAGCATGGTTATGTAATCAGTCTGGGGCCTTCTGTTAAAAAAGGCCGTCTTTTCTTGCTCTCTTCTCAACACTGATTTAGACGCCTGAAGTGTAAGTGGAGTTTAATAATCCTTTAATAAGCCTCGTACTCCATTAGTTGCACAGGCTTGTCACAACAGGAATGAGAAACAGTTACAGCACCAGCTCCAGTGCAGCATTACCAAAGTAAGATAGAGATGTAAGTACAGTGCTCGTGCTCGGGTTACTGGTGTGTGTGTGTGTGTGTGTGTGTGTGTGTGCAGGGCTGATGGCAAAGTTTGTCTGCATTATGGGTCCTTGTAAATTATATTACAAGGCGACCACACCCTTCATGTACAGGATATGTGTCAGTGAAACCCCATGACTGGTTATATAAGCCTCGTTCTTTTTGAGTGTTTACTGGGTTTTTCCTTCCCTGATCAACACGGGCAAGGGATTGTACCCCAATCAGACAAAGTAGGGAACTGAAGAGGGAAGTAAGAGCATGACAGAGACAATGATAAATAAAGAGAATTCCTCATTATGGGCGTGGGATATTGTTAATACATATTTGAATTAAATGTGAATAGGAATTATTATTAACTATTTTTATATTGTTATGGTCATGGCCTGCAGAGCCAATACCTCAACTAAACTGTGAGACAGGGCTTCTGGTTCACCATCAGTGGCTAAGGTTACATATTTTTTTCACTGAATGGGCACACATTTCCATAGAACCATTCCAAATGGAGCTCGGGTCACACAGTGGTAAAACAGTGTAACACACCAGTGTTGACATTTTTAACTCCTGAGGGATTCCTCATAACTGCTGCAATTACGACCTCTGTTGGCTGGTCGATGGAGCCTGACAAATACGGGGGATAATGGAGATTAGATCATGACTCTCCGTGCCCGATACGGATCTCCATATAAACACTCCTGGTGCATGTGAAAAGAAGCAAACAGCTACTGCACACACGTCAGAGGTCAGAGGGGTTGGGTGTGTTATTTATGGCCCTCTTAGGTCAGAAGTGGTCTGCAGCAGCAGTGGTGAAATAAAAAATTGGGGTGAAAATGCCCTCATGTAACAGGCATTACTTATTATTTAACATAGACTTTGGTCACATTGATAAACACCCAAGATTATCAGTCATGGTCTGATTAAGAGTGGAGAAAGTAAAAGCACCCATAAAATAAAAGAATGGTCACAATAACAATAGGAAGGAAGCCCAAAAAAGGAATAAACAAAGTGACTAAATTGCAGATAACTGAGCCTTCAGAGAGAGCTTATTACCGATTATTACATAGTAATAATCGCAACACTGCTTGTCTACCGTACTGGTCAGATCTGGCACAATGCAAAGCACTAAACTGCAGGGATGACTTTATAGTGCTGAGCTTTTAAAAAAACTTTTAAAACAGCTTAGCATGCTGTCAGATGGAATTAAAGTAACAATTTAACAAAACAAGGATGCAGATTTTGTCAAATTCTTCTAACCAACAGCCAGTCATCAGCTTTTGACAAACACAACATGAAGATTTATGGCATAGGAGGAGGAAGGGGGCTACCAATGCAAGCTAGATCAGCTTGAAACAAGCTTATAGTGGCAAACATTTACATTTTCAGCATTAAGCATACACCTTCATCCAATGCCACTTACAATTGAGACCATATACATTGTAAGTGATTCTACACTGAAAATTACACAAATATAATATAAACAACACTGAAATAAAAAGATGATTCTTACAATTTCTTAGAACCTCAAGCTGTAACACAAGTTTAAAAGTGAAACAGTGAGGAAAATCCAGCTAAACACAGATACATGTGGACGCTTATTCCACACAAATGCAGATTCGTCTCATATTCACACTTTGATGATGTTTTACCGCACCGCTCAAGCCGAGCGCTGAACAAAGCGACTGTTCACTGTTAATTTGAAATTAAATAAATACATTTTTAAAAAACAAACTGAACACGTTGAGTTTAAGGGAAGTGTTGAGTTTAAGGGTACAAATTTCTCGACAAAGGACGTAGAGTTTCAAAGATTTTGAGTTTAAGGGAGGTTGAGTTACAAGGTACCACTGTAATTAGGAATAGAGTTCTGTCGCATTATCAGATGAATGTGTGAATTTTTGCTATTTTCCAGTCTAGTGTAAAATCTTCATTTTTAATTAACTGTGTAATTTTTTGCTCATTATAACAACTATACTATACAGTATGTATATACAAAAAGCCTGAACATTTAATTTGATGTATTCTCACTAAGCCAGTCGTCATTTTCCTAACAAGATTTGCATCTGGATAACGTCACTGGAAGATTTTGCTTAAATGGCATTCGACTCGAGCCTGGTCTCAGACTATTTTTTTTAAAAACCCCAACTCTGGAAAGGTTTCAACTAATGAAGGCTTCAAATTCAATAAGCTAAATCTTAGTAGTGAATGTTTTATTTTTTTAACTTTCTTACCATTTTACCATTGTATCCATTTCTCTTGGAGGTATTTTGATGCACTGGTGGGCTATTTTGCCTCCTTCCTTATGGGTAACAGAACAACATTTAGCTCTTATGCATTATTATTTAACGGCGCTTACACAATAAGTAAACATAAGAATAAGCAGTATATACATATACACAATACACACACATGTACGTGTGCCTAAAAAATCTTAAATATAAAGAATAAAGACTAAAACTATAATTATAAAAAAGACAATAGACAATGATTGAAAGCTGCAGTGAGGTAGCAGTGTGGTATTGCACATGCCCTGAGTAGCTAAGAAGAAATTGCACAGAATATATTGCACACTTTAGAAACAATAGTGCAGTCATAATAAGTATAAGCTACAGCCCAGTCTAAATTTACATTTTTATAACAAAGGTAACATTTTGTTTTACTGTATTATTTTTCTTTCTAAGAAGAAACGATGTAATGTGTCACAGTTTCAATGAATATATAATTCCTGTCTGTGTGCTTAACAGATAAAATCGTCCATCTCTAAAGGACTGTAACTACCTTCCTGACACTGTAATCGTGACCAGTCAAGATGATAAAAGCTCAGGCTTTTTGTAAGAATCAGCATGGGTGTTGTGTAAGCGCTTAAAGTCGCCAGAGTGCACATGGAAATGAAGTCTATTCAAATTGAGACGTACGTTATTTAATGTTGCTCTTGCGTTGGAACTTTAGTCCTGCTGGTTTTCCATTGAGGAGGTAGGAAACATTCTTTAGTAGCATTCATGCATTCCACAGTGAAGCTTAGATCCTTTGAAAGGCGACTGAAATGTTAGAGTACAATTTGTTGGCTACATTTGAAGACAGTACTTCTCCTATACTTGTGTTACTTGAAAATATGCCTATTTCATTTAAAAACACATGCTGAACAGAACTAATATTCTGCTCTCTTTGATACATAAATGTACGAGGGTTCTTCAAAAAGTTTCCGCACTTTTTCTAAACAATTTATTAAAAATTTTAGAAACAAATGACATCACTTTTCTACATCGTCACCTTTCGATGCATTTTTCCCAGCGTCGTACCAACTTTTTAATACCATCAGTAAAATGTTTTTGGTTGAGCGTGTAGCCACTGATGCACCGCTGCTCTCACATCATCATCACATGAAAATCTTCTTCCCCTTAAAGCTTCTTTGAGAGTCCAAAAAGGTGGAAATTAGATGGTGCATCTCTCAGTCTCTCAGACACAACCGATTACTACTCCTCCCACCCTCACCATTTCCAACCAAAATATAAAAGTGTGGAAACTTTTTGAAGATCCCTCGTATTAACTCCATTCATGGAAAAGTTTGGACGTTTGGTAAAATGCAAATGCAAGTATGTAATGCAAATGCAATGTAAATGCAAGTAAAAACAAGCATGTGATTCGTTATTTCTCTTGATTAAACTCGTTATTTAACTGACAAAAGTACAAAAAAATTCACAGACCAGTTTAATAGTACTGTGTAAATATTAAACAAAATTCAGAATTAATGCCTGCAACACAATCAATCAAAAAAGTTGGGACACAGGCATGTTCACAACTATATTACATCACCTTTCATATTATTTACACATCTTAATTGTAATGAAATTTTTGCTCATCCTTGCTTGATACAATATTCACCTGCTCAACAGTCCAATGTCACTGTGGTCTTATCCTACTCTTCGTGATGTGCCATACATTTGTTACAGGAGACAGATATGAACTGCAGACAAGGCAGTCTAGCACACGCTCTGTGTCTACAAAGCTACACTGTTAAAGCGCATGCAGAAAGAGGCATTGTCTTGCTGGTTAGACAAGATTTATCAGTTCACGTTTTGAATGTCAAACACAGTCATGGACAATTTTGTATTTCCAGTTCACCTCACTTGCATATTTTTGGACTGTGGGAGGAAACCGGAGCTCCGGGAGGAAACCCACACAGACACGGGGAGAACATGCAAACTCCACACAGAAAGGACCCAGACCGCTCCACCAGAGTCTATTTTATTCATATTTAAAGGACCTTCTTGCTGTGAGGCGACAGTGCTACCCACTGAGCCACCGTGCTGCTGAAATAACCATGGACTTTCTGGTAAAAGATGTTACCTTTACTCTTATTTTGCCTCCGTCCCAACTTTTTGTGTGTGTTTTAGGCATCAATCCCAAAATGTATTCATATTTACTAAACCCAATCAAGTTATACAGTTGGAAAACCGTCTTTTTATGGAACTCATAAATCCGGAGTGGTGTTCACATACTTTTGGTCATGTTCTCTGTCTCTAAAGCCACTACTATTTCCACAGTGAATATCAAAGCTATTGGAATAGAGGTGACAGGGTCAAGTGTAGGTCCTCTGAGAAGCACTGACCTCACACTGACATGTTTATTGAAGCTGTGTTGTGTTATTCTGTCTCTGGAGGAGATTCTGAGCTCCTCACACAGGCCTGAGATCAATCAAACCGTCAACACGTACCTGCCAAACATGCTGCCGTGATACACCAACAATAACCAGGGTTAACAAAAAAATAGAGAATCTCAGATTGAATGCAAATGGCTTAATAAATCCAAACCTTGGGACAGTTGGGACAGTATGAGAAATCTGAATAAAATAGACTCATGATATGCAATTGAAAACAGGGCAAACACAAAAGATAATTAATGTGATGAATCAACATCCATATGACTGTGTTTATAACACTTCATCTGCTAAACAGGTCAGGGTCTCAGCTGTCATATATTCCACTTTATTATGTATTTATTTTTTAAGGATAGACAGGTCTGGACTGCAAACAAGCAGGTCTAGCACCTGCACCCTCTTACTACGAAGCTACAATGTTATAAGACATGCAGAATGAAGGGATGTTGTCACCTCAGATGAGCTTGAGCCCAGATAAATCAATGCAATTCATGCCATTTCTAAACCCATATGGCTGTTTTCATTATGCAGTCCTGACTGATGTATCAAATCACTTGCATTTAATATTGGTTTTTGGTTTTGCCTTTTAAGCACACTGAATGTTTTAGATTTTAATAATTTTATGGACTGTAGATGGTGAAATCGCACAATTCTTTGCAATTGTGCTGCATGACTAAGTAATTGCACATCCTCAACACATTCTTAAAAGTGACCGAGCCTTTTAATAATGTGCTTTTCATACCCAGCAATAATACACTATATGGCCAAAAGTATTTGGACACCTGACCACTTCAAGTTTGGTGTAGAGCAAGGCTTTTTTAAACTTTTTCTAAGCGACCCACATTTTGTTCATTATTTTTTACGCAACCCAGGCAACACCAACAACGCATCTTACTCTCTTTGTTATGCTCTAAAATCTGGTCCCACTGTGGTTTACAGATGTAACATAAAGCCTCCACAAGGGGGCAATTGCGTACAAGTTTGTGAGCCTCTTAAAAAGTTTATTTAATCATTATTATTTTTCTCTGCAACCCATTTTTTTGGCTTGCGACCCACCTAACGCTCGTAACCGTAGAGGAACTCCTGTGCATACTGCACAATGCCCGGATTAACATATTTTGTTAATAACTGTAATAAATACTTACTCACTCACTTTCTTAACCGCTTATCCAATTAGGGTTGTGGGGGGTTGGGGGAGTGCTGGAGCCTATCCCAGATTTTCAATGGACGCAAGGCACACAGTAACACCCTGGACGGGGCGCCAGTCCATCGCAGGGCAGACACACATACACACACTCACACATACACACATCCATTCACCTATAGGGCAATTCAGTGTCTCCAATTAACCTGACTGCATGTTTTTTGGACTGTGGGAGGAAACCGGAGCTCACGGAGGGAACCCACGCAGACATGGGGAGAACATGCAAACTCCACACAGAATGGACCCAGACCGCCCCACCAGGGGATCGAACCCAGGACCTTCTTGCTGTGAGGTGACAGTGCTACCCACCGAGCCACCGTGTCGCCCCTGTAATAAATAAAAGATGTTAAATATCAATTTCTGTAAAAACTGCATTTATTATACGCCATTAAATAAATTACGTTTAGACTTTTGAGCTTTGACGTCTCTTCCTTTGACAAACATACAAGCTTTGCGCCTCTTTGCTTTAAGTGTTCATATTTGTTTAAGGCTTTTTAGGCCACTGTTTTTAAGCTTTGTATTTGAAACACATGAAGGATGGATTTTAGTAAAGGCGCTCGGCATTAAGTTCACACTTTATGGCTCATGCTGATGATGTGTGTGTCAATCTTCTTGGATATGCTAACACAAATAGGATTGTTGATTCTCAGCAAGGACTGTTAGCTCATACGTAAAGCTTATTTTGTTCATAATTCAATCTAATATTTATTTTCATGTCTCAGTTTTGGACATGCATAATTCTCCTGGCCACACTGGGGACCTCTGGCTGTACAAGACCCATGCTGACTGAGTCGGGTCACAGAGTAAAACATGCTCCACAAAAAAGTGCATAAAACTTCCCAAACATCCACCCTTTCCCATCACTCTGCCAAACCCAAACAACCATATTTATCATTTTAGAAACATATTTTTAAGTAGAATTAACTGAAAATAACAGACTTTCAGTAATCGCGATATAAAAATATACCACTGTGTACAACTTTACTTGTCCAGCACAAAGAAATTTACACTGTATGGCCAAAAGTATGTGGACATCTGACCTTGTTGGACATTGCATCCACTATAGCTGTTTATATAAACTTGACCCCCATTTAAAAAAATTAAGGACAGGGACAAATATTGGACTAATAATTACTGGTTGACATTCCAGTTTATCCTAATGCTGTACAGTAGCTTTAGGTTGAGCAAGAAACTGAAGTTTCTCCACACCAAACCTAATGAACTATTTGGTTTTTGGCACATGGGCACAGTAATGGCAACGTAACGGAAACATATTCTTTCTTTAATGTAATTAATTTTATACACCTGTTAGTTATTGGTGTGGCTGAAATACCAAACCCCTTTCTTAAGAAGGGGTGGGATGTCCACATACTTTTGGCTATACAGCCCAGTAAGACTGTTTGACGTCTTTAGAGCAGCACGGTGGCTCAGTGGGTAGCACTGTCACCTCACAGTAAGAAGGTCCTGGGTTCAATTCCCAGGTGGGGCGGTCTGAGTCCTTTCTGTGTGGAGTTTGCATGTTCTCTCCATGTCCGTGTGGGTTTCCTCCGGGAGCTCCGGTTTCCTCCTACAGTCCAAAGACGTGCAAGTGAGGTGAATTGGAGATACTAAATTTTCCATGACTGTGTTTGACGTTAAACTTGTGAACTGATGAATCTTGTGTAACCAGTAACTACCGATACTGTCATGAATGTAACCAAAGTGTGTAAAACATGACGTTAAAATCCTCATTAATTTTAACGTCTTTAAGATGTACAGTATGCTGCAGAGCTCCAAATGTCTTGGCTCAAACCCTGCCACAAATTACTTTTTGTAGGAAGCTTTTTATTAACTTGTTATTATGTTAGTATATTTGTTTAAAGAAAAAAAATGGGGGGAAATATGAGTAACTTTTTTTTACCCCAGTATTTTAGGAATGACCCCGGTATAGTATTTTGTAAAAGAGAAAAAGCAGAAAAAGAGTCTCAAACTGGACCTGAAAAAAACACTGAATCCACAGTTAGAACAATGTAACACAGACGCAACATCTTTCATGATGGAAGTGAACATAATAAGCACAAAGCAGCAAAGTACTAACACATTTGCAAAACAAACCAAACCCCATAATATCACACAAGCTGCCTGTCAACAGCAATTTAGTTTTCTACCATCACAGCCCACAGTCACTTCGCAGGAGGGCCTCACAGTCGAAGAATGTTGCAGAAATAAATCTTGTGGTGTCTTGAAAGCTGACTACAGTAAGGAACAGATTAGCTTTTGTGCTGTGTGCTATTTTCCCCACTTTTCAATCCAGAACCAGGCGTGAGACATTGCCCACGGGCCTGTACGCTCAGCGTTAGGCGTGGTAATAGGATTCCCTTTTTGTGGTTTGACCCACCATTCAGTAATTCCAAAGAAAGTTAAAACTGACTTTGATGGAAGGTCTTGAGAGCAGATGTGAGATGCTACAGTGCTACAGTACTGGCATTTTGGGTGATTTAGTGTTTGCACAGCAGCTCTGTTTGAATCAGGTCCTAATCGTACGGGTACCGCGTGTGCTTTTGTGGCTGTGTTCTGTTGGTGCAGGATGTCTTCGTCAGTTTAGATTTTTAAGCAGCGGATGACAGGTAGAGGTTTGTCAAAAGCCAGTGCTGGTATCTTAAGTACAATGAGGATGATAATAGTTGTAATGTTGGTATTATATTAAATGCTTGAATGTAATTGTGAGGTGTGGATGTTCGTCATTCACTGTGGAGACCTAAAACTGGTCTGGTCAGTTGCTTTATACTTGTCATAAAACCTTCCAAGAACTAAAAATACCATTAACACTGCTTTAGAGGTATTTATTTATTTATTAGGATTTTAACGTCGTGTTTAACACTTTAATTACACGCATGACAGGACAGATAATTACTGGTAACCCACACAGAAACCCACACGGCCATGGGGATAACATGCAAACTCCACACAGAAGGACCCGGACCGTCCCGCCTGGGGATCGAACCCAGGACCTTCTTACTGTGAGGTGACAGTGCTACCCACTTAGCCACTGTGCCGCCTTTAATGGCATAGTGTTAAATGCACACATTTAAGTGTGCAGGGGCTCAGAGAAATGGGTGCACATGTGTACAGCAACCATCAGCTGCTGGACAACATTCTGTCTAAAAATACTGAGTACAATATGCACCATTGTGGGTGAGTTTCTAAATGATTTCTATTTCGGTGCAGTGAGACCGTCCAAAAAAGAGTGCTGTGTTTGGTTTGAGGATGTCTCCAGTGTGTTTTGGGAGAAATGTGTCCACTCAGAGCCATCGGTGAACCAAAATTGACTAAAATAAATTCTAAATAAAAAACTTTCTTTATAAGACATATCGGAAACATTTACAGTTTTATAAATGAGAAGGTTTCTTAGCTGAGGCAGACGTTTTTGTGGAGATCAGTGTGTTATGACCCACAGCTTAAATTACTGTGTTGTTAAATAATTGACTATATAAGTGATGGAAGCACTTATCACACTATGGCTGTTTTCTTTTGTATGCTGGTGTTAAAAATTTTAAATCACAGTTGAACTAAGCCAGATTTTTTGAGCTCGCTCTGTAAAACAGACCTCTGGTTATGTGTGTATTTGTTTTTTATCTTTGTGTGGGCAGTGGTGGTCCCACATGTTTTCAGCATTAACGATGTGTGGTTTAAGACGGTGTATGTTCTGTGGTCTGGAGCCTTCAGGCCTAAAACTCAGAAGGTCAAAGGACAGGCGCTGAAAATGTATTTTGACCTGAATAGCTGGATAAAACGATTCAAATCTGGTGCCCTTTTAGCCCTGTGGTGAAAAATAAATAGACTGTATCTGGCAATTTAGGTACGCAGTTCTAAAGTTATAGGTTTTATAAAGGCATTAAAATTCAGAAGTAGCATTGTTTCTCACAGTGTTCGCTCTGAAGTGCTTTTCTTTCTCTCTGTGTTCTGTAGGACGTATCTCCTTCGCCTCGCCTGTGGATTCGCCTCGCCTGGGCTTAATGTGTTGCAACGGCAAGTTGTCACAACTAGTTATGGATTAAACATTGTAAGAAAGTTTGCCCACAGAGACCCTCACTCAACCCCCCCCCCCCCCCCCACACACACACACACCCACCCAGCGCTTTCTTGGCTTTGTTTATTTGTATGGGTTTGAGTTAAAATCAGAACAAGCCAAGGTGGTAAAATGTGAACACAGAGTGAAGAAAAAGAGAACATTAGAGCCAGAAAAGTTCGATCCATGCTGCTCGCAAGCTGGCTGCCTGTCAAGCTTTGAACTACAGAGAGAGAGAAAATAGTACAAGCATGTGATGAATAACTGACATGTTTGTTGGTTCTGGGACAGCTGGTGTCCAAAGGGAAACCTTTTTAAACAAGCACCCATAAGGAATACCCACAGTTAGTGTTTCAGAAAGGTATTTTAGAGAATAATTAGCCATGACAGATATTTTAGTCTCAGCAGAAACTAAGCAAAATATAATGAAAGGCTTAAGAATGTGTTGAAACATGAAAAGCAGAGAAAGAATAAATGCAGTCTACGAGTCTCTTGATGCACGATCAATAATCTAGGTACACAAATCCACAAAGTTGAATCAGTTCATCTGGGAGTCAAAGAGGCCATCTATGTGAAGAGGGAACGATGGCCAATGTAATTAATGGTCATTGTGATTTGCATATGGACCTGATCACCAGTTCCATTGTTATGCAATGGGCCATATTAGGTTGTTATACAAATCAGCTGGATATAAGGTTGGGGTATTCACCACCAGCTCATACTGAAGAAGTCACTTGGATGAGTGATGAAACCCAGTCTATGAACATTCACTTGGACAACAAAATGTTTTGAGTACAATGTTTTAGCCACACACACGCATTGTTAACAGGAGTACAAAATGAATTATATAAAGAATGTGTGGCAACAGTTTAGAAATGACCCCTTATTTTCCATCATGGCGATGTACAGTTTACAGAATGGACGTCCAATGGTGTCAACTGGCTTCCTGTAGCTGCACATATTCAGTTTAAAATAATGATGCTCGCCTACAAAGCCAGAAATGTACCAGCCCCAAACTACCTTAGAATCCTCATCACACACCGCTCTGTACCATGCAACCTCCAAGCCACTAGTCTCACTTGCCTTGATCCTCCACCCAGAACTCAGGGAAGACACACATCAAGGCTCTTTTCTGTACTTGCAACCGAACTTCCCTGAGTCTCTCACTGTCTTCAAAAGACAATTAAAGACCCACCTCTTTACTAAACACTGAGAACTAACATGTACTTACTACAGCTCTTATTCATTTCCTAAAAAAATTTAATAAAACTTTGTTCTAACAGGGTTTCAGCAGATTTGTGTTCTTGGACTCTTGACTACTTAAATAGAGTAGGAAAATGTTTACAGTGGAAGCACTTCTGTAAGTCGCTCTGGATAAGAGCATCTGCTAAAAGCCAAAAATGTAAATGCGTCTGGCTCACACTGGATGTGGGCTATGTTAGATGGTGAAGTGGTTGCTCAGCTCCTTTTATAGCCGCCTCTGGTTTTTACTCAGTTCCTCTCTGTTTATGCTTTCTTTTCTGAGAACACGGGTTATGGCACACAGGTGGACTGAGTAGCTAGAGTTGTGGTAACTGAGTTTTCACTTTTTCTGTTTTGTCAAAATTTTCCTGCTTTTTTCTGTGGTCATGAGTATTGCAAACAAGCACATGTAGCCACTTAGGTTTTCCACTTAGGACCTTGCTTTTGTTGCCTGGAGAACTGCATGAAGTAATCTTCAACTAATGCTCTTGTCTATCTGTTCTTTTTTCTCTCTGCTTTGGGATGCTGAGTTTGCTTTGGTTTTCTTTCTTTTTTCCATTATTTTGGCCATTTGTTTTTAGTTATCTTCTTCTGTTTGTGGTTTTACCCACACAATTGTTCAACCTTGTTTAATTACCCTGCACTTGGGTTCATATACGTATAATGGCCTTGCAGGTATGAGGGCTTCACAACCCATCCTGATTTATTTAGTAACCCATAATCACAGTACTACACAGATGATATTGGGCAAGTTTGCCACAAGAACACTGCCAATCCAAAGTAAGCCATTGTTTGGCAGTCACAACTTGGCTGTAAGGTGAATGCTGGAGCAATCGTTGCTCTGGTGCCAGGATAATAATCAAGGCCAAGATGGGTTGAGGTCAGCATCAAATATGTTCACATCATAAGAATGAGCTGTTATGCTTTATCTAGTGTTGTTGGATTGATTTACAAGAACGAGACTGGAAGTTTATGCATGCAGAAATTGCTAATGACACCAATGTATAGTTCTAACAACAACACTGAACTGTACTTGTAACATAACACTGTTATATTATCTGACATCAAAATCTATAACCACTAATGACAGCATATGACATCTGACAAGCTAGATCTCTGATTGTTATATATCAGTTACATGTTGGACAAAGTGTTACTCCTTGTAATAATTGCATAGCTAATCCTTAAAGGCTGTTTTACTCTCCCTATGCTTACAGACGTCCATTGCCTCCAGATGTTTGGATGGACACTGTGTATGAGGACGATTGAAGCAGCTTAAATAGTTTCTCTCTGAACCAGAAGCTGAAATCTCCACCTGCCTCTGCAGTGACAGGTGAGTAAATGTGTGAATGGGATGTGAATAAAGCTTCAACCTTACAGGCAAACCCCACAATGCTTTATGTAATAGTACGTCTGACAGTGACAGTGAGGGATTCATTGCTTTCTTTGATGGATTTGATGTTTTGTTTGTCAGTGGCAGGTGTTTCACAGTCTTGTTGACCTGGCAGAACCAAAACAATGTGATTGTACTTGCAAATGGCTCAGAGAAGCTGACTCACTGGTTATATCAGTCCTTAACCTCTCAGTGAATATGATTGTTTTTCCGTGGACCTGTACAACAAAGTTAATCAGAATCATTTGAAAGAGACAGTCTACAAAAATTGTGTTTTAAGGTGTGGTGTAGGGCTGCCACTAACGACTATTTTTCTATCGATTAATCTATAGACTAATTTATTGATTAGTCGATTAATCTAACGATTAATTTTCCTTCAAAAAATTTAATTCAGAATCTCATTTACTCTTCTTTTATCTTAACAACAAACTGTACGGCATAATAATATGGCACAAAACTAAATGTAAACAGGATTTATGTCCATATTATCACATTCTCAAGTGCTCCATATTAAACAAAGTGCAGCATGTGTTTATGGCATTCTGTACACAAAGCAAAGTGCTTAAACTTATAGCAGAAATTAAATAGTGAGAGGTGAACACGTCTTATTAAGTCCAACATACAGTAACAACAGGATGAACCCAGATTCTAACCCACACATTCACTCAAAACTTACTTCAGATTGTAAGCCATGTAAACACAGTGGTATGCGTTAAGGCGCATTCATGTGAGAAGCTTTTTGTGCAGGGCCGGCGCTAGGGGGGGGCTGAGGGGGGCATTGCCCCCCCAAATTGTGTCTTTGCCCCCCCAAGCACAATGCAAGCAACGGCTATTTTTAAAATTATCTCTGAACCAATCACAAAAATGCATTTTGTTTTACAGTGTGAAGATATTTCCTTGCTTATTCCTGATTGGCTCTTTGAGTCATATAAAAATCGGCAGACTGCTCCAAACAGTTCAGTTCGGCAGTATATGTTCTGTTAGTGTGAGCGAGAGGCAGGTATACTGGTAAACACTCTTCTGAGTTTAAACTGACTTCCACATGGTAATATTTGCTTAACTGTGGTTTTTCATTGCTTTAATGTTACTTACCTCTTACATAGGTGTTGCTTAAATTATTTTATTAGCCGTTAGCGGTTAGGCTAATGAACAAATGGCAATTTAATTAAGGTGGGCGTATTAAAATGAAATACAATTAGATAATCTTTTTTCTCCATTTACATAATCAACATGTATTTTTTAATCATTGGGTTTTAAGTTTAAGTTCGAAAACATGCATTTTTATTTCTTTACCTCATACATCACTTTAAGCCCGTATCAATAGCTTGGCTGTCATCATTCATGCACAAATCAAGCCTTGAATATATTTCTGGCTTCAAAAACATGACTATCAACATGCCCCCTCATTAGGTTTTACTGCCCCCCCAAGCAAAGCAGTCCAGAACCGGGGCTGTTTTTGTGCTTTGATCACCGGTATAGGTGTAAAAATGCGCCCTAACTGAACTCGCCAAGGAATAAAGTATTCTAGGATCTTCGCAATTAAGAAGCTTAATAAAACAATATAGAAGTAAAAATGCACCCTAACTGAACTCGCTAAGAAATACGGTATGGTAGGATCTCCATGATTAAGAAGTTTAAAGAAACAAGACATGCAACATGGCACTAGTGCTGCTGTGGTACCATCAAAGTAGTGTACAAACCACATTTTTTTTGTGCCAGTTTTAGTTATTCCCAAACTTTTGATGATTTGGGTCCTGGAAAACTTTTTGCTTTTTTTTGAAAGCATTTATAAACATAGTTTTAAATATGATGCATCGACTTATAATATTGAAAATGCGTCGACATCATCGACTAGGTCAACCAATCGACCAATCTATCTCCTCAATCAGGAGTGGAGATCAGCATCAGTAGAGAGGAAGCATAATGCAATTGGGTAATTGTATACGCTAAGTCGGGAGAAAAAGGGGAGAAAATGCATTAAAAAAATACAAAATAAAATAAAATAATAATAAAAAAATAATAATAAAAAAAATACTGTGTGCACTAGTAAAAAATAATAATTTTTGTTGTTGGTAGAGTCCCAAAAACCTAAGAAATGCAAAGAAATAATTTTTAAACATTATTTTCTTGGAGAGACCATTAAGGGGTTAATGCAGTTGATACACATTACCATTTAAAGCTTTACTTTTATTATTTTGCAACACAAAACCCCTTAAACCTTCACACGGACCATACTGTAATTAATTATGAATGTACTGAGCGTTTTCTGCATCTTCTGTACATTCTGTTGGAACGTTAATGTAAGATAAATATTTAAAAGTAAGCGATTATGAAAAACGTGTTACAGTGGATTATTTACCAGCTACTATTGATTTATTTACCTGCTGGTATCCGAACAAGCCAGAAGCACTGCCAGCTGCAATAACATTTCAACAAACTTCCCTGCCAAAGCTAAACATAACATTGTATAACAAGATCACCATCACATCAGCAAAACTGCTTATTAAAGCCCAGCTGTGTCAGAATCAGGAAACTGACTGAAACTGTCAGCGTCTTTATGAGTGGGGGATTATAGATGCCCGCCGTTATATCCGAGACATTTCGCTGGGTTCTCACTCCAGATTCATGTCGCACTCAGTTACAGTGAAGGTGACAAGAAGGTGTTTGAGTGATATTTCGGCTAATAGAGTGCACATGATATGTAGAACTGTGACACGTGTGCAGTGAGGATTTCATCAGGAACAAAGATCTGTTACAGCACACAGGACCGACTGTGCAGTTGCAAACGTAGACTTTTTTTTTTTTTTTTTGTGTCTGGCAGACGTAAATCAGTTACTGACACAGAGTCAGGCAGTTTGAAGAAGCAGACAGAGCATATGGGCCACATATGGATCATATTCTCTAAAACAGCATGCCTTCTATTCGCTGCTCTGGTATCGCGCACCACCGCTAGGTATCAGATTACAGGGTCGTGCTACCAGTTTTCCACAAGCTGCACAAGTTTGGACGTGAAATAGTTATTATAAATTCTAGTTAAGCTCAGTAGAATGTATAATTGTCTTATTTGGTTTTTTTTACTATGGAGTACATTCAGCACCACCCTGAAACCACCCTAAAAATTCTGGGCACAAGGCAGAAATACACACTGGACGGGCACCAATCCATCATGTATTTATTTTGGAATTGCTAGGTATTGCACAGTGTTCGGGTGAACCGTGTTTTATGCTTAGCTAAGGTTAAATTCTGTGTGGGGTTTAACTCATTTTTCCAGTTTCCACTTTTAGTTTCTTTTTAAAATTTGCCAAAAGGTGGAGTGACTACTTTAAATCTCAAAATAGCTTCTCTACATTGCTTTCTAATAAAACCATAAAACTAAATCTTACAGCTGCAAACTCTTCATACACTTTGAGAGACGTGAACATCAAGGCAGTCTTGGGATTCAGTTTTTTTTCTGAAGCAGTTCTTAATGAGTGTCTAAATTACAGGAAAATTTTTAGTCCCCAAATTTAGGTTCTTTTATAGGCTGATTGTGGGTTTGTTTCCTGGAAACATGGCAAAACAGCTGGGTCAAATATATACTTTTTTGATTATTAATTTGGTGGTGTAGAAAATGTTTTGTTCCTACAGTTGTTCTTAAGTTGTTAAGGTACTGGACTAGTAATCAAAAGATCGCTGGTTCAAACCTCACCACTGCCAGGTTGGCACTGTTGGGCCCCTGAGCCAAGGCCCTTAACCATCAATTGCTTAGACTGCATAAGTAAGTTGCTTTGGATAAAAGCGTCTGCTAAATGAAGGAACATAAAATAAAAATAATAAATAATAATAGGTGGCGCAGCGGTAAAAAAAAAACAACACATGCTGGAACACCAGAGCTGGGATCTTGAATACATCGTATCGAGTCTTAACTCTGCCTGCCGGCTGGGCTGAGAATCCACATGAACAACGATTGGCCTGTTGTTCAGATAGAGGTGGGATATTAAAAAGCCAGATAGGGACTCTCTGATAACTAATGCAATTATGACTTCTGCTGGCTGACTGATGGCGCCTGCACAAAGAGTGCTGTCAGGGTGTGTCTCTCTGTACACAGTGCTGATCCGCATTGCACTCATCAAAGTGTATGTGACAAAATGCATATGGCTGCTGCCCAAGTGTCGGAGGGGGCGTGGGTTAGCTTTGTTCTCCTCAATCAGGGAAAAAAGGCATAAACAAAATGTCTTATAAGTACAACCTACAGAAATTAAAATAATGTAATTAAAAGTTTATTAAATAAAATTAGATTAAAATTTGAATGAATTAAATTATGAATCCTGAGGCAGGAAAGTTTGCACTTCCTTAGATGTATGTTTTGGTTCTAAGTGGTAATTAGTTTTTCACACAGGGACAGTTAATGTTGGATATTTATTTTCCTTTAATTAATGAAATTCTAATAATGAACAACAGACTTACTTTACTAAAAAAAGATCTGAAACAAGTGTGACAAGCCAAAAAAAGGGGGAAAAGAGGGAAGTGTGTGCAACATGAATGAAATAATAATAAACTAAGATAAGTATAAAAATAGAATAAACTAAAAAAACAAAACAAAGAAAAAGTAAGAGTAAAAAGTATTTATATTTTAAAGTATTGTACAAAGAACTGCAGCAGCTTATGTTGATCTAAAGTGCGTAATAGCAAAAATTATAGCAGCAAGACTAAGCAGCAACAAATCACAAAGATGTAGTATTATGTAGTAATTTTTATATATGATTGTTTTAGACAGATTTTTGAAGCGTTGAAGGCTCCTACAGCAGTTTCACTGGTCTTTCATTATTTCCATGATCTAATGTTGACACTCTGTAAAATTTGAAAAAATATTGATGAAACCAGCTTAGCATTTATAAAGCAGAGGAAGAGAAGCACAATGTCACCCTCGTATCTGACCTTACAGGACAAGTATAAGGGATATGATTTGAACAACAAATCGTTCCTTATTTACAAGCTGTTTAGAAGCACTGACCTCATCTACATAATTTTTGAATATTCGCTACAATCAGCCACACAGTTCCAACTGGTATAAAGCCCAAGCAAGCGCCATTTAAGTGAAGTCATGTAGAACTTTGTGTTGTTAGAACACCTGCAACTACCCCCGGAACTAGTATATAACAGCAGGCACTGGAAACATGAGCATTATGTAGCTGTTGGAAGTAATGGCACCTGGATGCGCTGTAGGGCAATCCACCTTGTAATGTACAGATGTGCTGGTACCAGATACTACAGGATTTATACAGGATGTTGTGTGAAATCCAAGTCTTGGTAAGTCAGAGCATTTTTGACAGCATAATGGGCTCATTAGTGTACATCCCTAAATGTCCCACCCCAGCTCAGTGGTGATTATGGCAAAAGTATGTTTATAGTTCTTCAGTAAAATGCATTATTGTTTTCCTCCTCAGCTTTCATATACAAGGCTAACAATAATGTTACAACTGAATTATTAATGTGAATTATGCACAAAGTATTATGAACAGTTCAGTACTGTATATGGGAGTGTAAAAGCTGTACTAAAATAAGGAACAATAAAGTTTGTGTATAAATAATTGATTATTTAAACCAAAGCATATTTGTACACCCCATCTCTTAGTTTAGGTGTTTTAGCAGCATCTATTGATATATACAATCAATTATATAAAACAAATTCCAAGCTTTCAACTTAATAGCAACAGTTTAGAGAAGGCTTTTTCCTGGTCCAGCATGACTGTGTTCCTGTGCACAAATTAAGGTCAATGAAGACATGGGTTTGGTGTGGCAGAACATTTATACCTGTTTTTAGAAATCCTCTAACACACCAGAGCTGACATCTCAAACTCGTTGGTTCGAATCTCATCTCTGCTACCAGCAGGATGAGCGCCTAGACGAAAAATGTTTGGATTTTTGTTTAAGGGGGGTGCCGGATGAGAATTCCTCATAACTGATGGAGCTACGACCTCTGCTGGCTGATTGATGGCGTTTGCACAGAGACGAGTAATAATGTGATCAGGGTATGACTCTCCATACACAAAGCTGATCCACATATAAAGTCATAAAGTCACGGCTCTTCTCAATCAGAGTGGAGGTCTATCTATCTATCTATCTATCTATCTATCTATCTATCTATCTATCTATCTATCTATCTATCTATCTATCTATCTATATATATATATATATATATATATATATATATATATATATATATATATATATATATTCTGTCTGTTTATCTATATATCTATCTTTGCATTAACAGTTGGAAAAAAAGTTTACATACATTTACAAGGACAGGAATTAGGCGGGGCTTAATATGTTACATATTTTCCTAATAATTAAAAACCTGAAGACCGACATGTAAATCTTTGACCACTTCCAGTTTATTGCTAGCTCACGCTCTAGGCTTTCAGTCTGTGCAATCTGAAACACAGTAATGGGTGTGATAACTGTACTGTGTGCTATTTTCAGCCTCAAGCATGCACACACACGCTCACATAAACACACACACACACACACACACACACTCATTTGAATAAAGGGGATTGTGTTATTTGGCCAATAGCTATAGGACATCAGACACAGTAATTATGAGACCGAGCCCACGCTTGCCTGTGCAGTTTCACATTTTCACATCACTGCCAGTGCCAGTGCCAGTTTTAATTGGTCCATCATGTTTGATTGACATCCACATCTTGTTGTAGGTTCTGTATTTATTCCTTTAGAATTTTGGTTTCACAGTCTGAGCATTGTTATCTAGATATCTAGTTTAACCATGGTGCATTGAGACATGTATTATTACTGCTTAGTTGTTTGAGAGGAGAAATGACGGTATCGGATTGGTATCGGTATCAGCAGATACTCAATTTGCAGTATCGGTATCGGACATGAAAAAGTAAAAGATTAGTACATATGAGAACAGTACAGATAATCTATTTAAAATGAAATTAGGATGATGTAAGTAAACCAAATTATGTCATAATATTGTCGTGAATTGAGTTTCTGAGCTTCTCTCAAAACGCTTTAAGAGTTTTTTCCTCATATTGCCTATTATTAGACAAAGATAATCTTGTTCTGTACAGTTCTGTCTTTAAAACAATGATTTTTCCTATAAAACGTCGTTGCTTGATGTATGTTTTACTGACAGGCTTCACGACAGCCAGGATAATTACGTCTGTTTGCTGAAAGCTCTGCATCCTGTTTCTGCTAAATATTGTTTTATTACCTTTCATGACTATTTTGGGGTTGAGCTTACTTACATCATCCTAATTTCATCCTCAGATACATGGCGCCAAAACAAAAATAAATACGGTGGGTGGGGACCATGTGCTGTCCATATTATGTTTGTAAATTATTTGAATAATTTTTGCTGCTTTGGGCAGCATGGTGCCAGAGCGGGTGGTGTTTGTAACAGCCAGCTCCATTAAGGAAGGTTTGGTCACTGTTTCCGGTTACTGTCCGACTACTCCCATAATTAGGATTGTGTCTGTAAAATGTTGTGGTTAGATTAGGATTTGATCAGAACTAAAATCAAGTGCGGCCACTCCTAAACTTTTTCTAAATGCCGCCTGAAAACACAGAACACTCCTCAAACTTTGGTAAACAAGCCACAGATTAAAATAGATTTTCAGACACAGACTTTCCCAATAGGACCGACTAGGTAGGAGTGTCTAATAGACAGTGAGTGGACACGGTATTTGAAAACTTCAGCAGCGCTGCTGTGTCTGATCCACTCATACCAGCACAACACACACTAACACACCACCACCATGTCAGTGTCACTGCAGTGCTGCGAATGATCCACCACCTAAACAATACCTGCTCTGTAGTGGTCCTGACCTTTGAAGAACAGGGTGAAAGCAGGCTAAAAAGGTATGTAGAGAAATAGATGGACTAGAGTCAGTAACTGTAGAACTACAAAGTGCTTCTATATGGTAAGTTGAGCCGATAAAATGGACAGTGAGTGTAGAAACAATGGTGGTCATGATGTTTTGCCTAATCAGTGTATTTCTCCCTACTTGATTTTTTTTTTTCTTATGCAGACATTGTTTACTAGTAGTTTCCTGACTGCATCCTTAATTGCAACTTACATTGCACATAGTATTTAACTAAACCTAGAAGTGCACTAATTAGACATTTTACTCTACTCTACAGTTGTGTGTGGTTTGAACCACGGTGTTAATGCAGTCTTAAGTTTGACCTTGACCTTCACTTATACAATACCAGATTCTCCAGACTGTAATCCTGCAAGACTGCTGTGCATGGATCTCCACTTTATACTCCGGTTTTCTACACATCTTAGATGTTCATTTGTGACTTTATTATAGATGCATGTCGGTGTAGAGCTCAGGTTTGACATATTTAGATGTGTGCAAGCAATTTCTGAGCCTGAGTGTGACCAGGCAATCAGATCAAGCAATGTTTTCTCATCTATAACCTCTCAAATCAACAAGGCTGCCTGCAGAACTGCCAATCACTGGATGTTCTTAAAATGTTTGCATCCTTCTGTGTAAACATTTAAGACTATTGTTTATAAAATCCCAGATCAACTGTTTTTGATTCACTTAAAGCCAGTGATACATGGGTGTTCATAGATGAGGGTGCTTTACATAAATATGTGTTTAGAGGCTCCCATGCAAAAAAGAGGTTTTCGTCAGCTGGCTGAAGAATAATAATGTGGTACATAGTGAATATACATTACACTTAATTCTGATCAGGGTTGCAGTGAGTCTGAAATCCCCTGCCAGGTAGGATAGCACCAGTCCATCTCAGGACATTATTTACTCACACACCTAGAGCACCTACTCCCTACAGACATTAACTGGACTCAAGGTTTAAAATTAGATTGCTAGAAACCTAATATACAGCAGATTATTTAATAGTAATGTCTATACTGGAAATATTTTAAAATATATGTGAACCCCTGATCATCAGCTTGTTGGTTACCTAATTTTAAAGCCACTGACCTTCCTATGGAGTTGCCTCAGTGTTCAATAGCATTGAGGTCCGGGCTCTATGCAGGCCACTGGAGTTTCCTTTACATTAAACTAGTCAAACCATGTGTTTATAAGCTGCTCAGGTGGCACAGCGGTAAAAACACATGCTAGCACACCAGAGCTGGGATCTCGTACACATCGTATCGAATCTCAGCTCTGCCATCCGTCTGGGCTGAGCAGCCACATGAACAATGATTGGCCTGGTGTTCATATAAGGGTGGGGTATTAGAGCGGATAGTGACTCCTCGTAACTGATGCAATACGACCTCTGCTGGCTAATTGATGGCGCCTGCACAGAGGCGGGGAAAGCGTGCGAGTCAGGGTGTGTCTCTTCGTACACAAGGCTAATTCGCACTCGCATATATGCACTCGTGACAAAATGCATACGGCTGCTGCCCACGTGTCGGAGGGGGCATGGGTTGGCTTAGTTCTCCTCAAATCAGAGCGGGGGTCGGCATTAGTGGAGAGGAAGCGTGACGCAATCGGGCAATTGGACATGCTGAAAAGTCGGGAGAAAAAGGGGAGAAAATGCATAAACAAAATATACTGTATATGTACAGTGTATCACAAAAGTGAGTACACCCCTCACATTTCTGCAGATATTGAAGTATATCTTTTCATGGGACAACACTGGCAAAATGACACTTTGACACAATGAAAAGTAGTCTGTGTGCAGCTTATATAACAGTGTACATTTATTCTTCCCTCAAAATAACTCAATATACAGCTATTAATGTCTAAACCACCGGCAACAAAAGTGAGTACACCCCTAAGAGACTACACCCCTAAATGTCCAAATTGAGCACTGCTTGTCATTTTCCCTCCAAAATGTCATGTGATTTGTTAGTGTTACTAGGTCTCAGGTGTGCATAGGGAGCAGGTGTGTTCAATTTAGTAGTACAGCTCTCACACTCTCTCATACTGGTCACTGAAAGTTCCAACATGGCACCTCATGGCAAAGAACTCTCTGAGGATATTAAAAGACGAATTGTTGCGCTACATGAAGATGGCCAAGGCTACAAGAAGATTGCCAACACCCTGAAACTGAGCTGCAGCACAGTGGCCAAGATCATCCAGCGTTTTAAAAGAGCCGGGTCCACTCAGAACAGACCTCGCGTTGGTCGTCCAAAGAAGCTGAGTGCATGTGCTCAGCGTCACATCCAACTGCTGTCTTTGAAAGATAGGCGCAGGAGTGCTGTCAGCATTGCTGCAGAGATTGAAAAGGTGGGGGGTCAGCCTGTCAGTGCTCAGACCATACGCCGCACACTACATTAAATTGGTCTGCATGGCTGTCACCCCAGAAGGAAGCCTCTTCTGAAGTCTCTACACAAGAAAGCCCACAAACAGTTTGCTGAAGACATGTCAACAAAGGACATGGATTACTGGAACCATGTCCTATGGTCTGATGAGACCAAGATTAATTTGTTTGGTTCAGATGGTCTCAAGCATGTGTGGTGGCAATCAGGTGAGGAGTACAAAGATAAGTGTGTCATGCCTACAGTCAAGCATGGTGGTGGGAATGCCATGGTCTGGGGCTGCATGAGTGCAGCAGGTGTTGGGGAGTTACATTTCATTGAGGGACACATGAACTCCAATATGTACTGTGAAATACTGAAGCAGAGCATGATCCCCTCCCTCCGGAAACTGGGTCGCAGGGCAGTGTTCCAGCATGATAATGACCCCAAACACACCTCTAAGACGACCACTGCTTTATTGAAGAGGCTGAGGGTAAAGGTGATGGACTGGCCAAGCATGTCTCCAGACCTAAACCCAATAGAACATCTTTGGGGCATCCTCAAGCGGAAGGTGGAGGAGCGCAAAGTCTCGAATATCCGCCAGCTCCGTGATGTCGTCATGGAGGAGTGGAAAAGCATTCCAGTGGCAACCTGTGAAGCTCTGGTAAACTCCATGCCCAGGAGAGTTAAGGCAGTTCTGGGAAATAATGGTGGCCACACAAAATATTGACACTTCAGGAACTTTCACTAAGGGGTGTACTCACTTTTGTTGCCGGTGGTTTAGACATTAATGGCTGTATATTGAGTTATTTTGAGGGAAGAATAAATTTACACTGTTATATAAGCTGCACACAGACTACTTTTCATTGTGTCAAAGTGTCATTTTGTCAGTGTTGTCCCATGAAAAGATATACTTAAATATCTGCAGAAATGTGAGGGGTGTACTCACTTTTGTGATACACTGTATATACTGTATAACGTGTTTATAGACCTGGCTTATAGAACTGTACATGGTCTTTCTCAATTTGTTGCCACACAGTTGCAAGTGCATCATTTATTTTAATTATTAATTAAAAATTGTTAGTAGTAAACGTGGGTAAACATCTAAACCTTATACTAAGGAGATTGTTCACATACTTCACATACTTCTGGCCATATAGTGTATGCAGTTTCTTTCTTGCACATTGTGCTTAATCACTAGTTTTTGGTCGTTCATCGGGGACTTTGACATGCAGGCCAATGAAAAAAAACCCACATTTTTTGTGTTTTTTATGTATTTTGTTCGGGCTTAATGTTACAGAATCCTTTCAGTCTTTAAACATGTGCTGCACTTACAACAACTTTTATTATACTGATGACTGATGTGTTGCAACATGAACTCTTATGCAAGTTTGAAGTGATTTTCTTAGTGCTGAGCTGACAAAGAAATCTTCCATAAAAGCCTATTGTTAAATAAAAGTGAATAAAAAACAGTTTACATTTGATTCATGGTTTTTGTGGATTTAGTGACGAACTCAAACCAGCCCATGTGGAACCAACATGTATAGAGGCACGATTGGTTCACTGGATTATTACAGAGATGCAGAACATATGTTGCCAATTTTTCTATTCTGTGTCCTGTAGCAGTTGATGTGGCTCTTTAAATTGTAGGTCTGGTGCACCCTGTTTACATTATGTACTTTTGAGATGTGTCTAGAACTCAACTGGAGCCAACCTGTTGCAATGCGAAGTGACTGAACATAGTTTAAAAAGTCTGTAAGGGCCCACAAACCAAGTCCTGAGGTCCAAACTACTGTCACTAGATTCTATGAATAAATTGTGGCAAGGCATAGATCAGGGCAAGAATATAAAACAATATCTAAAGCTTTGAATGTTTCCCAGGACCAAAGTGGGCTCAATCATGAGGCCTGAAGTGGAAAAAAAACTGTCACACTATAAAAGTTCTGTGAACATGGAGAAACTGCTGGCTGAACATCCTTCTATGCAGCACTCCATAATTTGGCCTTTTTGGCAGAGGAATTTGCTAAACTGCATGTAAAGGACTCTTAAATTCTCATCATTAGAGGAAGGAAGGAATGTCTCTCTCTTTAATGCACATCATCTGGCTAAAACCATCCTTCTGGTGAAACATGTCATGGCAACATCATGCCATCAGGCTGCTTCTCAGTGGCATGGAGACTGGTAAGAACTGAGGAACAGAATAATGCAGACGAATACAAGAACATCATTGAAGGGAAATACCTCCAAAGAGTACACAAGGCATAACATTTGGACCACTGACAGGTGAAGTGAATAACACTGATTATCTCTTCATCACGGCACCTGTCAGTGGGTGGGATATATTAGGCAGCAAGTGAACGTTTTATCCTCAAAGTTGATGTTAGAAGCATGAAAAATGGGCGAGTGTGAGGATTTGAGCGAGTTTGACAAGGGCCAAATTGTGATGGCTAGACGACTGGGTCAGAGCATCTCCAAAACTGCAGCTCTTGTGGGGTGTTCCCGGTCTGCAGTGGTCAGTATCTATGAAAAGTGGTCCAAGGAAGGAACAGTGGTAAACCGGCGACAGGGTCATGGGCGGCCAAGGCTCATTGATGCACGTGGGGAGCGAAGGCTGGTCTGTGTGGTCCTATCCAACAGACGAGCTACTGTAGCTCAAATTACTGAAAAAGTTAATGCTGTTTCTGATAGAAAGGTGTCAGAATACACAGTGGATCACAGTTGCAGGGCTGTTTTGGCAGCAAAAGGGGGACCAACACAATATGAGGAAGGTGGTCATAATGTTTTGCCTGATCTGTGTATTTTCCCACCCTTAAATATTGTCTTCATTAATATACCAACATTTCCTGAGTACAATTTTAAAGATGCATGAATCCTCCATTACAGTCTGCACACACAGATTATAGAACTAACACCAGATTACGAGCCCTTGCTTCCCAAGAGTTGTTTTAATACGCTCATAACCCTCGAGATTTCCAAAAGCAACTACATACGCTACATACATATTTCTTCACACGCCAGGTTAACCAGCTCAAAGCGCTAATGAGCAAAGTGCCACCAAATATTGTGTTCAGCATTCCAGATATAACCTCATCACCATGGAAACTGTAAAAGAGGCGAGGAAAAAGCCTGGCAAAGTGGTGCAGAGGCACCCACAGACCCCTATCCAAAGAGCGGGCGCCCCAACAACAAAAGCAGAGGCTCAGAGACTGGCACTGCCCATGAGCAACACTGTTTAATGAGGATTGAGTTGGAGCTTTGGTCATGGGATCTTCAGAGGTTGTAATGAATTTTTAGTGGTATAAATTAATAGGAATGTAACTTTAGAAATGCAAATGTTTTTTTTGTTTTTTTTTGTTTTTGTTTTCTCCCGACTTTTTAGCTCGTCCAATTGCCCGTTTGCGTCACGCTTCCTCTCCACTAATGCCGACCCCCGCTCTGATTTGAGGAGAACAAAGCTAACCCACGCCCCCTGCGACACGTATGCATTTTGTCACCCACACTAGGCGAGTGCATACATGCGAATCAGCACTGTGTACGGAGAGACACACCCTGATCCGCACACTTTCCCCGCCTCTGTGCAGGCACGATCAATCAGCCAGCAGAGGTCGTAGTGCAGTTACGAGGAGTCCCTATCCGGCTTAATATCCCACCCCTATATGAACAACAGGCCAATCGTTGTTCATGTGGCTGCTCAGCCAACGTCCAAGGAGGGTGTATATATGCCTGACATTCACTCCCTCCAATGTGTGCGCGGTCCACCAATCCCTTCTTATTCTCCCATACTTCAGTGGATTTGCGTGTGAGGTTGGCTTTGCGTACGGAGAGCCTTGCCCCGATCTCTCCTACACTTTCTGTACGGGCACCCTGGACATCCAAGGTCCTTACACAGCATTGATAACCCCACCCCTTAGTCCGGTCTTTCCCACCCAGCAGACTGGAAGCCAATTTTGTCTGCTGCAGGCATTAGCCAATTGTGCCTGCTAGAAGGTGCTCAGCCAACCGGTAGCAGAGCTGAGATTCGAACCCGGGAGCTCAGGATCTTGGTGCTGGTGTGCTAGCAGATTATCCCGACAATCAATATTTTGATTTATCTCAAAGTTGATCAGTAGGGTTGAGGTCCTGGCTCTGTACAGACCACTGAAGTTTCCCCACAATAAACTTGTTAAAGCATGTCTTTTTAGACATGGATTTGTTCACAGACGCAGTTTTATAATAGGTTTTTTATTCTTTATCATTATCATTGCTGCTTTATGTGAATCATGACCTGTTTTCTCCTCTTCAGTGTAGATAGCAAATATCAGAGGTTCTGCCAGCTGTACAGCTGTGTTATTCCCTCAGCTGTTTCCTGCGGTAACACAGGCGTCCTTGTGATGAAGTCAGCAGCTGAAACCCACTCTGTGGTTATGAATGATTAAAATGTTGGAAGATGAACTCTCATGAACTCAGTGCCTGTTATTAAAAGTGGTTGTGCTGCATGACAAGCCGCAACAGATATTAATGCAGTTTCTATTTGTGTGCATATGGAGTGATTCATGCAGTGAATCTGTGATTAGTTGTTTCTCTTGAATCTTTATTTAACTGAAAAAGTGCCAGTTTTGAATCTGATGTCTGCAACACCCTGCAGAAATCTGGTAAAGGAGGAAATTAAAGTAAAAGTGAATGAGGTTACATTATTTTGAAGCATTTCACAGTAAGGAGGTGGGTTGGTAACAGCCAAAGGTGAGGTTATTATGTTTGGAGCTGTAAGAATGAAAGAATGCAGCAAATGTGGACAGCCATGTGTACAGAGTTTTATAGCCTGTTTATTCCTATGCTTGTGGTTCATTGCAATGTGGCTCATTCTAATAGGTGCAGCCAATCTAGCTCTATTTTTATAGACACAGATGTTGTCACCTGACTCTAAACAGGACTAAGCTTAAGATCACACCAGACTTTTCTTTAGGAGATTGTTCTCAGCCGTATGCATTTTGTCACCCACACTAGGCGAGTGCATATATGCAGATCAGCCTTGTGTACGGAGAGACACACCCTGACAGCACTCTTTTTCCATCTCTGTGCAGACGCCATCAATCAGCCAACAGAGGTCGTAGTGCATCAGTTACGAGGAGTCCCTATCCGGCTTAATACCCCACACCTATATGAACAACAGACAATCTGTGTTTATGTGGCCGCTCAGCCCAGCCGGATGGCAGAGCTGAGATTTGATACGATGTATTCGAGATCCCAGCTCTGGTGCGCTAGTGTGTGTTTTTACCGCTGCGCCACCTGAGCAGCCAAATATGGCTCTTAACATTATTATCAGACAGGATGATTGTGAGATGTGATCTTTAGATTTTTTTCTTTTGTAGATTTTCATGTGCACAACAATCACTGCTCACTTATCCTGGCAGGACTGAGGATTCCAAGCTCTGTCTGGCAAGACCAGTTTGACTCACATCCAAGTCCATGTGACTCATTCAGCACTGTTCATGTCACATTTCATCCTTCATTCATTATGCAACATTCAGAATGTACACAAACACCTTTCCTCTCGTATATAATGGGTCATCATTAAAATGAGTCGGATCTTAATGGACTGACCTCGGTTCTGTTTGCTACAAATGGTTCGACTCATAAAAGCCAGAGTGACCCTGAGTCATTACAGAGAAGTGAATGATGCAGGCTAATAGGCTCTCTGCTGCTCGCTTTATTCTGTTGGAATTATTCAGCATGAGTCATTGCCCGGAGGCAATGCGGTGCCATGCACTGCTCGAACCGGGCTGCCAGCTTTTAAACTAAAACTGCCAGTAAAAATATGACATCAGTGTACAAGGCTGAGATTTTCATTCCGCGATGATGCAACTTTATGACTTTGCTTATTATAATGTGGTGAAAACTTTATGACTCAATAAGAAGTGCATGAGATGGCATGTTGGCACAGCTGCCTGAATGGTGGCTGCACAGCAACATGCGTCATGGCGACTTGGATTTGATGCTTACTTTCGCTGTCTGTGAGGAGATTCAGATGTTCTCCTCGTCTCACTACTTTCTTCCACCTTCCAAAAACATGCAAAAGGTAGAACTGGCAGTATAGAATCAGACCAAATTTGAATATACAGTACACTGATCAGCCATAACATTAAAACCACCTCCTTGTTTCTACACTCACTGTCCATTTTATCAGCTCCACTTACCATATAGAAGCACTTTGTAGTTCTACAATTACTGACTGTAGTCCATCTGTTTCTCTACATACTTTTTTAGCCTGCTTTCACCCTGTTCTTCAATGGTCAGGACCTACACAGGACCACCACAGAGCAGGTATTACTTGGGTGGTGGATCATTCTCAGCACTGCAGTGACACTGACATGGTGCTGGTGTGTTAGTGTGTGTTGTGCTGGTATGAGTGGATCAGACACAGCAGCGCTGATGGAGTTTTTAAATACCATGTCCAATAACTGTCCACTCGATTAGACACTCCTACCTAGTTGGTCCACCTTGTAGATTAAAAGTCAGAGACGATCGCTCATCTATTGCTGCTGTTTGAGTTGGTCATCTTCTAGACCTTCATCAGTGGTCACAGGACGCTGCCCACAGGGCACTGTTGGCTGGATATATTTGGCTGGTGGACTATTCTCAGTCCAGCAGTGACAGTGAGGTGTTTAAAAACTCCAGCAGCGCTGCTGTGTCTTATCCACTCATACTAGCACAACACACACTAACACACCACCACCATGTCAGTGTCACTGCAGTGCTGAGAATGATCCACCACCTAAATAATACCTGCTCTGTGGTGGTCCTGTGGGGGTCCTGACCATTGAAGAACAACATGAAAGGGGGCTAACAAAGCATGCAGAAAAACAGATGGACTACAGTCAGTAATTGTAGAACTACAAAGAGCATTTCTTTTGCCACGAATTTGGAAGGTCAAAGTTTAGGGTCAGGAACATTTTAGAATGTCTTGTTGTGCTGTATGATTGGCTCTTGTTTTGAGGGCTCTGTGCAGTTGCTGGAGTTTTTTTGTTGGTTTGTACGGTTTATTTCTAGCTCACCTGTGAAATATTAAAATCGTTGACAGTAAAATCTTTATTAGGCGCCCAGGTGGCGCAGCAGGATATTCCGCTAGCACACCAGTGCCAAGATTCTGAACTCCTCATTGCCATTGGTCGGCTGGGCGCCATCTGTGTGTGTGATCCTCGTTCGCTGTGTAAGGATTCTGATTGGCGGAAGAGACGCCTGTGCAGAATGAATGGGCGAGAAGAGGAGGGCTGTGCACGTGTCGGAAAGGGCGTGTGCAGCAATGTGCTCTCCTTCGATGCAATCAGGTATCCCTCGGCAGTGGAAGACAAATCGACTGTTAAATTGGGAGGAAAAATGGGGAGAGAATGCATAAAAAAATCTTTATTTATATATTATAGTGGCTTGGTGGGTAGCATTGTTGTCTAACAGGAAGAAGGTCCTGGGTTCAATTCCCAGTCCAAAGATGTGCAAGTGAGGTGAATTGGGGATACAAAATTGTCCATGACTGTGTTTGATATTAAGGACTTGAACTAATTAATCTTGTGTAACTATTAACTACCTGTCCTGTCATTAATGTAACCAAAGTGTGTAAAACATTACGTTAGAATAAAAAAATCCTAATCCTGTATGTGGGCTTTTACACTTTGGTTACATTCATGACAGGAACGGTAGTTACTCATTACACAAGATTCATCAGTTCACAAGGTTATATCGATCACAATCATGGACAATTTAGTATCTCCAATTCACCTCACTTGCATGTCTTTGGACTGTGGGAAGAAACCGGCGCACCCTTAGGAAACCCATGCAGGCACAGGAAGAACATGCAAACTCCACACAGAAAGGACCCGGACCGCCCCACCTGGGGATCAAACCCAGGACCTTATTGCTGTGAGGCGACTGTGCTACCCACTTAGCCACCGTGCCGCCCCAGCTGTGATTAAATACAATACAACCTGTTAGGAATTAAGGGACTTGCTCAAAAAATCTTCCAGTATTGGTTCTTCAATCAGTGACCTTTTGACAGTCTTATTACTAGTCCAGTACGGCAGCGACTGCATTATAAAACATTCATTAGCAAGTCCTGCCTCCATTAATCACTGAGATTGCATCAGGGATGGAAGTCTGCTTAGTAATCGCTGCCCTGCGAGTACAATATCTAATCTATCAATTTAATCTCATAACAATATTTCAAACCAGCAACCCAATTAGACTTTATTGCTGCAGGTCTTTTGTATATGAAGTGTCTTTAAAAAACCTGTCCACGTCCTAATGTCCTCGTTGAGGGTGAAACAAGGGACTGGTATAGTCCACCCTGTTGTTTGTGCATGTTCGTCCCCGGTGGCACGAGCAAACAGTGTAATGCGATAAGTGCAACGAGGGCACTCGCATCAAGTCAGCTGGTTTATTCTTTTGTCAGACTGACTCTTATAATGAAAACACCATCTGCCATCCTTCGCTCCCTGCGCCCTGTTGCTATGCAAGTGTTCCCATATTAAAGAACCTGATCTAATCCCTGCACAGGAATTATCTAATAATGCAGAGGATGCGCAGGAGGGCATGATGACTTCCGGTGTGGAGGACAAATTGGGTAGAGACGTGGCCTTTATGCAGACAGGTGTTTCTTAAAATTGTTTTTTTTCCCACATTCTCAAATTTTTCCCACAGATACTTGTTTGTATAATGTGAATCTTTGTAGGTATCCATCCATCCAGCCACTATTCTGTTCATCCATCTATCCAGCCATCCAGCCACTAATCTGTTTATCCATCCATCCATCCATCTAGCCAGTCAGCCATCCATCCATCCACTATTCTGTTTATCCATCCATCCATCCATCCATCCATCTATCTATTTATCTATTCCTCATCTATATTGATTTCTTTTGGATGTAAAACACCTTATGGACCTGCGTGACAACTCACTCATTTTCTGAGGTGAACGTTTCTGCACATGAGAACATTAGGAATGTTAAACAGTCCTTGTGTCCTTGTTTACTCTACAATTCTTTAGAAAAGTATTCGTCCTCCTTTCCAATTGCCCGTTTTATTTATTTATTTATTTATTATAAATAAAACCAATTTTCTAGGATTTGATCATAATAATGCTACAAGCATTTTTTGGTTCATGGGCTAGGATTGGTCAGTATAGGTCAAAGGCATTACAGTGTTTAAAATGTGTGGGTTAAGGTGCTCGGTGGCGCAGTGGGATATTACGCTAGCACACCAGTGCCGAGATTCTGAACTCCTCGGTTCGGAACTCGGCTTTGCCGCCGGTCGGCTGGGCGCCATCTAGTGGGCAGACATGGTTCTGCTAGGGCGGGATGACTGGACTATATGGGTGGGGTCTTAAGACGCTGTGTAAGGACCCTGATTGGCAGAGAGGCGCCTGTGCAGAGTGCATAGGTGAAAAAATGTTCCGCTAAGGGCTGCATGCAGGTCGGAGCAGGAGTGAGCAGCAATATACCCACCTCAACTGCAATCAGGGATCCCCCAGCAGCAGAAGACAAACTGACTACGCTAAATTGGGAGAAAATGGGAGAAAATGCATAAATAAAATAAAATGTGTGGGTTGGCAATGAACTAAATATGTACATGGATTAATTTACTTAATTGAACAGACACAACGGAAAAACTCACACAGCTGTCAGTGCATCAGTGCAGTGTTGTATGCACAAGATACTTTCACTTCCACAATTTCATAGGAAGTGACACCCAACATTCACTTTGGTTTATCAGTAGCTTTGGTAGTCTTGCTCACTTTATTTACTCTCTACTGCCATTGTGCTTTTTTGCACCTTCATCGTTGTTTTTTGTTGCGCTCTAAGGTAGACTATATGATCAAAAGTATTGGGACATCCTTTCTAATGATTGAATTTTTAGACACTTTTATCCAAAGTGACTTACAGTACTGTGACAGTATATTTTCTAAGCAATTGAGGGTTAAGGGCCTTGCTCAAGGGCCTAACAGTGGCAACCGGGCAGTGGTGGGGCTTGAACTGGCAACCTTCTGATTACTAAGCGAGTACCTTAACTGCTAGGCTACAACTGCCCTTTGGATGGATGGATGGATGGATGGATTCAACTTTATTGTCATTGCTCAGTACAGGTACAAGGCAACGAAATGTAGTTGAAATGAATTGGAACATCAGTTGAGACTTTCTTGATCAGTGGCCAGCCATACAAATGCACTTTTGACTGAATGGGCAAAATCTATCTATCTAACTATCTATGTGGTCTAAAGTCATCAGGGTCTTCTTTTTACTGGCCAGTATCAGACTCCTACATGGAGTTCTAACACACAAGGAGGAACGCACTATACTTCAACTGTTTCTCTGCAGCCTCTCAGCTCTGTGATCAGACAAGGTTTATTTAAGAAGTTCTCTTTTGGTCTTTGCTGGGAAAATGAGTGTGATTCAAAAATAAAAGGTCACAGTCATGCTTTTTGCTTTTGCTTTGAAAAAAAAGAGGACAGGGCTAAACGGCAAGCCAGCAGCACTTAAGAGAATGAGAGCAAAGTGTGAGTGTGTGTTGCGCCGTCTCGGCTCAGATTAGATTTCTCACCTGGCCTTGTATCCTTTTTACAGGCCATCAATCTGAACTGCCTCCCACAGGGATTCCCACGTTCTGACTCGGGCACTCTTATCATCTTTACTCCTTTACTCCTCTGCTCGTTTGATTCCTCCTACCCTTCCCTTACAGTTCTACAAGAAAGAAATGCCCTCAAGTGTTTTCTCACCATTTCTGATCATGTTAATTCATAATACATGACCTGCCTGTGTCTGCTAGCTGAATAATGGAAGCTGAGGGGTCTGTAGTGGTGTTCCGTGGTCTGTAGTGTTTTAGCCTGTAGCTTGCTCTGGGTCATCTCTAAGGTAAACTGCTGAATAATAGAAGAATCATGTTGTACACAGTAACACTTGTTTTACGTCTTAAGCTAGTGCAGCTAGGATGGGAAATAAGCCCAAAATGACTTTTATTATAAGCACACTTTTAATATCTTAAGTTCTAGGTTTGCCAGTGGGTACATCTTATGGTAGGATTACAGAATAATTTAACCCAATTAGGTTGTTTTTACATTGCACATTTTTTCTGGACTAAATTTGGCACATTTGGACATGTGTGTGGACCGTTCTGTGTAATCTGCTTCAAATGCCAGGCATAAAGAACTGTGATTGGTCAAACATTTTGTTTTGCCTTCTATACTGACAGAATAGAAGGTTAGAGCAGGGAAATGACCTGTACTACATATGGTTTAAATGAGGAAATAGTAAGGAATGAAGATTCATTTAAATGTAAATAGAACCAGAGGAGGCTTTACTATATCTACAACACGCTATCAGCCAACGTCTAGCTGTCATAATGAACGGTTCTTTATCAGAGGTAATAATGTTGTGGTTTGTTATCTATAGATAAACACTGTTTGCTTTTAGCTCTGCTCCATGCATACCAGCAGAAGTCCTTGGAATTAATAGAATAGTTTTGGATTTGTTTTTACCAGGGTGGTGAGCACAATTAATTAGGTACCTTGTCAGGTCCGTGTACCTTTGGTCATTCGTTTTTCACTTCAAATCCCAAAGTTGAAAAACAAGAAAACGGGGCATTATTCGGTTCAAAACACAATATTGAAAAATGGGAAAATGGGGCGTTGTTTGTTTTTCGTTTTAAGATCAAAAATCAAATAACAAACAAGCAGAAATTGAAAAACGGCTCGTATTTTAGTTTTCCGAAATCAACATTTTTTATCAGTTCAACCCAAAAATAAACATACAAGCGTGTGCATGCTCTGATGTGTATATTATTTGCTTCAGTGTAAATTAAGCACAAGGCATGTTGAGAAGACTTTGTTCTGACTTTTGTGTCTGCCATACTTTTTCCCTGCCCATTCACACAAGAACTATTTTTCCTTAAAAAAAAAGGGCTATTCTTAGAATGCTGCATACATTTTTGGCTTCCAGTCTGCTGGGTGGGAAAAACTGGACTTAGGGATGGGGTTATCAACGCTGTGTAATGCTGACCTTAGTTGTCCAGGGCGGCTGTACAGAAAGTGGAGGGGTGCAGTACGCGGGCTCTCTGTACGCGAAGCTGACCTCACAAGCAAATCCACCAAAGTATGGGTAAATAAGAAAGGATTGGTGGATGTGTTGGAGGGAGTGTGTGTCAGGCGAATATACACCCTTCTTGGACACCACCGAGGTCTCCTTAAATTGGGAGGAAGAAAGTCTGGCCTTTTGGAGAATAGATTATTTTCTTTGTTACACTCACAGCTCCCTTGTTGAGCCACCCCAAACAGTACATGTCAGTAACGACCGCTACAGCAGATAGATGGTTCACTTCTCCCATGCAGCCTGGAATGCAGACTATCTCAGCTCAGGTTCTCTGCCGCTGAGAACATTCCAGTTCCGTTAGATAGACTGTACGTGCAGCTGTCTCATAACGCCGTCAGCTGACGCACTGAACCCTGATCTCTCGCTGCTGTTTGTTTATTTATGAATAAATTTAGTCCAGCATCATTTTAAGTTGGTCCTGCTGGTTCTTCTGGGAAAAAAGAGCAACATGTCCGTGTGCTCCACAAGGACACAAAGCTTAAGCCTCAGGGTGCACAAGTGAACATAAACACACATACACACACACACACACACACTCACACACACACACACACACACACACACACACACAGAAAAGCATAGAAAAGCAAAACACGTTAAATAAGTGGTCAGATTTAAACTACACCCTGCAGATACGGTGTCCAATTAGTATCTGCTGCAGGCACTGCCAATTATGCCCGCTAGATGGCGCCCAGCCGACCGGTGTCAACACCGAGTTTCGAACCAAGGAGTTCAGAAACTCTGTGCTGGTGTGCTAGCGGAATATCTCGCTGCGCCACCTGGGTGCAAAGACATGGTTTTCATTTCTCTGGTGTCTGGTGTGGAGCAACTTTACCCATACTAAACCATTTAGGATAAACTAGAACATCGATTACAATCCAGGCCTTACAAATGCTCTTTTGACTGAATGGGCACAAATTCCCACATATACACTCCAAAATATTGTAAAACATCTATTCAGAAGAGCGAAAGCGGCTCAAACAAAAAAATCTAACTCCTTATTAATGAACATGGTTTTGGAACAGAATGTCTAACAAGTCCATGGTCTCATGTCCACATACTTTTGCCCATGTAATTTTTTGTATTAATTTGCCCTGAAAATTATCACCCCAGTTCCAAAAACAGTTGGGACGGTATGTAAAATGCAAATGCAAATTAAAAAAAAAAGTTGATGTGGGAGTTGGAAATCGGAGAAGGAAAGCAGTAAGTAAGCTAATTCATAACTTGATGCCTGCAACACATTCCATAAAAGTTGGGACAGGGCAAAATAACACTGGAAGGTTTGTGTAATGATCAAAAACACCTGATTAGGTACTGTTCACACCTAAATAGATAACAGGTAATGCCATCATAATACAGTGTATAAAGGAGAATAAATGAAAGGCTCAGTTGTTTATGAGCAAGGATGAGTTGAGGGTTATTTTGTGAGCACATAGTTTAAGAACAAAATTTTTTAATGCACACTTTTTTAATGCACAATTTAAGGATTTTTTTATGTCTACAGTCCATAACATTATTAAAAATCTAGAGAACCAGTAAAATCATTGTGTGTAAAGGTTCAAAACTGAAAATTAACATTAAATGCCCATGACCTTAAATCCTTCTGATAGCATTTTACTTCTGAACTGAATGTAACCACACAGGGTTGGGACTGCTTCAGAGAACGTTTGTTATAAGGAACACAGTTTGCTCTGCATCTACAAGCGCACGTTAAGTGCCAACACCTCAGGCTCATTTGAGACTGACACAAACTGGCAACGTGCTGTAATCTGACAAGTTTATCTTTTAAATTGCTTTTGAAAAACAATGGGCGTTGTGTTCCTCAGGCCAAAGAGGAAAAACACCGTCCTGTCCAATACCAACACAAAGTTTAAAAGACAGCGTCTGTCCTGGTATGGGGTGTTTTCAGTTCCCAAATGGTTACAGAACATTCTAAAACTAGGGTGACACACATAGCGGTAATCATGCCAGTGTCCCAATTTTTTCGAAACATGTTTCAGCCATCAAATTTAGATCAAGTATGTCATTATAAAAAACTGTAAATGTAATTTGTTGAAACTGTAAATATATTTTCATTGTACTGTTTTCACTTGAATACCGGTCTATTGCTGTTCATTTTGTAAAATTCTTCTACTGTATAGTAGATAGTATATACACTGATCAGCCATAACATTAAAATCCATTTTATCAGCTCCACTTCCCATATAGAAGCACTTTGTAGTTCTACAATTACTGTCTGAAGTCTATCTGTTTCTACATGCTGTTTTATATGCTGTTCTTCAATGGTCAGGACTCTCCCAGGACCACTTCAGAGCAGGTATTATTTGGGTGGTGGATCATTCTAAGCACTGCAATGATTTTTTTCCTGTATGACAAGAAGATGCATTTATTAAGTATAAATGTCATGACATATATAAGTGTCTGAATGAACAATGATACAAAATAACTGTTTGATATCTGTGTGTGCAGATATTCCTATTTATTTTGTCTGGGTGCGTGTGTACAGTAGTGTTCAAAAAAATAGCAGTGATTTTAAAAAAGAGAATAAAGCACAAAATCATTATAATAACTTTTATTTCCATAAATGCAAATGCACTGAAAATACTACACTTTCAATTCTAAATCAAAACATTAACAAAATTTAGCCAGTTTGTGTTAATCCTTTACAGAAAATTAAGAAAAGTGAATATTAGGCTGTTCAAAATAATAGCAGTGCCAGCATTTTTCTTTAAAAACTCAAAAAATTTATCTATAAACTGAAAAAAATGTTTGAGGTTTCACTTTACTTTAAATTACTGAACTAATATTTAGTGGCATAACAATTGTTTCCAAGATCTGTGTTGCATGGAGTCGACCAACTTCTGGCACCTCTGAACAGGTATTCCAGTCCAGGATGATTAGACGACATTCCACAGTTCTTCTGCAATTTTGGGTTTTGCCTCAAAAGAACGCATTTCAGATATCAGCCCACAAGTTCTCTATGAGATTGAGGTCAGGGGATTGGGCTGGCCACTCTATTACCTCAATCTTGTTTGTCTGTAATCAAGATGTTTTGGGTCACTGTCATGTTGAAACACCCATTTTAAGGACATTTCTTCTTCGACATAGGGCACCATGGTATGAGAAACATCCCCATATCATCATTTTGTACCACCATGCTTTACTGTCTTCACAGTGAACTTTGGCTTGAATTCAGTGCTCGGGGGTCATCTGACATACTGTCTACGGCCACTGGACCCAAAAAGAACAATTTTGCTTTCACCAGTGCACAAAATGTTGAGCCATTTCTCTTTGGACCAGTCAATGTGTTCCTTGGCAAATTTGAACCCATTCAGGACACGTCTTTTTCTTAACAACGGGACTTTGCAAGGAGTTCTTGCTGGTAAATTGGCTTCACTTAATCATCTTCTGTACTCACTAGTAACTTCAGATGTTCCTTGATCTTTCTGGAGATGATCATTGGCTGAGTATTTGCCATTTTGGCTATTCTTTGATCCTTTTGAACAGTAGTTCCACGCTTCCTTCTGCGTCTTTCAGGTTTTGGTTGTCACTTCAAGGCATTTGAGATCATTTTAGCTGAGCAGCTTATAATTTGCTGAACTTCTCTGTATGTTTTTTCCATCTACAGTCAACTTTTTAATCAAAGTACGCTGTTCATCAGAACAATGTCTGGAACAACTCATTTTCCCCAGTATTTCAGAAGGAAATGTGCTATGACCAACCTGTGCAACATTTGCCCCCCTCCTACCTTAAATAAGGGCCAAAATTGACACCAATTCTTCTGCAGAATGCATGACTTCACCATCTGAACTCCTCACTGCTATTATTTTGAACAAGCCCCTTTCAATCAATGCTTCGATTACTCAGAATGAGCGGCATGCATGTCCTAATTGTTGGGTTTGTTTTGTTTTCATTACTCTACTATACTTTCAAGTAAATTATTTGCTATGTAGAAATATCACTTCTACTAAAAACAGTGATTCATCAGGTTAATGGTGTTGGACTGCTATTTTTTTTAACACCACTGTACATGCTATATTGCATTTCTTTGGCCCTGTTTTGGTTTTGTATGATATCATTCCAAGCTTACATTCCTGACAGTAGGCATTTTCAAACAGGCGTGTTGTTGACACTGGAATTGGATTAGATTGTATTCAGAGCTCAGAGAAAATACTACGAATGAACACAGAATGAGTTATACAACGTAATGAGTCACATGAAAGCTGATGTGTGTTATTACTGAGATAACGTTTATCGTATATGTACTGAAAGAAGCTGAAGTAGATAAAGCAGCGTTATAGTCGATGAATAATGTGGACAGGGTGTGGCTCTCCGTACACAAAACTGCTCTGCATATGAACTCGTCTCATGCAGGTGAAAAGATGCAGTCGGTACAGCACACGTGTCGGAGGGGGCGTGTGTCAGTTGCGGCGCTTCTCAGTCAGCAGTGGAGGGTTGTATGGGTACAGAGGATACTTAATGCAATCAGGGTAATTGGATACGACAAGATTAGGGAGAAAATTAGGGGAAAAATGGGTTTAAAAGGAACATCACCAAACGTCTAGATCATTTTAGAGCAAGAATTGATCTGCAAGCGCAAATAGTTCAGCAGTTCAGCAAAGTACTTAGAAATTTCACCATCTCCAGTCCATAGCATCATTAAAAGATTAAGAACCAGGATAAATCTGTGTGTGTAAAGTGCAAGGCCAAAAACTAATATTAAATGCTGAGGCCTTTAACCCCTTAGACAGCACTGCGAAGATAAATGAATGAGTATGATATTTAAATAATTGTTATTATTATTCTCTCAGTAATATAGCAGGTAATTAGGGTGCACAAGGGTTTCGGAAACCTTGTCTTTGATCATTAAGGCATGTCCAGCTGGGTTTCCTCCCATTCAGAAATGCAGAAGGTGAATCGGCTACTTCAGATTGCCTTTGTGAGCAAGTGTTTGGTTTCCTGTAATAGACTGGAACTTTGTCAAGGCTGTGTGTTAATTTTTCACCTAGTGTTTCGGGGCTGGCACAGGACCCATGGCAATCCTAAATGTATAAAGCAGTTACTGATGAATAAATAATGATGAATATGGAAGAAAAAGGAAGAAAAATAATTTTCCTATTTCACTATATTCCCTCATGTCCTTCATTTTGCCAGCGTTCAGTCTCTTACTGTGTATTTTCCATCTTCCTCTGCTCTTTTTATCCTCAGTGGTGTTTTTGTAAGAGTATAAGAGAAAATAAATCTATTAAAGTATTCTGTACACTTTAATTTAATAGTAAAAACGTGGTTCATTTTTAATGGTTAGGTGTAGAAATTTGATTTATGAGGGGTACAGCAGCCACCCAGATTCTCCGTCTGGTTTAGTTTGGGCTGAAAAATGGATATTTATGTGGTTTGTAATGGTTTATGGAGAAACAAAATTATATTCTCATTGCTCAATTTCACTTTGTGTGTGTATGTGCACGTTTATGTCCTGACTGAAATACACTTGCTGGCCAGCATCCCAGGCAAGTTGAACATGACAGACAAAAATGACACTCGCCCTCCTACAACCGACCCTCCAAACCCCATGGCTGTACTGTAATATGCTGCTTCACTTTTACAATGAAAATTTATAACAAATTGCTTAACTTAATCTGAAATGTTCACGATCAGGCTGCATTTCTATGAGCATTTGTGGCTTTCATAAATTCAAAATGTGTGTTGCTGCAGTGTTTGAGGGCAGTTTATTTCCCCTATTACAAACCACATACTACATAGTAAATAGTTTAAATAGTTCCGCCACCAATGGATCTGTACTAATTGTTCATGTATTTGGTACATCATGGTGTGGATTGAGACACAGCCGTAGATTGTAAGCTATACATACAAATTGTATACTGGACATGAGAACTGAAAAAACACACAGTAATAGATGGCCTATACACTGATCAGCCATAACATTAAAACCACCTCCTTGTTTCTACACACACTGTCCATTTTATCAGCTCCACTTACCATATAGAAGCACTTTGTAGTTCTACAATTACTGACTGTAGTCCATCTGTTTCTCTGCATGCTTTGTTAGCCCCCTTTCATGCTGTTCTTCAATGGTCAGGACCCCCACAGAGCAGGTATTATTTGGGTGGTGGATCATTCTCAGCACTACAGTGACATTGACATGGTGGTGGTGTGTTAGTGTGTGTTGTGCTGGTATGAGTGGATCAGACACAGCAGTGCTGCTGGAGTTTTTAAATACTGTGTCCACTCACTGTCCACTTTTTTAGACACTCCTACCTAGTTGGTCCACCTTGTAGATGTAAAGTCAGAGACGATTGCTCATCTATTGCTGCTGTTTGAGTTGGTCATCTTCTAGACCTTCATCAGAGGTCAAAGGACACTGCCCACGGGTCGCTGTTGGCTGAATATTTTAGGTTGGTGGACTATTCTCAGTCCAGCAGTGACAGTGAGGTGTTTAAAAACTCCAGCAGCGCTGCTGTCTTATCCACTCATACCAGCACAACACACACTAACACACCACCATCATGTCAGTGTCACTGCAGTGCTGAGAATGATCCACCACCTAAATAATACCTGCTCTGTGGGGGTCCTGACCATTTAAAAACAGCATGAAAGGGGGCTAACAAAGTATGTAGAGAAACAGATGGACAGAAAAGTATAGTTTATGTACACTTTTGACCCAAACTGTAAGTCATTTCATTCGTTTACTGTTTGTTTGTAATCATACCTTGTTTTTTGTGTCCCAGATATCGAAGAGACTGTGAACAACGTGAGAATGATGTTTAGGCCCTGATGCCCAGCAGTATGTCAGGTGAGCCTTTTAATCAGTTCACGACCCAGCTTTAATGTTTATGGCCCTGTCAGCGAACAAACAACATTTATTTTCTGTTAGAATTTACTTGCACTTGCATTTGTGAGGTGTCATAGTGATGTTGGACACGAAGGCTTAGCTCACACACTGGGTCATAAAGTATAAGTTGTCAAATTTACATTTGCCCTTTTCCACTCAAACAAATGTAGGGATGCAAATTTGTAAACTGTATATTCATACACAAAAGCAGCAGTGAACTGTGACTCAACCTCAGCCCTGTAATGCACCCTTCCCTCATCTAAAACAACAGCCTAGTTTACTGTGTCCTCTCCTGAAGTACTGCAAAAGTTAAAGAAACAAAAAGATAGTAAGTATTTTCATAAAGTAATAGTGGTGTGAATTGTGGTGTGGAGATCCGTGTACCTCTGGTCTTTAGTTTTTCACTTCAAATCCCAAGGTTGAAAAACAAGAAAACGGGCCATTATTCGTTTTTCGTTTCAGAAAACAATATTGAAAAACGGAAAACGGGGCGTTTTTTGTTTCAAGATCAAAAATCAAATAACAAACAAGCAGAAATTGAAAAACGGCTCGTATTTTAATTTTCCAAAATCAACATTTTCTATCAGTTCAACTGGAAATAAACGCGTAAGCGTGTGCATGCGCTGACATGCGTATATTTCATGCGTACAGTGGGGTCAAAAAGTATTTAGTCAGCCACTGATTGTGCAAGTTCTCCTACTTAGAAAGATGAGAGAGGTCTGTAATTTCATCATAGGTACACTTCAACTATGAGAGACAAAATGAGAAAAAAAAATCCAGGAAATCACATTGTAGGATTTTTAAAGAATTTATTCATAAATTATGGTGGAAAATAAGTATTTGGTCAATAACAAACAAGCAAGATTTCTGGCTCTCACAGACCTTTAACTTCTTCTTTAAGAAGCTTTTCTGTCCTCCACTCGTTACCTGTATTAATGGCACCTGTTTGACCTTGTTATCTGTATAAAAGACACCTGTCCACAGCCTCAAACAGTCAGACTCCAAACTCAACCATGGCCAAGACCAAAGAGCTGTCAAAGGACACCAGGAAGAAAATTGTAGACCTGCACCAGGCTGGGAAGAGTGAATCTACAATAGGCAAGCAGGTTGGTGTGAATAAATCAACTGTAGGAGCAATTGTAAGAAAATGGAAGACCTACAAGACCATTGATAATCTCCCTTGGGGTCAAGATCTCATCCCGTGGGGTCAAAATGATCATGAGAACGGTGAGCAAAAATCCCAGAACTACACAGAGGGCCCTGATGAATGACCTGCAGAGAGCTGGGACCAAAGTAACAAAGGCTACCATCAGTAACACACTACGCCGAGAGGGACTCAAATCCTGCAGTGCCAGGCGTGTCCCCCTGCTTAAGCCAGTACATGTCCAGGCCCGTCTGAAGTTTGTCAGAGAGCATATGAATGATCCAGAAGAGGATTGGGAGAATATCATGTGGTCAGATGAAACCAAAATTGAACTTTTTGGTAAAAACTCAACTTATCGTGTTTGGAGGAAGAAGAAGAACCCAAGAACACCATACCTACTGTGAAGCATGGGGGTGGAAACATCATGCTTTGGGGCTGTTTTTCTGCAAAGGGGACAGGACGACTGATCCGTGTTAAGAGAAGAATGAACAGGGCCATGTATCGTGAGATTTTAAGCCAAAACCTGCTTCCATCAGTGAGAGCATTGAAGATGGAACATGGCTGGGTCTTCCAGCATGACAATGATCCCAAACACACCGCTCGGGCAACGAAGGAGTGGCTCCGTAAAAAGCATTTCAAGGTCCTGGAGTGGCCTAGCCAGTCTCCAGACCTCAACCCCATAGAAAATTTGTGCAGTCCGTGTTGCCCAGCAACAGCCCCAAAACAGAGGAGATCTGCATGGAGGAATGGGCCAAAATACCAGCTACAGTGTGTGCAAACCTGGTGAAGACTTACAGGAAACGTTTGACCTCTGTCATTGCCAACAAAGGTTATGTTACAAAGTATTGAGATGAACTTTTGTTATTGACCAAATATTTTTTCTCATTTTGTCTCTCATAGTTGAAGTGTACCTATGATGAAAATTACAGACCTCTCTCATCTTTCTAAGTAGGAGAACTTGCACAATCAGTGGCTGACTAAATACTTTTTGGCCCCACTGTATAGAGAGTGTAAATCAAGTACAAGTGTTGAAAAAGTAATAATAAAGTGACAACGTGTCCCCTGTTGTTCTGACTTGTGTTTATATATTTGACGTGCATATCTTTGCTCTATCTGCAAAAAACAAACATTATGGGGAAGCGATTTCTGTACTGGACGTTGTACACCACCGTGGTCATGTTAGTTTAATACTTGATGATCGCCTGACGTCCGAGACGTCATTTATTTATTTTTATATTTAGTATTTCTTGTTCTCGGCCAATAAACATCCAAAAATGAATAAAATTGCACGAACTAACTTTGCAATAAATAAGGAGCAACAACAATCACATATATTTCAAAAAGTTATTTGGTTAAGTTTTAGTTAAAGCTATTTCTTAAATGAGAGGTTCATTTGCGATAATAAACTAAGGGAGCGTCTAAATAGTGCATGAAGAAGAACGATGATTAAAATGCATTAAATGTTGTAATAGTTACACAGTCACATGTACGATTAGTTATGCCTGTATTACAGAATTGAGTTCTATATGGTAAAAAAAATAATAATGTAAATTTTGTGATGACGGTGAGCATTCTTTTTCTTATAATAGCCCTTTTATTTAGGAAAAATAGTTCTTGTGTGAATTACAAAAACAGGGAAAACGTACGGCAGACACAAAAGTCAGAACAGGGGATGCGGCGTGACAGTTTTTCTCTGTCTTCTCAACACTTGGGCTTGATTTACACTGTCTAAATGAAGCAAATATACACGTCAGTGCATGCGCGCACTTGCACGTTTATTTCCGGTTGAACTGATAAAAAAAGATTTCGGAAAATTTAAATACGACCTATTTTTAAATTTCTGCTTGTTTGTTATTTGATTTTTGATCTTGAACGGCTCGTTTTCTTGTTTTTCAGTTTTGGTTTTTGAAGTGAAAAATGAATAACCAAAGGTACACGGACCTGTGGGTTCTGTGCACATGATTTACAAAAGAGTGGAGAAGAACTTAGTGATGATCTCAGTGATGAACACAGGAATTACAGCTGGTTCTTTCCGGCATTTCTTTGACCTTCCTGCATTTTTTTCTAACGCTTTGATGTACAAACAACGTTCTTTTCCTCCCTCGGGCTGCTGTCAGTTTCTGCAATGTAATGTAAAAGTATCTTTATATTAGCTTCAGAGCAAGCAGACTGGTGCACACATCACTGAAAACACAAGATCATACAGAATACATTCTTTTTCTTTCCTACCTTTTTGGAAATCGATTTTTCATCTTCGCTCTCTCTCTCTCTCTATAGCAACTGTGTTTTCTATAGTTTTCTAGTTGATGGTTTAAGAATGATAAATAAAGTGTCATTTCGGAAAGAGCCAGAAACATGTATTTTTATCTCAGATAAGGGTGACGGCTTGTCCTACAACAAATTTAAGTGTAAGCATCTTATTCTTCTGTTAAAATTATATATTGTTTATCATTTCTTTAAGTTGTGGTTACATTTATTTGACGAAAAGCTACAGCAAGGTTTATCGGATAAAAGTTTTATATTGCTGTTGATTCAGGGACTTTATTAAGCATTTATTAATGTCAATACCCTTAGCACATTAATTAAGTTAGATGGTCTTAATATACACCATACTGCCAAACATATGTACAACACCTGACCATGAGGCTGTTGGACATTTAGTTCCAAAATTATGGGCATTAATATGAGGTATCTTCAAAAAGTTTCCACACTTTTTTTAAAAACTCATTTATTATTTTATTAAGAATTTCAAAAACAAATGACATCACATTTCTACCTAGTCACCTTTCGATGCGCTGTACCAACTTTTTAATGCCATCAGCAAAAACTGTTTTTGGTTGAGCGTGTAGCCACTGATGCACTGCTGCTTTCACATCATCACATAATAATCTTCTTTCCCTTAAAGCTTCTTTGCGCGTCCAAAAAGGTGGAAATCAGATGGCTCTAAATCCAGACAATAAGCTCTCTCAGACACGACCAATTACTACTCCTCCCACCCTCACTGCTTCCAACCACAATATAAAAGTGTGGAAACTTTTTGAAGATCCCTCGTATTATACAGTGGATAATAGGGAAGTACAAGTACAGGAAGTAAATACAGGAAGTATTCAACCCCCTAGATTTGCTGTGGATTTGATTTTGAATGGATACAATGGCCATTTTACCAATCAGTCTACACTTAATCACCCATAACGACAAATTAAAAACACATATTTAAAGTTATTCAAAAAAGCTAAAATACATTATTTACTAAAGTATTTAGACTGTTTACTCTGGTACTCCAAATTGTGCTCAGCTACATCCTGTTTGCTGAATACCTGTCTCCATAAAGGCCGACAATTTACACTTTACTGTCAAGACAAAAACAAGTCTAAGGACCTGTCTACGGTTCTCTGTGATCAAATTGATAATTCTGAAATGAAAGAAGCTTGGCACAGAGAGATGACAGATGAAGAGAGAGATGAAGTACCCAATGTTTACTCTGTAAGAGCTCCAGAAGGGATGTGCAAAGATGGAAAAACCTGCAGGATGGACAACAATCTCTGAGACACTCCATAAATCAGGCCTTTATTGCCTGCGTGACAAGTTGGAAGCCACTGTTGAGTAAACAGCCCACGACAGCCAACTTGTAGTATGTTAAAGAGCATGTAAATGATTCTATGGTATAGTTGAATCTGAATTTATTAGACAAAACAGAAAGCACTATGTATGGTGAGGAACCTCAGTGGTGGCAGCATCATACTACGGTGAGTGGTATAAATTAGGAGACAGACAAATGTAGCCAAATACAGGAACAGCCCAATCTCAGCACACAAACCGGATGGCACATCTATACGTTCCATTACAAAAAGGTTTGCTGTTTCTCCCAGCACTGTCTCAGGATCATAAAGGAAATTTCAGAACACATATCTGGACAGGGCCATCGGCCCAGCAGCAGGGCCAGTATTTGCCTGCCCCTTTGTACAAACAGGAACAGGAGGAGCACTGACAGAGCCCTGCCCTTCAGAATGACCTCTAGTGGGCTACTGGTGTGCATATTTTTAACCAAACTGTCAGAAACAGACTCCATGAGGGTGGCATGTGGGCTCAGTGTCCTGAAGCATCGTGAAGTTTTATTGCATTCTGGCACTGGCAGGTTAACACTGATGTAAAAGAGTCTCGAGACGCCGTGGTGAACGTTATGCTGCCTGTAATATCATCCAGCATGACCAGTTTGGACACAGGTCTGTGTTGGTCTGGGGATGCATATCCTTGTAGGGTCGCACAAACCTCAAACCACAACTGTAGGCATTTGCTTTAAAAGCTCTATTACAGCAGTAACATCCTTTAGTAATTGTGTTTTTATAAACAATATGAAAGGGCTTGTAGTTTTTATTCGAAAGTCTTACAATCAGTGTTGGATCAAACAAAGAGAGAGAGAGAAAGAGATTAAATAAATGAGTTCAAGATATTTCTAACAGATATTCCTGTAACACAGCTGAACAAAAGATGAACTCACATTGTTTCTCACTCACTCACTGGATGTGCAAGCATTACTGGAAATAAGATGAATTATTTCATGAGGGCAGGATTTACTGTCAAGGCAACTGAGCACTGCAAAAAAAAAAATCAAATAAGTAATCAGCATGCAAAGAGAAGTAATTTATAAATTGTTGTCTGTGGACAGCCATGCTCAGGTCTGGAAAGCATTATGCATATTAATAGATGAAAAATGATTTTCCTTTTAAAGCTTTACTGTAGAGAAGTACTTCACCTGTGGAGGGCGCCAAAAGAAAACTGTCAATCTATTCAATCTGGAACTTGCGTAAACAAGATTAAATACTTCTTAATCAGACCATAAATAATAATAATAATAATAAATACATTTTATAATGAACCCCTGAAAGTAGCAATAAATCATTTATGGACCTTGAGAGTAGTCAACAGTGTTAATAAAAAATAAACTGGTGACTGCATGATCTCTACTTTTTGCATTAGGATGATATGCCCCAAAGGATAAAAACATTACAGCTCCGAATTTGTACATGGATTTTCAGACTATATTTATATTATAGAGTAATTATATAATATTTTATATTATTTCTGATGGCAAAGATTCAGTGTATGCTTGTGTAAACATGTCTCTTTAACTTGGGGCCTTTTAATGCTTGAGCAGCTTGTTTGTTTAGATTCTTCCCAAATTTTAAATATTACACTTCTGATTTGATTGTCTGATAAATGTGTCTAAATGTGTGTAATTTCAGTAGATACTATCTGACATAACACTGACATAAGAATGTCATAAACCTGGCATGGCAGATCAATGGTCATAGGAGTTAATTTCAGTGATTATAACTATAAATCAGATTTAAAACACTTATTAATTAGTGTTTTATTAGGAGCACACTTTACTGTCATGACAGTGTTCTTAATATGGAATAAAGGGCAGCACGGTGGCTCACTGGGTAGCACTGTCACCTTACAGCAAGAAGGTCCTGGGCATATTCTCCTTACAGCAAGAAGGTCCTGGGCATGTTCTCCCTGTGTCTGTGTGGGTTTCCTCTGGGAGCTCCAGTTTCCTCCCACAGTCCAAAGACGTGCAAGTGAGGTAAATTGGAGATACAAAATTGTCCATGACTGTGTTTGACATTAAACTTTGTAACCAAAGTGTGTAAAACATGACGTTAAAATCCTAATAAATAAATAAATAATATGGAATAGCAATATATGTCATATAGTAAGAAGCTGTAAAGTAATTGTGGAGATATTTAACTAAAATTGTTAGTGCTTTTATATCCAATCATAATACTGGTACCTGTTACCAACTCAGCTGTTAATTGTGAAATGTTTAAAAATGATATTCTATACATTTTACACTCTTATTTTGCCCCTGTCCCAACTTTTTGTGGATGTTGCAGGCATTAATTTTAAAATTTGCTTATATTTATGAAATATAGTCAAATTAAACAATTCAGTATTGCCGTACAAAATACACCTTCACTAGTTTAACCCACCAGAACAAATCTTGTACTTGTTGTTTCTACATCGTCCCAAGTCTGTTATTGCATCACTGGTGTGTAACCAGTAAATGATGTGTAATCCAAATTAAGCTCTGATTCATCGACAGTCTGGTCTGTTTCACCCCCAGTGCAGAAAACAAAATAAACCCTGTTCATTGTTAGTACTGGTTTTATCAGGAGTATGTTTGGGAATAGAAGTGCTTTTGTAAACCCACTGGGCCCAAAAGTAAACTTACAGAATCTTACATGTGGCATCAGTGGTAAAGATGGAAGACGCTGTTTGTCTTGGTGAAGGGTTTTTCAGGGTGTGATTCGAAAGCTACCGGGTCCTGTCTCAGTAAATCTATTTCAACGCTTGTTAATGATTCTTTTTACTGTTTACTGTTCATTAATAAATCTAACACTGGTTGAACACATTGTTATGATGATAAATTGCCACATATTTACTGTCTTAAAATACTTTTTCAAAAAGTTAAGATAAGACATAAATTAAGACTTAGTAGACCATTTAAGACAGAACTAAGTCATTTTGTTTGTTATATGTTGTTAGAACATATTATTTCATAAATTAGTGTGAAATCCTATTGATCATCACCTGCTGCTACACTGACCAGATCAATATGTAAAGCTTATTTCAGCTCTGCTGCATTGATAGAATCGACACTTGTGCAGTTGTCTGTGTGTAAGCCCTGACCTTAGTGCTGATTATGACTGGACGAGGTTTTTACGGACTTTCAGGGACAAGCAAGCGTTTTGTCTGCTCACCCGAGGCCTTCAGTCAGAAGGTGGCCCGAGCAGCATGTGTTTTTCAGGTAATGCCATGTCGCTGGGGGACATCTGGCTCAGAAAGCCATGTCAGCCCAGGCCCTATCCCTGCTGCTCCAGGGCCCGCTATCTGAAAACTGTACATGACCAGCGATGAACCCCTGAGACCTTAAGTGATCAATTACAGAGGGAATAAATGGGTGGGAAAGCTCACTTGTAGGTCCACTATTAAACTGAGGGAGAATCTTTCATGTTCACTGCTTGATCACAGGAAGATAAGTTTAGTGCTTTAGGGAAATATGGCTAAAAGATGGTAGGAGAAAAGGATCGAACACTGACAGACATCAGTGAATGAATAAATATGAAGTGAAATATGAAGAGGACAAAGATTTGGAAGGAAATATGATTGTGATAGAAGCTTTTGTTAATATAGTAGAAGGACTGTAGTTATTTATTTTTGATGTTAATTGTGAAACACAGGTAAGCCTCCTGCATGTTTTGGTGCATTATTTGTCATTTCTAGTACATGCTCTAGATTTTTTGGGTAACCCTGTACTTGAACCTCATGTCATAGGGCAGCAAAATGGAACAACATGACAATGAAAAATTACAGTTCCATTTTAAACCTTCTACTGTAAGTAGATTATTTGTTAGTATGGAACCAATAAATATGGCATTGACATGGCATTGCATTGGTATAATTTTGTTGTGAGTTTCCAGTAGTCATGATAGCTGCTGTAATTTTTGATGCTATTGAACCACCAACACACAACTGCCATAACATTGGCATCACAAATCTCACTTAGTTCTTATAGAAGATAATACATTCTATAATATGTCACTGCCAAGCCTGTGGCAGCATCATAAATGAATATAGTAGAGTTTCATTATGGCTCACTGATACTGATTTCTAACATGTGAGATAAGCTTATGCCATTGTGTGTTGGTATAACTGTCACAACATATGAGTTAGAAATAGTACATTATGACATACAGGACATTATCTGTTATGATCTGTTCACCAGATGGTCATGTCAGGTAATGTCAGTGTTATTCCGCAAGGTTTAAACAAATGTAGTTTATGATTTAAATACTACATTTATACTAGAGTCATATGCCAACATGGTCTAATTTCATGTTTTGTTCATTTTCTGAGTAAAAATTAGTTAACATCCTTTACAAGGAACAGATAATTTAATGCACTGTTACTGTTTATTTGTAAAGTTTAACAAGAACAAAAAGCTGTGGCAACACATATACAATAAATGCATCTTCTTTAATGATGCAGTGCAGCAGTGTCATCATGCTATGATACGACGTACACTGCAATTAATAATTTTAACCACTTCCTACCTTGGAATTTAGCTGATAAAGTAATTGTACCTGCTACACTATATATCCCTAATAATTTGGACACATGATTATGAGCTTGTTGGACATCTTTATTCAAAACTATGATAATTAATATGTTATGATATAGATTGTGTCTATATCAGTTTTTATTTAGTCTGTGGGAGCTTGTGGATATCTGTTTTATTTTAAAAAGCATGTGTGAGGACAGGCAACTGTATCTGACAAGATGGCCAGGCTCACAATCAAAGTTCCAATTTATTGGGTTTGAGGTCAGGGCTCCATATAGACCACTTTACATCAAACTTATCAAACCATTCGTTTATTGACCCAGCTCCGTGCACAAGAACACTGTCATTCTGTTATTCTAAAACAGTGTGGGTGAAACACCCAAACTTAATAATTAAAAAGAGTGTCCACATACTTTTAGCTAAATGTTTATTAGTTACAGCAGCAGAATTGCTACCTATTTTATTAAATGCTTGGCAATGACAGTGATGTATCTGTTTTTATATGTTAATCCAGGTTTATTTGATATAAATGACTGATGAGGGAATAAAGATTGTTGTGTGGTATCACTGCCTGTCTGGAGTTGTTTATCAGTCTGGCTACTTTAGGACTTAAGCAAATACCACTGAAAAATAATCCGCCGTGTGAGGACATCACCTCATCAAAAAGTTAAACAGTGATCAGCCTGCGGTTGAGAGCAGATTTGCCTCAGAGGCCCCTGCTATTAACAGCTGTTCCATGCTGATCGCTTAATTGTCTTATCTGTCGCTGTCTGCTCCCGGAGTACCATTTTCTGTCATGTCTTCTACTATTTTATTTTATTTGTTTTTGCCATGAGCTACGATAATACAATTTTGTCAGATATTATTGAGTACTGTCAAATCAGTTGCTGTTTTAAAGCCTTTATATGTTTAGTATTTTGTTAACTAAGATCCTGCTCACTGAAATAATGTTTGTTAAGCATGTATGTGGGATACAAGACCTGACAATATATTCCTCAAATATATCCTTAAGGTCTTTTAGTGGCTGATTTTTTTTTCTCAACCAATATAAAAAATAGATTAAGTTTAAAACTTGAAATTAGACCTTATATTACTGTAATACAACACAATAAAGTGTGTAAAATGTCAAAGGTTCTGAGTATTTCAGAATCCGGTGTATAGAAAGTACTCAGACTTTTGATTATTGTGTGGTGGATTAGATTTTGAAAGGATATAATTGTCATTTTTACCTACTCTATAATTTACACTTAATCACCCACGACAAAGTAAAAACATATTTTTAGGGTTTTTCCAAAATTAAAAATCAAAACTCAAATCTCTTATTCAAAAAGTATTCAGACCCTTTACTATGACACTCTAGATTGGGCGGCACAGTGGCTAAGTGGGTAGCACTGTCGCCTCACAGCAAGAAGATTCTGGGTTCAATCCCCAGGTGGGGCGGTCCGGGTCCTTTCTGTGTGGAGTTTGCATGTTCTCACCGTATCTGTGTGGGTTTCCTCCGGGTGCCCCGGTTTCCTCCCACAGTCCAAAGACGTGCAAGGGAGGTGAACTGTAGATACAAAATTGTCCATGACTGTGTTGGATATAACCTTGTGAACTGATGAATCTTGTGTAAAGAGTAACTACCGTTTCTGTCATGAATGTAACCAAAGTGTAAAACATGACGTTAAAATCCTAATAAACAAACAAACAAACACTCTAGATTGTGGTCTGGCTCATACTCTTTGCTTGAATTATTCTTAAATTGTGTCTAAAACTCCACCTGCTGCAATTTGAATTGACTGGACATGGTTTGGAAAGGAACACAACTAGATCTATAACACCCAGCATTTACACTTCATTAGAACAAAAACCAAGCCATGAAGTCCAAGGAATTGTCTGTGGGTGTCTGTGATCAAATTGTGGTGATGCTTAGAAACAAATCCATAAAATAAAGTGTATGGATTTAAATTTAAAACATCCTGCATCTGGTCACTGGGTACAAAATGATTAGTGGTTTGTACTCGGCTTCCTTTATATTAATGCACTAATAATAAAGTATTGAATTAGCTGTAACCAGATTAGGATTTTTTTGGGGGAATTTTTTGAGTGACCACATGACCATCTTTTTGTAAAGTAGGTGGATTAATGTGCGGTAGTACATTACATTGGGATTATCTCGAGTAATATCAAGAGGGTTTAGCACATTATCATCACATGAGATCATGAAGTGATTCGTAATGGAAATCAATACTCTTCTGGCTGGTGATGGCTTCAGCTTGTGATGGGTTTGACTGTAAGTCTTCTAAACCTCTGAGGAGCTTGTCAGTTGCAGTTATCATCATTGACACAAAAGTTGTGTTTTAGTTGTGATATTGATTTTGTATCGCCATATTAAGAAGTACCATGAGCGTGCGTGAATGTGGTAAGTACGGCAGCAGAACACGTTTAGAAGATTCTGGTCAGGAACATCATGTCTGATGTTAATCTGAGGGAGATCTACTTTAGGATTTGAGGAGTCAGCTTAGAAGAACGCATAGTCATAAATCTTCCAACCAACATGGCAGGGCAAGGGGCAGGTGGGGTGGGTGTTCCATTTTGGCTTTCCCCATATAAAAAGCTCGGTGTCCTCTTGGAATCTTTCATACCATTGACCTCACATCTTAGTTTCTGCTGATATCGTAAAATTTAAATGCATTTCCTGTATTTTGTTTTAATTCCTGAACTTTTTTAATGATCGCTGAAGATTTTGTTAAATTTCTTGTGATACAGTGCACGTAAACAATGCACTATCAAAATATTGCCTGTGACGTTTGCTTGTGACGTTCATAGCAAACCATGGTCATTCATTAGACAAGTGACAAAAGTTTAAACGCATTCGTCTTTTTTTCTTATGGTCGTTGTGTCTTAATAGAGTGTAGTGATGAATTACTGCATGCAAGACATGTACGAAATGCCGCATGGCACGGCAGGAGTTTACACTGTGCAAGGTGGAGGAGAGTACTGCATGTATGGTAATGATGGACCCACTTTCGGTCACTGCGAGCCTCAGCCACTACATCATCACCCACCGTGCATGGAGCAGGCCTGGCCACCCAGCCAGCCGTACCCTTGTGCTTACCCAGGCACCTATACAGGCAACAACTTGCCATTTAAGAGTGAGTTCTGCAGCATGGAGGTGCCGCTGGGCCACTACAACCAGAACGAGTACTTCTCTGACAGCAGGCCGGACTTTTCTCAGATTCAGTGGATGCAGGTGCCAAATAAGAAAGGTACTGAGGATGCTAGATGGTGCAGCTAGATAGACAGGATAGTGTGTAGTAGTGGGTTTGGAGATGTCAAAAAATTCTAAATGTGATGTCTGAATTACTTAATGATACTTAATGATTTAGGTATCTGTTTGAAAAGTGTACATTTAATGTCTTATATGTTACATGACATAACACTACATTGAAATGATAGGTGGTTACAGTATGTCCTGATTTAAGTATTTGGTAATATGTTTTATGGAAGTAAAACTGGACTGTTTTTGTCAACAATGCTGACATCTAGTTGTAGTTTTTACAGAAGGATATAAGGTATTCTTGCAATGCAATTATTGTGTAACATTAGCACACTATTAACAGTGCAGTAGTAGTAAATAGATTTATTTATCAGTTCACATTGTTACACTTACCTAAGTCATTTCAATTAAATTTAAATACTGAAAATGATCATTTACCTAATAAGTGCACATTTCGTTCTCATGTTTATCGCTGTATTTGTGTATCGGCTTGTAATTTTGCATATTTAAATCACTATAATTAAATGACAAATCATTTAATGGGAAGAATTTTCTGGTTTTGCATGAAATGTAGTTAGTTGGATCATGCAGTTCAGATTTATGCAAAAGATTAAACATTTCATTTCATGCTTTGTTGGCTTCTAAACGGTTTACCAACTTAAACTGTAGTGCACAGCTTTTATTTATTTGCTTAATTTAACATTTTAGACATAAAAGGTCTATATGCTACATTTTATATTATACTTAAAATCCATTTATAAACCTATAAATCTTCAGAGGTTTTTATTTTATGATATTAGTATAATGGTTCTGTAATTACACTTTAGCCTGGAAGGGTAACTCACTTTTCAAGACACTAACTTGGATGCTATTATTTATACAAATTAACATCGTCTGCCTCCACTTTTTACTGTCTTTTCCCTTTAATTAATGTATTTATTTTTGGTATAGCTCATTTCTAATCATTTATTTGAAGTTGGAAAATGAACACATGGAAAAATCTGTCGATAAATAAATGTATACCGGTGATAAAATTGTTTTAAATCTTTTAAATGAAAATCTTTTAAGGACAATTATCATACAACTAAGCTCAAACTTAACATGCACCCAAACTAATAATAAACATTCATGGACATCTTCGGTTTTGAAGAAGCAATGCTTAGTGCTCATTCTAACATACTAACAATAGACATATTATCTATCTCAAAACTGTAATGTATGTATAAGTACACATACACTCACTTAGGTTTTTTTTTTTTTTTAAGTCAGACCTGCTATTAGACTGGTACAAAAACATTATTCAAAATATCTGAATACATGTATTTGGTCTTTTTGTCATCTAGCTACTAAATTAGTGATAATCCAGTAAACAATTTTTAATACACTTTATTCATTTTTTTCTTATGTATTGTACAGACACAGGAGCAGATGGCCTAAACCTACTGGACAGTGACCTTCTGGCTTCCTATTGATTCCAAACCATTTTGATCAATATTGTAGCCGAGTCTCACGTCTAACAGCAGCATGAGCTTTGGGGAGTTAACTTAGCTTGCAGCTGGACTTTTTTTATTGAAATAAAACACAGCAAGCAGTTTTAAAGATCTCGTCTTGCCAATAAAACCTGATTTTTATGTTACATGTTTTTGTATTATCAGTGACCACTTGACTTTTTTATGTTTCCTAATTTGTCTGCTTGTTAAAACCTCTTACAAGTATTACTAATTAGAATTCGGTATCTTTCTCATGTGTTTCAGGGTACATACCAAGTTACCTGGACAAGGACGAACTTTGTGTAGTATGTGGAGACAAAGCGACAGGATATCATTACCGCTGCATAACCTGTGAAGGCTGCAAGGTAAGACACTGTACTGCATGTATGTGTTATACATTGTAAGTATAAATAATATACATTGGTTTTCCAGTCTTAGACAGTATTAAAAATGCTAATAAAATCAAAATGCAGTGCTTTCTAAATCCTATTTGTGCTGTAATGCGGATGTTGCTGTAATTTGTGCTGATACTTCTCGTGTACCATTCCTTAGTAATATAATTACTTAAACAATCATTTAAATGAAATGAAATGGGTGTTTGTTGTTGTAGACATAAATGCTAATATAGAAATAGTAAAATAATTTGTTTGCTGGTACAGACACAATTAAGAATATATCAATAGTAAAATACTGTAGGTGTTTGCCGTTGTTGACATGGATGGTAATATATTAACAGTATAATAATGCAAGTGTTTGCTGTTAGACATAAATGTATAAATAGTATAATAACCTAGTTGTTTGTTTGTATGGACATAGTTGCTTTTAAATCATTAGTAAAAAAGATGTAGGTGTTTGCTGTTATTTTCATGAATGGTAATACATTAATAGTACAATAATGTAGGTGTGTGTTGGTATGGATATAGATGCTTTTAAATCAGTAGTGTTTGCTGTTATTGACATGGATGACAATATATTAATGATACCATATTGTAGGTGTTTGTTATACAGTAATCCCTCCTCGATCGCGGGGGTTGCGTTCCAGAACCCTCTGGAAAGGTGAAAATCCGCGAAGTAAAAACCATGTGTTTATAGGGTTATTTTTATAACCCGATTCCATCGGCTTTAGCATCTTGTCATTAAAACCAATGGATTGAGGTAGCACAGCATGCTAACGTCAATATAACATTTCCCTTCATGTAACGATAAAGGTTACATTTCCTGACAAGCCCGAACTTGCAAATAAAAACACTCGGTACAAGTTTATACAAGTTAAAAATCAGTAATATTTTATTTACGTTTGAAAAGAACTCCATTCGTTTGTCCGCACCGTCTGCCATGTTTGAACAGCCTCCTTATCGGGAGCGTGCACAGGATGACGTAAAATGCGTCTATGTAGAGAGAGAGCTAGCTTTTCGAACACCCCCCCCCCCTTGTCTGCAGAACTTTATCGAGTTCTCTCTCCTGTTCGTGTGCACGCTGTCTGTGCACGCCACTACGCATCTTGACCAATCACGTGCGGCTTTAACAGAAAAAAAATGCTTGCAAATAAAATCCGCGATAGAGTGAAGCCGCAAAAGTCGAAGCACGATATAGCGAGGGATTACTGTATACATTTATGCTAATAAATGAATAACAAAATAGTTCAGGTGTTTGCTGTTATTGACATGAGTGGTATTATATTAATAATACTATAATGTAGGTGTTTCTATAGACATATATGCTAATAAATCATTAGTTAAAAATTGAATTGTAATACAGGGTGGGCCATTTATATGGATACACCTAAATAAAATGGGAATGGTTGGTGATATTAACTTCCTGTTTGTGGCACATTAGTATATGGGAGGGGGAAAACTTTTCAAGATGGGTGGTGACCATGGCGGCCATTTTGAAGTCGGCCATTTTTGATCCAACTTTAGTTTTTTCAATGGGAAGAGGGTCATGTGACACATCAAACTTATTGAGAATTTCACAAGAAAAACAATGGTGTACTTGGTTTTAACGTAACTTTATTCTTTCATGAGTTATTTACAAGCTTCTCTTTGTTTACAGCCATTGACATGTCGCAGAGGTTAACACGTGAGGAGCGGATAGAAATTGTGTTGATGTCTGGTGAACGCAGTACCCGGGTCATTGCAGCAGATTTCAATGCAAGACACCCTACGAGACCACCCATCTCCCATGCTACAGTTAGCAAACTGCTTGCCAAGTTTCGTGAAACTGGTTCAGTGTTGGATTTGCCAAAATGTGGACGCATGAAAACTGTCACTAATGAAGAAACATCAGTGGCTGTCCTAGCTTCATTCAGCAAGAGCCCACAGCGTAGCACTCGCCGCATGTCACTGGAGAGTGGCATCAGTCGAACATGGTGCACCACCACATTATGGGTGTCAGGTCCGAGCATTCCTAGATGAACAGTTTCCTGGAAAGTGGATTGGTCGTCGTGGGCCAGTTGAATGGCCCCCAAGGTCTCCCGATCTGACCCCCTTAGACTTTTATCTTTGGGGTCATCTGAAGGCAATTGTCTATCCTGTGAAGATACGAGATGTGCAGCACCTGAAACTACGGATACTGGAAGCCTGTGCTAGCATTTCTTCTGCGGTGTTGCTATCAGTGTGTGAAGAGTGGGAGAAGAGGGTTGCATTGACAATCCAACACAATGGGCAGCACTTTGAACACATTTTATAAGTGGTCAGAAACTTTTAAAAAACTCATGAAAGAATAAAGTTACGTTAAAACCAAGCACACCATTGTTTTTCTTGTGAAATTCTCGATAAGTTTGATGTGCCACATGACCCTCTTCCCATTGAAAAAACTAAAGTTGGATCCAAAATGGCCGACTTCAAAATGGCCGCCATGGTCACCACCCATCTTGAAAAGTTTTCCCCCTCCCATATACTAATGTGCCACAAACAGGAAGTTAATATCACCAACCATTCCCATTTTATTTAGGTGTATCCATATAAATGGCCCACCCTGTATATTAATAGTACAATAATGTAGGTGTTTGTTGGTATGTACATAGTTGCTAATCTATCAATAGTAAAATAATGCTGGTGTTTGCTGGTCTGTTTTACTATGATGACATACATAATGCTTTTAAACTGGCTGGTGGTTGGAAACCTTTCTCTGATCACACTGTTAATCCTGACACTTAATTATCAGAGATCAGTATGCAGAAGAATAGGTCAGATATTTTCCCTGTTCACTTTTTTACCAGGGCTTTTTCAGACGCACAATCCAGAAGAACCTGAACCCAACGTATGCATGTAAATACGAGGGGAAATGTGTCATCGACAAAGTCACGCGGAACCAGTGCCAGGAATGTCGCTTCAAGAAATGCATTGCAGTCGGAATGGCGACCGACTGTGAGTAATTGAGGGTGTTTGATATTACATTATGGTTTCTTTCAACACAGAAGTGATCATTTGAGTTTTTGTTTTTGTTCACCTTTGTCCTGCTTAGCTATTAACAATTTTTCGTTGTCTCATTTGTCAATGGACTCACCTTTCTTTTCTTGCAGTGGTGCTGGACGACAGCAAGCGTATGGCCAAACGAAAGCTGATAGAGGATAACCGCGAGCGGCGGAAACGTGGAGATCTGCAGAAGATGGTGTGGGAACGACCCGAGCCCTCGCAGGAGGAATGGGAGCTGATCCGCATCGTCACTGAGGCCCACATGGCCACCAATGCCCAGGGCAACCACTGGAAACAGAAACGCAAATTCCTGGTGAGATTGTCACCTCTTCCCAAAAGCAGAAACATAGTCACAGAAACAAGTGGTTGTTGTTGTATCACATTTGTATATTCCCAATCTCTCAGCTCCAGTTCAAGGTTAGGAAAATGAAAAAAGTTGGGGAAAGTTTTCCCTTCTCAGTCATTACTGTCCAGTTATCCAGTTCCCATTTTCTACCGTTTACCACTTTACCCACCATTTCTTTACTTATATTTCCCTTTTATAATTCCTTCCCATTTATTACTTGCTAATCACATATTTATAGTCCCCCTAGCCAGTTCCACTTTTTCTCATTCAGAAATCCTAAAGTTCAGTCTCCAGTTACCCTCCTTATTTTACTTTCAAGTTCCTCAGTTCCCAAATCCTACTTCACATTGTGAAGTACTTCCATTTGTGAGTCCTCACCTAAAACTTTCTTCCCACATGTCAGTTCCCAATTCTCAAGTCCATAATTTCAAGTTTCATTTTGCCTAACCCTAACCCATACCTCTCTCATTCCCAGGCCCTACTTGCGAGGTCCCCACTTACCCTGCTTTACAGATCTTATTAACTACTTAGAACGTTCCCAGTTTTTATTTCTATATTTCTATACAATTCCCACCTGTTTTCCTCATGCCAACTTAGTGAAGTACCGTGTTAACATGTTCATGTGTTTTGTATCATGTGAAAAAGGGGAAGTGTTAGCTGGAGATTGAGACCCAGCGTTTCTTAAAGGCTGCAGCACTAACTTTAAAAAAGCATCTTTATCTTCTTTCATTCCTTTTATTCAGTCTGTTCCTTAATGCCTCCTCTCAAATCAGTCTACTAAAGTGCTCTTTTCTTTTTGTCTTAAATTGTGTCTGTGCTTTTGTCCTCATGTTTTCCGTCTGCAAAACCAACCGCTTTTGCTGTTTCTTTAAAAATCTAACAACAAACTGGTGTCTGTCTCAGGACTTGCTGTGGGTTTCCATGCCAGGTTTACTCATGAATACCATGGCCATTAAAATTACATAAAATACCCTGAAAACGTATTCATCCAAACTTTTTGGTCAGACACTTATTCTCTCAGTAATTCATATAGTATGTATTGTTTTTTTCAGTACTCGATTAATACTAAGCTTCTTTTTGGTCATTTAAAAATTTACCGGAACCATGCTGATCTATTTCCGGATACAAAATTTAAGTTCTGCGATCTCAGTTAAAAAGCTGGTGTACAGCAATGTTTTGGTCTCACCACAGATGTTCAATAGAACAAAGATCTAGGAATGCCATTAAAGAAAATCAATTTTCCATCTTCTCCTTCTATTGTTGCTTTGGCCAAGTGCTTTGAGTCACTGTCAGGCTGAAAAATGACATTTGGCAGAAGATGTACAGGATTTTTTAAAGAATCTTCCTGTAGTGCTTAAGATAATGATGCTACCACGAAACATGAAAATGGAAATGATGTCACCTGGCATTTATTTCAGCATTATTAGATCAACTAAAAAGTAGTATTTTTTTTGCGAAAACTAGTGTCTAAGTAGTAAAGGCATCATTCAGTTAGGTCAGGTCAGCCGGGTTTGGCCTGAGGTTTTACCCATCACTACTTCTTTTTGATGGAAATTAACTGAGCTCCAAGATGTGTTCTGTTCCCTTAAGATGGTATCAATCTTGAGATCTGTCTTGCTCAATTTGATTGGTTGCCTTATTTTGTTTTGTCTACATAATACTGGTAGAACCAGTTATTCTCTTTGTATTTCTGCACCACTTGTACTGGAACCTTAACCAGAAAGCAGCAGCCATTGTGGCAGCAGCAGGGTGGTGATTTCCTTTCCAAGACATGGACATTTGTCAGGCTGGTGGCACCACAGAGACCCACAAAGCCTGTGGTGGTGCACTATATTGCACCTTTTGAACAAATTAGGCTAAAATAAATAGCAAATGTATGAAACATGTATGTCATTATCATCCGGCCATAATAAATTTGATTTTGCTGCCCAGACTGCATGGAAACACCACACAGTCTCTTGATGTCACTCTGTTTCTGTCTGCACTCTCATCTGTCTTCAGTTTCAACTTGTTTTTCTTTTAGTTGGCTTGACTCGGGTTCTTCATTGAAACTTCACGATCCCTGTTGATTGCCCAACAGGTCGAGGAAGCAATGCTCCTTAATGAAATAACTTGTAATTTATTCTATACCTCTGACCAGAGTGCAGTGGGGGTAAAGAAAACCAAGGTAAGAACCAGCAGACCAAATTCATTCGAGTTGTTTTATTTTTATTTTTCTACCCCAAAACTAGGCTATGAAATGTCAGCTACTTTTTGTGGATGGATTGACATGTTTGTTTAGTGCTGCACGCTGTATTAAGGCCCTGGTCACACCAGGTTTAGACTTTGCAACTAAAACTTCCGGTGCAAAGAAAATTGGAGAAATTTGTCAAATGTGGTTACATTTGATCCAGAAATGTGTTTAAATGAATACTTAGACAACTGAATAGAACAATGCTTTACACAACTGATGCAAAATGCTGGGTGCACTTACTATTGCATTGTGTTGTTTGAGATAAAATGCAATTATCCAACCTGACAACGGTTTATTTAATAAAAAAGTAACAACAAGGTTTGCAATTATTCATGAGTCTGAATTAGATAAGATAAAATGTGTAAATGTATTTTAAGGTTGTTTTTATTATTGCCATTAGTCTAGCTAGCTAACTGTAAGTTGGACAAACTTTACTGTTTTACGAAACACATTGGTGGACCATTTCCAGCTAAAATATCCCAATTTAAGGCTGACCACGCCACCTAACAAAGCAACACAGCAAGTTTCTGGTGTGACCTGGTCTTTAGACGTACGTTGTGTACAATAAAAATAGCTATATAGAGCAATTAAACCTGAAAAAGAGGGCGAAGCCTGCGTGTTTGCACTGTACTCAGCACTCCAGTCTGCTCTTTATTGAAACCGGCCCCTTTCATTCTTCATCTTTCACATCACATTATTTCTGGTCAGAAGAAAAAAAGTCACTATTTCAGTGAATAACCCTAGTCAAAGACATTGCTTGCAGAAAAAATATCTAAAGGAAACGGCTCTTCTCCTGCTTCCTCAGTCGTTCTGTCATTTCACACTTCTACTCACTCTTTTCCTCTGAATAACAACAGCACCTTAAACGTCTGCACTCTTAATTATTTGTAAATATTTTTGCACCTTTTTTGCCGTGATTCCTTGTCCTTTTTCTACATTATTTAAAAGGGAGTGAGGATTGGATGTGTCGTAGCTTCCGTTTGATAAATGTTTAAAGGGAAAGGAGCGTTAGGTGCCAATCATGCCACTGCTAAGCACCGCGCTCCTCCCATTTACTGTCATTTTTAGGCTGAAGACATTGGTCAAGGCACGATCGTCAACACGCCAGAGGGGAGCAAAGTGGACATTGAAGCCTTCAGTCAGTTTACAAAAATCATCACCCCCGCCATTACAAGAGTGGTGGACTTTGCCAAAAAACTGCCTATGTTCTGTGAGGTAAGTCAGCTACAGCATTTGGTTTTTCTGAACTCAACCTCATTAAACATATGTGGGATGAAATGAAATGTTGTCTGCAAATTAGTCCTTCTTCAATACTAGTGTCAGACCTTACAAACCACTGTGGGTGGTACGACTGGCAGAATAACTGTACAAGGGGACTGGAAATAACTACAATAAAAGAAAAGAGGATAGATGCCCAAACAAATGACAACATTTAGCAGTTACTTTTTTACAAAGTGACTTAGAATTGCGACCTTATACAACTCAAGCAATGGGGGGTAAAAGGTCCAACAGTGGCAAATTGGCAGATGTGAGACTTGAACCAGCAACCTTCTGATTACTAGTTTAGTACCTTAACAACTGAGCTACCGCTGCCCATTGACACAGATCCCGTTTGAATCCATATACTTCAAAAGTCATCCTGTTTTATCAAACATCATCTATCATTATTTGTGTTAGATGTCCATTCACTCCATCCATCATCTATCTGTCCACTGATCGCAGCTTCTTCATCCCCGCCAGTGTAAGACTTAATATAGCAAGTCACATCAAACTCTGGACCAATTATGTTACTCTTTTGAAGACTGCTTTCGTAGTGTTCTGCAGCTAAGCCCACTTAAAGCAAATTCTAAACAGTAGTAAATGGTGAAAAAGCTTCACAAACTGAGCTCTCACATGCCCAGACGTAACAAGCTGGGTTCTGTTCTGCCCTGTCCGAGATGTTTGCAAGGGAAAGTTAAGACATACTATGACCCTAATTAAGACAAAGCAAGCACAAAATAAAGAAGCGGTTAACTTGTTAAATTAGTTCTTTGATTGTTGGAGAAAAAAAATTTAGCTGCTAAATTGTAGCTGCTTTTGTAGACAAACAAACCCTTACAAAGTATTTGGAATTACAATGTGCTGATCTTGTGTTTCAGCTGCCATGTGAGGATCAGATCATCCTGCTCAAGGGCTGCTGTATGGAGATCATGTCTTTACGTGCCGCCGTGCGCTACGATGCTGAGAGTGAGACGCTAACACTGAACGGAGAAATGGCAGTGACGCGTGGCCAGCTAAAAAACGGTGGTTTAGGTGTGGTTTCGGATGCCATCTTCGACCTTGGTGTCTCACTGTCCTCTTTTAACTTGGACGACTCGGAAGTGGCACTTCTACAAGCGGTCATTCTGCTCTCTTCAGGTAAAGACCAATTTAAGCACAGTAACACTGAAACACTGAGTTCCTACTGGAGTTAAAACATGTAGCTAGCTAGTCTAACAGCTGAGAGACATCTAATCATGTGCTTCAATGGAAATTATTACACTCAATTACCTATTATCAACTGAGAAAGCTCATTTTAAAGTGCTTTAACCCTTTGATTCACAAGCTAAGCAAACCCCTTCTAATGCACAACATGGGTCAAAAATGACCCATATTCATCCATTCAAGAATATTTTCATATGCACATTTGTCAGTTATTCATGTATTTGCTGTCTTAGCTAATAAAAGCTATCTATACTAGAATATGTAAACAGCTAGCCAACAAATAGTATTGGACATATTCAAGATTCAAGAGCCTAATCTTTGGTTGTCTTTCAAAAGATCAGTAAATATGTTTTTGACTACAAACACTTACAAATGTCAGTAGTTTCTGTCAAATTCCGTAGTAAATACATAAGGGTCATTTTTGACCCATGTTGTGCATTAGAAGGGTAGTGATACAAAAATGATTTTTATTAAAAAAGCAAAAAATATAAAACTGAAATAAGGATTTGTGATGATCAAAAACAAGTTAATTGAAAAATTCATGGAAGCTTGAATGACGAAAGATATAGAAAATAAAAACTCAGTTGGGTCACTTTTGACCCAGGTTGTGCATCAAAGGGTTAAGGTACAGAATCAACTTTTAATACTCAATAAACGATCAGATAAGCACTTTAAAGTCATGAATCAGGTTTTATCAGATTTAAAAGTAGAAGTAAATATATTTGCATCCATTTATTGACCCCTTGTGCCCAATACATAGTAGTTTAATACATCGTACATCCAAAAGTATGTGGAAATGGAAATGTTAAATGTGAGTCAAATCTTCTCACGGTCTCATCTCATTTGACTAAATAGGCACAAATTCACACAGACACACTCTAAATCTGAGAAAAGGGGTGGCAACATTGTTCAACTGCCCACAAAAATGGATGTCCAACAAGCTTATGGTTAGGTGTCCACATACTTTTGATCATATAGTGTATGAATAACCATGCTTTAGAGCAAAACGGTAAAACGAACATGCAAGTGCATTAATCTGAGGCCATGTTAGCTTGCTTGGTAAATGTATAAATGTATATTTTCCTTATATGTTTTACAGACAGACCAGGTTTATCAAGCATAGACAGAATCGAACGCTATCAGGAGGAGTTCCTGCTGGCCTTTGAGCACTACATCAACTACCGCAAGCACAAATTGGCTCACTTCTGGCCCAAGCTTCTAATGAAGGTGACGGACCTGCGCATGATCGGCGCGTGCCACGCTAGTCGGTTTCTGCACATGAAAGTGGAATGTCCCAACGAGCTGTTTCCCCCTCTCTTCCTCGAGGTGTTTGAGGACTGACAAAGACCCACACATCACCACCTGACCCCGTTTCCTCTTGGCATTGTCGTTTCTCCACACCTCTTTGGACATGAATTTCATTGTTGCTCACTACTGAGTGCTGTTGCATTCCATGGATTTAGAAGTAGCTCTCGTTTCTAGACAGACCATTCCTCTTACGATGCGGGTACATGTGAATAGTAATTTTTACTTCTTTCCACCGCTTCGCTTTCTCGTCCTGTACTCTTTCTCAGTTAGATGTGTTTGTTGTACAGTTTTCTGCTGATTATATCTAGTTGCTTGGCGCTAGCCCATCACTCGTCCAGTTGTGAGATCAATGCATTTAAATCATGCAACATTCGATTTAAAGCAGAACAGTCCTGCACCACACTGACGGGAACTTTAAAAAACATACAGTCTTTAACATGGTTACAAGAACTCACAAGAAAGGTCAACACCGTTAAGCTTATCGTACAATGAAACTAAAAATCGTTCTAAATTTATTAGCATTTTAAACATCGTCTCAGGTTTATTTTTTTAGTCATGTGCCACAATGTGACAGTAAATCAGTTTCATGCCTAAAAACACTGGCTTCATCCCTAACCGCATATTTTTGTTTTTATGTTGGTTACTTCCACTGGCGTGTACAAATTTTGCAAGCTGTATATTAAGCTTGCATTTACTTTGGGATGCAGCATGTGTTCTTCTTTCAAATGCACCTACATGTGCAGTGCTTAATGTTCCAAGGATCTGGCCTAGTTCATCTGCCAATTTTTATTTGTGGCTTATGAGTTCCTAAACACTGTGGCACATAAAACAAAGTCTGTAATATTATAATAAATAATATATTTGATTAAATATGTATGTATTCTCTCCCACATTGCAGAACTTCAAATGGTCAAAGCAGGCAGGAGCTTCCTTTCAGCTTTTCCTGAACGTTGCCGCTTATAGGTGCCAAATCCGATGTTGTCTCTTTCTATCCATCTGTCCTCGTATCATTTAGTCTGCTGAACCATCTGTGACTATTCCTCGTACCTCATAGGAACTCTGTCATGTTCCGTGTCATGTTTATCATTTAGTCTGCTGGACCGTCTGTGACTATCCCCCTTACCTCATAGGAACTCTTGTCATGTAACGTGTAATGTTTTGCAAGTTAGACAAAGGTGACGCCTCCGCTTGGGCTTGATGGTGCTATGAGTTTGCCTGTTTTACCTCTGTCGGTTGACCTCAGAATTCCGGTGATCAATTCACACTTACAAACACACACACACACACACACACACACACACACCAGGAGTAGTGAGTGATCTCTGAAATGCAGGATATGTCAACGAGAGACTTTCAATTTTTTTGTTTGTGTTTTTTTCCCCTCCGACTTCATCCTCAGTCATCATGTTTTATGAATGCAAAGTTTTTTGTTTTTTTTACATCACATACCTCTACTGTTCATTAAGAAATAATGATAGCTAGTCATTTTGTATAGAAACCCACAACTGCAACACTTTGCCTCAATCTCAATTTTCTCTGTACATTGTCATGCCTTTCATGAGCAATAGGGTTTGTCTCAGTGATCTGGCTTATTTATGACAACATACACACACAGTACATAAAGCACAGACTCAGAGTTAATGCACAGACAATCAGGGTGTAAAAAGAAAGTAAAAACGGTGTGCATTCAGGGAATAGTTTCGTCAGAAAATGCTAATGTTTCTAACATTACAAGTGTGCTCGTTAGCACATGATATTGAGTTATTTACATTACCATGTCTGATCAAGCTGTTCCTTTCAGGTCAGGTATTAAACTCTCAGGTTGCGTCCATCCCTAGTTCTAAATAGTATGTCAAAACTGCATGACACCACAGGTAGTGACCATTTTGACATACTAATTAGCATGGTCGTATGCAGAATGTGACAGCCTTTCAGTCTGAATGCAGAGCCCAAAAGACGTCCGCGGTTGAATGTGCAGAAGGAGGTGATCCATTTACTGAGTTACAGTGAGAAGCTTTAAAAGAAACACTACAGAAAGAGAACGTTTATTTTACAGTATAAAAGTTGTATATTTTCAGACTGCAGGTGTTTTTACAGATGTTTGTTTGCTGATAATGAACATTTGCCATTTTTACAAACAGTGAAATAAAGGTCTTTACTCAAACTGACAAAATCATGTACTGTCAATACGTAATTTCTGTTACAACATATAAATACCTCAAAGAGTCACACATGTATTTTTCTCACTGTTACTTTTTGCCATTCCAAAAAAGTGAAATTTCTTCTATTCTGGCATATACAGTATATATACTGTATATATATATATATATATATATATATACAGTCCCTGACAGAAGTTCTGTCGCTTATTCATGTTGTGGAAACAAAAGCTTATAACCTGACTTTAAATTCATCCATTGGTTTTAGAAATGACTCATATGAAAGCTGAAACCCTCCCAAATGAGGTTTAATTTACGAAAATAAATTTGCTTCACTGCAGAAATATTGATCATTTAATGAACACAGAAAGGTCAGATTTTGGCAAGACAAAAGTTTTGTCGCCCACAGAAAGTAATGTGAAAATCAAACAAATAATTTACTTCAAATACAAAGATATGTTTCATAACATTGGTGAATGAAGTTGTGGTGCTATTAGAGCCATATTTAATATTTTGTGTGACTTCCATGAGCTTTAAGGACTGCATCCATGCGGTTCGACAATGATTCATACAATTTATTGATGAAGTCATCAGAAATAGCAAAGAATGCAGTCTTACATGCCTCCCAGAGTTCATCAAGATTCTTTGGTTTTGTCTTCCAAGCTTCCTCTTTCATCCTACCCCAAACATGCTCAATGATGTTCATGTCTGGTGACTGGGCTGGCCAGTCCTGGAGCACCTTGATCTTCTTCGCCTTGAGGAACTTTGATGTAGAGATGGATGTATGAGATGGAACACCATCCTGCTGCAAAATTTTACCCCTTTTATGGTTGGGAATGTAAGAGGTAGCTAATACTTCTTGATATTTTAGGCTATTGATATTGCCTTCCACCTTGCAAATGTTTCGCACACCCCCATACTGAATGTAACCCCAGACCATGATCTTTCCACCACCAAACTTAACAGTTTTCTGGGTGAATCTTGGATCCATACGGGCTCCAGTAGGTCTCCTGCAGTATTTGCGGCGGCTGTGGTGTAATTCAACTGAAGATTCATCTGAGAAATCCACCTTCTGCCACTTTTCCAGCGTCCATCCGTTTAGCAGGCTGTGGGCCTTGGCAAATGCCACACGGTTTTTTAATTGCCTTTTGTTTAGTGCTGGCTTCTGGGCACTGATTCGACCATGGAGGCCATTTCGAGACAGAATCCTACAAACTGTTCTAGTTGACACAGGGACTTGAGGTGACCAGGCCTGGTGGAGCTCTGCTGCAGTGGAAGAGGGGCTGGCTTTGTATTTTCTAACCAACAAACGTTCCTCCTTAGCAGTTGTCTTGCGGGGTCTGCCGGACCTGGGCTTGTCAAAAACATCTCCAGTCTCTTCAAATCTTTTTTTAATTCTTTGTACTTGACGCTGAGACACATTAAAGGTGCCAGCCACCTCTGCAGTGGATCTGGTCTTCAGCCTCTTGATAATCAAGGCTTTGGTCGCAGGGTGGATTTTTGGCATGTTGTCAGAGGTGAAGTTGCAGTTCAAGTGAAGGTCTGGGGTGCTGGGGTTCTTTTTATACACACTCACTAATTAACCGATCAATTAGTGAGCACAGGTTAGGCTGTAAACTAGGATTGGGTGCATTATATGACAAGGCGACAAAACTTTTGTCTTGCCAAAATCTGACCTTTCTGTGTTCATTAAATGATCAATATTTCTGCAGTGAAGCAAATTTATTTTCGTAAATTAAACCTCATTTGGGAGGGTTTCAGCTTTCATATGAGTCATTTCTAAAACCAATGGATGAATTTAAAGTCAGGTTATAAGCTTTTGTTTCCACAACATGGATAAGCGACAGAACTTCTGTCAGGGACTGTATATACTGTATATATATATATATATATATTAGGGCTGTCAAACGATTAAAATTTTTCATCGCGATTAATCTCAGAATTTCATATAGTTAATCGCGATTAATCGCATTTAAAAAAATCTGTTATAGAAAACAAGGATTTTTAAGTGAAATGTTACAATTACAATGGTGAACACATTTTATGCTAAATGTACTTATGTTAAAAACTGCTGGGACAAGAGAAAACTGTAAGGGAGTTTTATTCACTCACATACTAGGCAGTAATACTATCCAGTGGTTTAATGGACGTTTCTACACGAACTGAGTGTGTTTAGACTAGGGTGGCCAGATTCATAGTAACAAAAAAAATTCATTACACCCCAAAAAGCCGGACATCTTATTAGGAACAGGGGGACATGCTACTGCAACACACAGAATGAATCCAGAACCCATATAACAGTTTTTGACCAATTTAAGCAAGAATTATATAACAAATGACTGTTTTACTCACTAAATGTTGTGTCTTTTCATATTTAGGTCCGTTCATCGCTGCCTCAAAAGTTTACTTTTTGGCATTTTCACCGCGTTCCTGATCATGAGAGCTGAGTGATTGACTCAGGTAGCGCGGTGTTTACAAAACAGAGAGGGCGGGCGAAATTCAACCACCCAATCACAGACTAGCATTTAGAGGGCGGACCTTCTCCGATTGGCCAGTGGTAGCTCTATAAGGAGTCAAATGAGGCTGTTAAACCAATGAAATACAAAGCATTTGTTTCGACATGTACCTGAGCCAATGGTAAATAATATTGATCAAAAATGAAACCAGTTCACTCCAAAAGGAGGATTTTTAAATGTCCGTCCTAGCGTTACGTGAATGGAGGACTGGCAGCTTCTTTATTATGCAAGTGCATTACTACGACACTACGACGCTCGGTAACATTATGTTAACAAACCGCAAATAAAAAACGGTGGCAAGTCCGACATTAAAACGTTTGTTCTACCAGTCAAGTCTCAACATGAACTAGAATTTGCGTTAACGGCACTAATTTTTATAATCGCGTTAAATTGAGATTGCGTTAATGCGTTATTATCGCGTTAACTTCGACAGCCCTAATATATATATATATATATATATATATATATATATATATACAGTGTATCACAAAAGTGAGTACACCCCTCACATCTCTGCAAATATTTTATTATATCTTTTCATGGGACAACACTATAGACATAAAACTTGGATATAACTTAGAGTAGTCAGTGTACAACTTGTATAGCAGTGTAGATTTACTGTCTTCTGAAAATAACTCAACACACAGCCATTAATGTCTAAATGGCTGGCAACATAAGTGAGTACACCCCACAGTGAACATGTCCAAATTGTGCCCAAAGTGTCAATATTTTGTGTGACCACCATTATTATCCAGCACTGCCTTAACCCTCCTGGGCATGGAATTCACCAGAGCTGCACAGGTTGCTACTGGAATCCTCTTCCACTCCTCCATGATGACATCACGGAGCTGGTGGATGTTAGACACCTTGAACTCCTCCACCTTCCACTTGAGGATGCGCCACAGGTGCTCAATTGGGTTTAGTCCATCACCTTTACCTTCAGCTTCCTCAGCAAGGCAGTTGTCATCTTGGAGGTTGTGTTTGGGGTCGTTATCCTGTTGGAAAACTGCCATGAGGCCCAGTTTTCGAAGGGAGGGGATCATGCTCTGTTTCAGAATGTCACAGTACATGTTGGAATTCATGTTTCCCTCAATGAACTGCAGCTCCCCAGTGCCAGCAACACTCATGCAGCCCAAGACCATGATGCTACCACCACCATGCTTGACTGTAGGCAAGATACAGTTGTCTTGGTACTTCTCACCAGGGTGCCGCCACACATGCTGGACACCATCTGAGCCAAACAAGTTTATCTTGGTCTCGTCAGACCACAGGGCATTCCAGTAATCCATGTTCTTGGACTGCTTGTCTTCAGCAAACAGTGTGCGGCGTATGGTCTGAGCACTGACAGGCTGACCTCCCACGTCTTCAACCTCTGCAGCAATGCTGGCAGCACTCATGTGTCTATTTTTTAAAGCCAACCTCTGGATATGACGCCGAACACGTGGACTCAACTTCTTTGGTCGAACCTGGCGAAGCCTGTTCCGAGTGGAACCTGTCCTGGAAAACCGCTGTATGACCTTGGCCACCATGCTGTAGCTCAGTTTCAGGGTGTTAGCAATCTTCTTATAGCCCAGGCCATCTTTGTGGAGAGCAACAATTCTATTTCTCACATCCTCAGAGAGTTCTTTGCCATGAGGTGCCATGTTGAATATCCAGTGGCCAGTATGAGAGAATTGTACCCAAAACACCAAATTTAACAGCCCTGCTCCCCATTTACACCTGGGACCTTGACACATGACACCAGGGAGGGACAACGACACATTTTGGCACAATTTGGACATGTTCACTGTGGGGTGTACTCACTTATGTTGCCAGCTATTTAGACATTAATGGCTGTGTGTTGAGTTATTTTCAGAAGACAGTAAATCTACACTGCTATACAAGCTGTACACTGACTACTCTAAGTTATATCCAAGTGTCATGTCTATAGTGTTGTCCCATGAAAAGATATAATGAAAAATTTGCAGAAATGTGAGGGGTGTACTCACTTTTGTGATACACTGTATATATATATATACAGTATATACAGGGTGGGGCATAAAGATCTCCCACATTTTGAATGAATCTACCAAAAGAACCCAACTATCTAGAAAAAAAATGCTTTTTGTTTTAATGGGTTTTAAAAATTATATCAGACAAATGGCGGCCGTTGTTGGCAATACATTGATGGAGTCGTTCCCGGAAGTTCTCCAAGACTCTCCGTGTCATCTCAGGTGGTATTGCGTCGATTTCCTCTCGGATCCGTTCCTTCAAATCCTCAAGAGTTCGAGGACGATGTCGGAAAACCTTTTCCTTTAGGTATCCCCAAAGGAAAAAGTCACAAGGGCTTAAATCTGGTGACCTTGCCGGCCACCCCACGTCTCCCCTTAAAGAGATCAAATGCCCAGGAAACATTTCCCTCAACACTCCAAGCGAACGTCGTGCTGTGTGAGCTGTGGCCCCATCCTGCTGAAACCATACATGTTCTGTATCCAAGTCATCCAGTTTCGGGCGCAGAAAGTTCTCCAACATTTCAACAAAATGGTAGAGCCTAGCCTACCGAATAAAACCTGTCCCGCCTCTCTACTGCCACTACAGCCCACACGGTGCCCACTCCAAATGTGGGAGATCTTTATGCCCCACCCTGTATATATATATAATCATTAAACTACTTTTAATATTACAAATCCAAGTCATTGCTAAGGCTCTGGGACTCAATCTAACCACTTACTTTCTTAACCCCTTATCCAATTAGGGCCACGGGGAGGGTGCTGGAGCCTATCCCAGCTTTTCAATGGGCGCAAGGCACACAGTAACACCCTGGACGGGGCGCCAGTCCATTGGAAGGCCCACACACACACACATCCATAGGGCAATTCAGTGTCTGCGTGTTTTTGGACTGTGGGAGTAAACCGGGACACGCAGACACGGGGAGGACATGCAAACTGCGCACAGAGAGAATCCGGACCGCCCTGCCTGGGGATCGAACCCAGGACCTTCTTACTGTGAGGCGACAGTGCTACCCACCAAGCCAACGTGCTACCCTCACAGTGGTGAGCCCTCCCAGGAGTGGTCGGCCTACTAAAATTTCACCGAAATCATTATTACCATTTACATTTGTAACAAATGAGCAAAAACAGAGGAAACCTGGTGAAGGCCAAATACTTTTGTCACAGCAACGTATGTGGTAAATACACAAGGTTAACACGATTAATGTATGCCGCAAAATGCTAAGCACTTACTAGAAGTGTACAGGCCTTGCCTACGTATATGGTTGTTAAACAAACCTAAGATGCAGCCTTAAATATATCAAAATAAATTCTGTTTGTCCTGTGTCTTATTGCTTAGCTAACAAATTGTGTTTGATGTGTGGGTGTGCAATGAAGCTAGGTTAACAGGTTCATAAGCTAACTTACTAAACATTGTCATTTAGTACATTTCCAACACTTTATTTAAAGCACCCCTAAATAAAAATCACAAAAACCAAACAATAGAGTATCTGCTATTAATAACTGATTTAAATCTATATATTAAATAGAGAATTATATTTTTTCTTTATAGTTTTTGTTGTTGCTACATTAAACAGACAAAAGTATGTGGACACACTACCATGAGTGTGTTTTCTGTTCCGAGACCATGAGCATAACAGGCTTTCCACAAGACTTTGAATTCCATCTTAAAAGTTTCTGTCAGGGCTCTGTGTTCATATCATGCCTCAACGAACTTCAGTTTGTGCACCGAGGCACTATGCTGGACGAAGAAAAGGCCATGGAAAAAGGGAAATGTTCATTTATTTTCACCCATGTAAAAAGTATTCGACTCCCTAAACTTTATATGAGGCTGTGGCACCTTTAGCAGCAAATACATGTCAAAAGGGTTGAAGTCAGGACCACTTCAAATCCTTTGTTTTAGATTTTGTTAGCCCTTCAGAGAAGGACTTGTTTCTGATTTTCATTGTTTTGTCCAATTATTCATGAGCTTTAAATCATGGAATAATGACCAGATGTTCTGGATTCAGGATTCTGCTAGATGCAAACTTTAAATTGGTTGTCTTTTAGATTTTTTCCCCTATATTAATATCTAAACAATTTTAGAATTACTACACATTTTTTGTTACTAGTGATGAGAACCCTTACACATCACGTCCTCTAAATTACATTTCTTTTTAATGTTGTTCTAAGCTTATGCACTCCAAAATCAGACAGAAAACATATCATCTACAGTGTACTTATCAATGGTGTATACTTCCATCACAGGTTTTTAAACTGTTGATACTTCTTACACAGATCTTGTCAATGACATCAGTATTAACCAAATTAAAGGGGAATTTTTTATATAGTACATTACATTACATTAAATTAACTCATTTCAGAACTAGAGACTGGAGTACAGGAGCTCATATTTAAATAGTTAAAAGAGTAAAAAAAAAAAAACAGTTAAACTAAATACCCTACAGTAATACATAAAAGTCTCATATGATTCTGGCATACATGATGCTATCAGAGTCTAGTAGAGTTGAGCGACACATTTTGCCAAAATGAACAGCAAAATGATAAGCTCCTCTATTGACATAAAAAAAGCCTATTAATACAGGGAATTACAAAGATTCCTAGAAAAACATCTAAAACTGTTTATGTTTCTAGCTTCAGCTAAGATCAGATACGATGCCAAATTTGTATTTATAAAAAAAGTGTCATGTTTACAAAAATACCTGGATTATTCTCAGATCTTTTGGGATCATTTTGATGGGCAAATTAATCAAAATTCAAACGTCTGTCTGGCTTTGAACTACAATATTAAATTAAAAGCCAAACCCGATGGTGGTAGTGTAATACATCTAGTGATTTGTTGTGTTAGGACCTGAACGACCTGCCTTTACTGAAGAAATAACACTTTCTGTTTAGAAAGAACATTCTGGGTGCTCATGTAAGATTTTCTGGCTGTGAGCTGAAGCCAAGGTGTAATTGGGTTATACTGCAGGACAATGATCCCGGTGTAGAAATAGGCAGTCAAAGTCAAGTCTTGTCAATCATAGAAAAAGCTGGACAGCCAGATAAAACAGTGGGTATTATAATGGAGAAAACTGTAAGGAGCGAAAATGGGATAACATTTTCGTTGGTCTTGCTCATGACCCAGTTAGGCCTTTACCCCAACACAAGAGACACATATAAGAACACAATGATAAGGATTTATATAATAAAAGTCTATATTATCTGTAAAAAATAATCATGATCAATAACAAGTCATGATTAGAACATGATTACTGTTCAAATTCCAGTATGATCCATCAGTTCAATACAAAAACAAGTTCACATTTGAATGCCTGTTAAATGTTCTTGTCAAAGTTTTGATTTAAACACAATAGATGTGCTGAAATGAAAAGCCCATTACTTAAAAACACCTGCTTGTCTGATATGAAGCATTTCTTCAAAATCACTGTTTTGTGGGTTTTTTTCATTCTATGCCACAACCAGTTTGTAAGTTAAGGAACGAGTGGCGATACACTGTAGGTATTTGATAACTTTACATGGGTGTTATCATTTACATATTTAAAAAACGTTTAATACATGTTTAATACATAAACATCACATGGCCAAAAGTATGTGGACACCTGAGCATGAGATTGTTAGACATCCCATCTCAAACCCACTAATAAGATCATGTGCTTCTGTAACATCCTCTCCTTTAGTGGGAAAGCTTTCCAAATAAATTTTGCATCGTTCCCATTCATATGTAATGCCAGGTGCCAGATTTTGACCATGATGGTTAGGCTTGCAATCAACGTTCCAGTTCATCTCAAAGTCATTCACTGGAGTAGAGTTCAAGACTGCAGGTCACTGGTGTTCCTTTGCACCAAATTCACCAAATCATATCTTGAACCCTGCTTTGTTCACACTGACACAGTCAAGTTAGAAGCATATAATTAAGCTGAAATAGCCAACTTTATATACCTATCAGCAATGGGAGTGAGTGAAACACCTGACCTCAATAATCAGGGTAAGTATGCACATACTTTTGGCTAAATGTGTGCATATTAAAAAAACAATGTCACCTTTAAGCAGGATTGAATTCCACTGTTGGGATTCAGCTAAATGAGTATTTTAGGTGTTTTCTTTTGTAAATCAGTGGCCAGGGTAACATCTTATGTAATCTTATATTATGTATTGTTTGTTTCCTCACAAACCTTTAGACTCTTAGGTTTATGGTACACATGCCATCTAGTTACAGCCGATGAGCTTGACTGTGCAAGAAGAGATTTTGTGGGTGCAATGTAAAAGGTAAGATTTGTTTTAAACAAAATTGTTGTGTTGCATAAGGCTGCTGTAAGACAGTGAGTGAAGCCTGGAATAAATTTAAAGTGTGCTGTATTTTTTATACCCTTAAAAGGCTGCAATAAAGAACATTATCCTGGATCTGATATTTGAGATGGTGAATGTTAAAAAAGAAAGAAAGGAAGAAAGAATCATAGAGATAATGAGAATGGCAGCAATGATGTGCGTTTAAACTAAACTGGTTTTGGAAATAAAGATGGCTTTGAAAAATGAAGTGTGTTGCCTGTTTTTTTTTTTCCAATGTACAGCTTTATATACGTTATCCTGATAAGTTATCCTTCATCAGTGTAAATCAATTCCAAAGTTACATAAATGGCATCATATCATGTAGCTGTAAATCAACACTAGCATTGTTAGTCCACTAGCTGTGTCTGGATTAACAATAAACATGACATGGGTGGCAGATGTATAATCCTCTCAGATAAGTCAGATTTTTCAGAGCTAGCATCATTTGTTTGGGCATTATTTCTCCTTGAGGAAAACATGCCTAGAAAGAATGTGGAAAATCATGGTGCGTGTGAAGAATGGTGGTTGCATATTGACACCCGAGCAGCTGACAGCACAGCTGGTGATTCAAACCCTGAATCCCAGCGACAGTGGGCTAAGCAATTTACCCTGCGCCACCCAAGTGCCCAAACACGTGGAATGTTGGGAATAATGCATTTAATTTACGACTTTAAAAGACTCACCATGGTAATGGTGGGAAGATGTTCTGGTTATAAATCTTTATTGTCTTGCAGTGATTCTACAGAGAGAAAACAAATCACGTACCTAGTGCCATGGGTTATATCTACAGCTACAGAAGTAAAAAAAAAAAAAATAATAATAAATTCACTCTCACTTACTTAACCACTTATCCAATCAGGGTCACGGGGGTGCTGGAGCCTATCCCAGCTTTTCAATGGGCGCAAGGCACACGGTAACACCCTGGACGGGGTGCCAGTCCATCGCAGGGCAGACACACACACACACACACACACACATATACACACACACTCATTCACCTATGGGGCAATTCGATATCTCCAATTAACCTGACTGCATGTTTTTGAACTGTGGAAGAAAACCGGAGCTCCCGGAGGAAACCCACGCAGACACGGGGAGAACATGCACACTCCGCACAGAAAGGACCCGGACCGCCCCGCCTGGGGATCGAACCCAGGACCTTCTTGCTGTGAGGCGACAGTGCTACCCACCGAGCCACTGTGCCGCCCCATAATAATAAATTGAAGTTAAAAAAAATACATACACTTGTAATGAACATTTGTCATGGCAAAACAGTTTATTTTGTTTGACTAATAATTTATGTACTACTGTCTAAACATTTTGATAAAATTCTTACTCAGTTTTACTGTTTTCTTTAAACTTCCTGGGTCAAAAATATCCATGCATTACTTTTACTAGTTTAATTAATTTGCTGCACTAATTTCATTTAAATGTATTAATTTCCACATAAATAAAAGATATTACAGCAAAGCAATTTTCAGTGACATTAATCAATAAATATGTAGCAAAACTGTATTTATGTAAAGCCAGGTAAGGTCTTTATTAAGGTAAAGCCAGGTAAGGTCTTTATTAAGGTAAAGCCAGGTAAGGTCTTTATTAAGGTAAAGCCAGGTAAGGTCTTTATTAAGGTAAAGCCAGGTAAGGTCTTTATTAAGGTAAAGCCAGGTAAGGTCTTTATTAAGGTAAAGCCAGGTAAGGTCTTTATTAAGGTAAAGCCAGGTAAGGTCTTTATTAAGGTAAAGCCAGGTAAGGTTTTTATTAAGGTAAAGCCAGGTAAGGTCTTTATTAAGGTAAAGCCAGGTAAGGTCTTTATTAAGGTAAAGCCAGGTAAGGTTTTTATTAAGGTAAAGCCAGGTAAGGTCTTTATTAAGGTAAAGCCAGGTAAGGTCTTTATTAAGGTAAAGCCAGGTAAGGTCTTTATTAAGGTAAAGCCAGGTAAGGTCTTTATTAAGGTAAAGCCAGGTAAGGCCTTTATTAAGGTAAAGCCAGGTAAGGCCTTTATTAAGGTAAAGCCAGGTAAGGCCGTTTTGTGGTGTGCTAACATGCTAAACTTGTCAGTTAACTCCTTCAGATGATACCCGTTACATTATTAATGCAATGTCGCTGTTAAATTACGGTAAACTAGGTTTTGTTTTAATTTAACACTTTATATTGTTTTCTCTGCTTTCCACACAAGTAAAACACGTCGAGTTTACCACTGTTTCTAGTTTTTAAGGAGGCAACAATAAAACTTGACTTACTCCAGTCGTTTGTAACAGACGTGAGTCGAATCTAGATTAGTGTGTTGAATCGACACCGGAACTTCAGAGTCGACTCCCAATGCTCAAACAGCGAACTGCAAAATTCCTTTTGGAATCGTCTCAAAGTTGTGCTTCATTCATCTCTTATTAATGTTCCATAATCGCTCCATAGTGGTCGGGGACGCGATGGGTCACTGGATACAAGCCAGAAATACACAATGGACAAAGAGCCATTTACCACAAATCATCACTCACACACTCGCTCCCCTCATTTACTCCCTCACACCTAGGGGTCATTTAGACTAACCGATTCACATTCCAACACATTCCAAGGAAATTGAAATACCCAAACAAAACCCATGAAGCAGACATGGAAAGAACGTGTTTATGCTTATGGTAAGGTGGAGGAAAACCAAAGTGAGAAAAAATTTAATGACGTGAAGATCAGGAGAACATGCCAAACTTATCACACAGTAACCAGTTTGAACTCATGTCCCAGCACCCAGCATACTAGGAATTATATTATGTCTAATTTGAGTTTACTAGTGCATAAGAATTTTCATCCATGCTAAACATACACTTTAAGACACATTTTCAGCTGTATAATACATTACTGAGATGGGATAAGTGTCCATGCCATGTTTGGATGTGCACCCAGTGTTTCCAGGCTCATGATGTTGATCCTCACTAACCACGACCCCACTCAGAAAGAAGTGCATTAATTAAATTGATTATTTGAGCATATATATTGGGTATTATACACATTTGGTAGAATTTAGTGCAGCCAATGCACCTACTGAAAACTCAAAGACCAGAGAAGAGTATTCTAAACACCACACAGACAGTAACATGAGGTGTGTCACTTGTGCTCTAAAATAGAAAGAAGTGATACCTTAGTTGATATCTTTACCACTGTCCTCTTATAACTGTACAGTCAAGTGCCAAAGTCTTAAAATGTGCTATTGTTTAGCAGAGAGTTAAAACGGTACTAATTATGCTAGGCCACTACTGCTGGTATTCAGGATTTAAATCCAAAGTGGTGCTGTCAGCCAGCTGATCTTTCTACATACAGGCATGATTAGCTATGTCTGAGGGGCACGGAGTGTTACTGCACTGCGTCTAGTGATTCAGGGGAACTGGATCCACTGCAACCTTGACCAGGATAAATCAGTGGTAGAGCATGAAACAAAATACTGATGTACTTTTTAAGTATTTAAATTTCTTGATACTTATAAACATCTAAATATTTAGTAGACAGTAGTCTAGAAGTCTTTGTTTTGGTCTTTACTAAGAAAATAAGTTACAAATTGACATTAACCCCAGGCTGTGGCAACCATCTGTGTTATAAAAAAGTAAGAAATTAATACTTTTAAGGCCCTAACTGACACTGGTAACTTAATTACTTTCTCTTCAGTTTATTTCCACTACTGCTTTAGCCTGGTCAGGGTCAAAAACAAGGCACTACTGCTATCGTCTGGTAAGACATAGCAATTGCAGTAAATGTCTATAATCCCAACAGAAAGAAAAGCTGCTGTTACAACATTCATAAAGTTTATAAATGACATGACAGTTTGGGGATTTGAATGTTTTTGTAGTGTATATTTGTCACTTAATATTTAAAACATAATTCGCTGTTTATAAAAAAAAAATCTCTCTTTATAAATGCACAAAAGTCCCTTCATAACTTCACTGTGCATTTCTGCAATTACCCCACGTCAAAAAACAGCAAGTTGTTTTGTAGAAAATCCTACAATATAATTTAAACACGTTTTTTACTTGCAATCTAGTCGTTTCCAATTCCCCTGACTGTATTACCTCCACAGCGTTCACCTGACCTGACCAAAGAAAGCCACAGATTACCACGTCAATGTCTGAAGTATGCAAAACAACATTTAAATAAACCAGACATTACAAACGATGAAGTAAAAATTGAACTCTTTGGCCACAATCACTGAAGGTATGTTTTCACAAAGAAAATGTCAATTTATCTGGACTTGCTTTAAAAGCCTCTTTTAGTTGGCGAAGGCTTTACACAAGATTTTAAAGTGAGTCTGTGAAGGTTTCTTCCTATTCGGTCAAAAGAGTATTTGTAAGGTCTGACACTAATGCTTGACAAGAAGGCCTATCCTGCAGATGGCATTTTAATTCATTCCAAAGGTGTTTAATGGGGTCAGGGCTCTGTACAGGCCACTGGAGTTCTTCATTTACATTTACATTTACATTTTTGGCATTTAGCAGAGGCTTTTATCCAAAGCGACTTACAGTTATGACTGAACAGGATTTTGATCAATTGAGGGTTAAAGGTCTTGCTCAGGAGCCCATCAGTGGCAACCTGGTGGTGGTGGGGCTTAAACTGGCAACCCTTTTATTGCAAGTCCAGTACCTTAACCACTGAGCTATCACTGCATTAACCAAACCTGCCAAACAATGTCAAACAATATTACTGCTGGAAGATAAAAGGACCTTCCATTAAGTTTTGGCACAAAGCTGGTCCACATCATTGACTTTATACATCTCTTTGTGACACACCTGAACTAATAATAAAGGGAGGAGGGTCTTCATGCTTTACATGGTTTTGTATTTTATTTAAAAACAAAGTGAACACATCAGATCAAAACGCTTTTCATTTAATTGTTTTATTTTATATGTAATATATATTTCTTTATTTATTACTTGTATATCTTACATATATAAATCTATTTCACAAAGAAATATTTTCACAAAATAAAAACAATACACATCAGAATTTGACAATCCAGTGCTGACAGACCTGCAGGATGAAAACAGAGAGAGGGAACATAGATGCTATCAGGACTTTTGGGAACAGACTATGATGAAATCTGGCTCTCTGGAGTCAAAACCACTCTGACTGTACACTACATTCTTGCTGGCATATCCATCACTGCAAATACATTCATGTCTGATGAACAGTTCATTAATCATTATGAGGTACGTTTGACATTTCAGTCAAACCATGAAACAGTTTCGTCATGTTTGTCCATTCTGATAGCTCCAAGTTCCCTCTCAGTTTATCTTGTGATATGCTTGTGTGTAAAAACACACAGCTGATTGCACAGCTGATCAAAAAAAGAAAAAAAAGAAATCAAAGACCTACCACACAGAGGTGCACTGACCAACAGACTTGACCAAAATCAAAAGAAAATAGACCCAGAATTGCAGTGAGCACAGCAGACTGAAATCACTACACATAAAAGGACTAATGCCCTACTTTTCATAATGTAACCATTACCAAAATACACAAAACCTTGTATTATAGTTAGCTTTGATAAAAAAAAAACTGCTCCATTGATACAAACTGATACTGTCAGTTATTTGAGTAAATTTCTTGAATTTTCAAGTGGGTCCCATAAGTAAACGTCAGGCAGTGCATGCAAGCGTCTCAAGTTTGCCCAATAAACAGAAACACTGCCAGAGCGTTTGATTTTTATACTACCAAATATAGTTCAATCACTCGCAACACATACACGGCTGCATCAGTAGACTAAACAAAAAAGGTAGTTTTTAAATTGGCTACAAATACTTAGCTAGAACACAGAGAAAAATACCCGCTAACCATCCTAATCTCTATCAGATGAGTAAAGGGGCACAGCACATTTCACCACCTTTTATTTTACAATGCTTTAATATGGCAGCTTCTCACATATTCCTCTGGTCCATGGCTGACTTTACTGCAGAAAAAAGTTCCAACAGAACTCATCTAACTAGCTTTCTTTTAATTGCATTTTGTTTAAGTGAGGAGGCATGGAAACCCTGACATTACCATTCTCCAAAAACCATACAAGTTTGTGTTGGGCACAGCTAATGAAAAGAAGAATCCACTCTCTCCTGGTGTCATTACCGTACACCTGTTCCACACAACATTATGCATTAAAGTGAATTTGTTTTTGACGCAATAATAAAGAACATGTGACAGAATATGAGCATCAACTAACTTAAAGAATTAGGGAATGTATTATGTCTCTGCTAGCCAAATTTTGAGAACCAAATCAGGTCCCATGTGTACATAAACTTTTACACATGATTTATAATTCTACCTCCTCACCAACAGCAAACGTTTGTACATTTTTATTGAATATTGTATAGTAATATTGAACAGTACATTAGGGTTAGCGAGCACTGACTGCATTTTTGATCAACTGTGAATAAACGTTAAGAACCCAAACCTCTTGATGGTAATCACACCTGAGTACTTGTGCCACCAGTCAAAGAATCATTATGCAATTCAAAGTTTGGCACTATTTACAAAATTCTGCTTGGTTTCTCTGGCGAATTTTGAACATGCCAGTAGTTGGCAATGCAAAACCTTTTAGCACCCATTCAAATGATTTAATACAAATTAAATATTGGGAACTGGACATTTCCCCTTTTTTAATGAAAAAACTTGAAAGCAATATTTTGAAAGGAACGGTAGCTGTTGACTAGTCTAGGTAATAGGTGTATCTGGCTACCCCTAGCTGACAATGAATAAAATGCTGTTAACCAAAAGCATGGCCCCCAGTACACATTTATTATTTCTGGTAAGACATTCTGTAATTTTTGGTCTTTTGCTTTGAAGTGATTATAATATTTTTTATGTTCAATAAGCCAGTAAGCTATCCCCAAATTAATAAAAAAGAGAACCCTAATCACTCCTCCTAGAAAGGAGGAGGAGGTATAATAACAGCCCTATTCTATATGACACATCATCTCTGACACCATTAACTGACCAAAAAACTAAACAGTAAACATAGTTCACATATTGCACAGTTCAACATTTGAAGTCGAAGAAGTTCAAGAAGGTGCCTCTGAAAAATGTCTACACCCCATAGTCCATCTTCAAGCAATCATTGTGATCCGTTTTGCATTACCACAAAATAAGTATTTACCTCACCTATATTACAACCGCTCAAGTTGCTGCTCCTCTGCACCTTCACATCAGCCCCCAATCCTCCAATTCTGGAGGTGGAAAGCACACTGACAGATTAGATGAGTACTCTAGATTTGCAGTATGTGAGGAAGGGAGGTGAAGGGAGAGCAGGATCCACAGTTACAGAAGCAGGAGGAGCGCTGTTCATGGCTGGACCTTGAAGGCCAGTAGCTGCTCTGAGTGCATGTTGTTTAATGAGCGCAGCTCTGGCAGTTTAAGAAGCAGCTTTGTGAAGATGCCACTCTCGGCCGGGTGGTTTTGTGTAATGTGGCTGCGCAGGGCATGGATCAGTGACTCCTGCAGTGCTTCCACTGATTTAGAATTCTCCAGGCCGGAACGGTCTGAGGACACACCAGCACAATAAGGTCAGTTTCATAACACCACCATTTTGACAGGGTACCATAGTACATATAATGTACTTGCATTTTGTTCTTATTTGACTATAAATGCATTTAAAGAAGCATTTGAAGTTTGGAAGACCTATACTCAGTCTAGATACTGGAAAATAAATATAGTTGTCTTTTGCTCATTATTTAGTACCTGCAGAGACAAGCACGACAGCGGTGAAGAGGCCCATCTCCTCCTCACTGAGGTTCAGTGAGCGCAGTTTCTCGCTGAATTCTAGCATGGAGTTAAGAAGGTCACCTGCACCCATGGAGAAGAGTGCATCTATGCTGTACTTCTTCCCACTCAGAAAGGTCACAGTACGCTCGGTCATGTTGAACAGAGAGGCAAAACGAACCACCAGCACCTGGTCCAGTGAAACACAACATAATAGTAGATTAATAGCATGGCCTTCATACAAAAATAGGGTTGCAATTTTTTTCCCACTTTTTATTTACCAATAACCTACTGTCATTAGTCAAAGGTTAACCAATTAACCAAAAATTGTTAAGTATAAAACACATTACAGTTTTCATGAGTTTCATATCAACAAGTTCTTATGCTTTATTAAATGAAAACAGTGTAATGTGAGCATGTGTGAGTAATGGTAAGTGCCACGCTGCTGGTAACATTTCTACCAGACTCCGTACTGACAAAAAACTTCCCTATTTGTAATTTGAATACATAATAGAGAACGCATCAGACAGTAAATGACACACTGTGCATACCTCAAAAGTACCAGCTTTGAGCAGGCTGATCTGGTCATGCTGCAAAAGCTCTTTAAATCCTGGGATGCGTTTGGCAAACTCCACCACCTCCCTAACAGCTGGTGTAAAGCTCATGGAGAATTCCTGCCAGATAGCATGGCCTGATTTATATGGGTCCACATATGGTGAAGTGTTCATGGGACACACCTGGTAAAGAAAAATAAGGAGGTATTAAAAGACATACACTGACCATAATCTTGTTAGACATCCCATTTCAAAACCATGGCCATTAATACAAAGTTGGCGCCCCTCTTCTGGGAAGGCTTTTGTAGTTTGTCTGCTCATTTTGTTAGATCAGGCAACAATGTTGGACGAGAAGGCTTAGCTCACAACTGGCGTTCCAATTCATCCTAAATTTTTTCAGGGGGGTAAAAGTTAGGGCTCTGTGCAGGCCACTGGTGTTTTTCAACACCATATTCTTTAAATCATTTCTTTATGGACCTCATTTACAGAAGTAAAGTCATTCTTGATAATGAAAAGGTCTTCCTCTAATTGACATAATGTTAGAAGGCCGTATAATTAAGAGGGGATGTCCACATATATTTAGCCTTAAAGTGTAGCTTATGTATAACTGTAAAAAACAGGCTTTTAATGATTTAAGGTCTTTATTTTGAATGTAAAACATGTTTACACCTACCAGATGCATCCTGTTGCCTCCACTCCATGCTGCTCCAGCAAAGGTTCCATTGACTCTATTTTCATTGTGCAGTTGAATTGAGTGACCAGACACAGGACAATGGTTACTGGTTTGAGCGTAATGCATTTGAGCATGGCACTGCCCACTTGATGCATACTTGCTCACTCTGACAGGGCACTGGCTGAGCAAATTGTCTTTCAGTGGTAAATGTTGATGATTATGAGGAGTGCAGCTCGAAGGTGGGTGCTGGAGCATTACTGTAGCAATGTTGTTGTGACGGTTCCACACATCCTGTGCCTCGTCCATTATCCGTTGGGTTTCCTGGTTTGGCCTGGTCCCTCTGCCAGTGACCTCTTCTTCCCCACTGTCTGTGGCAGTGGAGTCTGAGCTCTGGCTTGTGTCCATGGGATGGAGTAGGGACTCAGGGTCAGTACTTGACTCAGACTGGTTGCTTTGAGGTGAAGAAGCAGGTGAGAAGGAAGATGGTGCCAGGGGGGGTGCTCCTGATGGAAGGTTTGCGAGACAGGGTGGAGTCTGATTGCTGGGCATTGGAGGATTGCTGCCCTGGAGCTGGCTGTTGTTCATCATGTTAGTCATGGCACTCTGCATCTCCAACAACATGCGCTGCTTCTCCCGCTTCGGGATTCGTCCAAAACGCACAGCTGGGGGCACATACTTATTTGGTTAAACCCATTTTCCATTAGGAGCTTAGAGAGTAATCATTCAAATAAAATCAGCTTATCAGAGCTTCTCAGTGTTATTACATTTTTTTGTTTATAGGAAATAATTAACATAGAATTAAACACTAGTCAGAACCTTACCATCTCTAGACATGCCAACAAGCAGACACTTCTTGAAGCGACACTGCTGGCATCTGTTCCTGTTAATGCGCATGATGGGACAGTTGCCGTTCTTAAGGCACTTCTTGTACTGGATATTTTGTTGGATGCTCCTCCTGAAAAAACCCTGAAAGAAAGCAAAGGTGGAACAGTAAGGACATCGGCAAGTCAACAACATTGGATGGTGAGACCATTACCGGGTAAAGGATTTAAAACTTCAAGCAAAGTAGTCTCTGTAGCAGTAGGTTTTTGGGCTATTTGATACAGGTTTGTCCTGCACTTAAAAGTCAACTTGCTTTTCATGAGTCGTGTCAAACAGCAAGAGACCAGCTTACAATGGTTAAGTGGACCGCTGCTAATTGTTCTTATATAATTTTGCAAAACATTTATTTTAAAAGCCAAAATGTATTTAGAACTTTTGAAATGACCAGGTTGCACTCATTAAGGAACAGTTTGACCTCTATTATCAAAGCTTTAAAAGCCTGGGCTTACTAAGCTTTATTAAAAAGCTTTCTTGTAATCTATGGCAACAATGTTCAGTACTGCTGAGCAGGGTACAAATTAAGACCCATAAACTCACCCCCCTAAACCATATTTTTAATTTTTCAACAATTTCCCACCTTTTCATAACAGATTATTTTGTGTCTTTTATGATTCTTTCTAGCTCCAAGTTGGTTGGAATCTTGAGCTGAGTATACTTATGTAATTTAACTTTGACATATCATTATTGTCTACCATATGGTTTTAACAGTGGCGTAAAACAAGTATCTGCCTTCTATATACATTGATGTGTCTAGACTATGTGAAGCCAGTGATCCATTAAAATTAGTTTGTTGGTTGACTGAATAAGAACACAACAACCATTTTATACAGGGTCAATTTATCTATTTTTGATGTAAGGGTCATACATCCATTTGCATTTTGTGTTTACTTGTTTTATCTTTGTCTTATATACAATTTAGTTAGAAATTCTACTTAAAAAAATATGCAAAAATGAAGAATGTTATCAAATAAAGATATGGAATGTTGTATAACAAAGAGACTTGATATTTTGGGGTGCATTTTCTCACCTTGCAACCTTCGCATGCATGAACTCCATAGTGGAATCCCGAAGCCACGTCTCCACACACTTTACACAGCAGCACCAGGCCACTAATCTCTGTAGGAGCAAAAACAGACTTAATCAAAATGAGACTAATTTAATCACCCTTACTGGATAATGTTTGAAGATGGAAAGCAGCTGAGCTAGACTGAGCCCGATAATGGGTTGTAATGTATTTGTAAAATCAAATAAACGCAGCCTACAGTCTAGAGTACAGACCATGTAGAGCACAGGGCAACTGCCACACTGTATATTTAGCATGTCTTTAAAAGTTAGTGTTACATACACGATATGGCCAAAAGTATGTGGACACCTCACCATGAGGACATCCTATTCAAAAACCTTGGAAATCAAACTGGACTTAACCCCCACCGCAGCAGCTATAACAGCGTACATACTTTAAGAAAGGCTTTTTACAGGATTTTAGAGTGTACTGGTGGGAATTAGTGTAACATTTGTTAACATGAAAAATATGCAAAGGGAAAAAGCAATATTTACTGGTGATGCCACTTTTGGCAGTAGATGGCGAGCGTGTCTTTGCCATGCATGGACCCTGTGGTTGAGTAAGGGTGGCTGTGTCGCCCTGCTGTCCATCAAGGCTGTTGGAAGAGGAAGCAGGTGAGGAGGAGGAAAAATGGTAGCTGCTGTTAAAACTGTCACTGTGGCATGACTCCGGGCTGGAGGCTGAACTTGATGAGCTGATATAGGCTATCACGCCCCCTGTTGGAGAATGACAATGAGTGATAAAAGAACCTCTACAAAACACATACTTTTTTATTTTATTATTTGACCAAAATGAATGTTATTTGCTGTACAAATGTTTCTTCTAATGAATGTATTAATAAAGAAAGAAATTCAGTAATTGTCTGAATGTCTGGCTGTTAATGTCCCTGCCACTGCATATTGTATCTCCTGATCGCCCTGCAGCTAGAAAATAGGTAAGTAGGCAAATGGACTGTTTTGTTTACATCTCATTATGTAATTCAATGTGAGTTAATGCTGTTCATGATATATATTTTTTAATTGGTACATGCTCATGTACAATACTAAACCTAAACTAACAAAAAGATAGCCATTGCTTGCTATCTGACAATTTACAATAAAAAAAAATGTAACCCAAAGCTGTCAGATTTTTTAAAATAAAGGTAAAGCTCATTGTTTCAATCTCATTCCATGATATATAAAGCATATTTTAGTAAATAAAATGTAACCATACATAGACCATCCCATACATAGAAATCTATAAGCACCCCTTAAACAATCAGTCTGGTGATTCAACAGCTTAGACACAATGGTATTTTGGTAAATGAATATGTTCCTTCATAGATTTATGCCTTGTATAGATATGATTTGCAGTAAAAGAATGCTGGGCTGTTCTTAGAAAGCCATTAGACCAGTTTCAGTAATGTCTTTTATATTTTCTTCCTTGTTTAACCGGATTTTGCCCCTGTTCTTCATGTTAGGTAACAGCATTACATAACCCTTTCAGGGTGCAGCACTCTAACACCACTAGAATCAGCACATGGCTTGGCATTATGTTTTCATTTAGAAAGTGAATCTGGCAGATTTAAAGTGGAAAACTCACTTTAACAGATCTTACTTATTTAACTTTGTATCTTAGTGTTAACATATTTTACATATATTTTACATTAATATTTCAGAATTTTTTTGGCTACCTCAAATGTTTTAAACCTCAAAATGGCTTTATCAAGGTCTGTTTTAAGCCTTTTCCGTAGTGGCACATATTAGATGGATAGATTAGATCGGATTAGATGGATGGATGGATAGATAGACTGCATATTATCAAAACTATTTTGTCACTTAAATTTATATTTATGGCATTTAGCAGCAATTGAGGATTAACAGCTTGCTCAGGCCCTAAGCAGCAGCAACTTGGCTTTGGTGTGGCTTGAACCAGCAACATTCTGATTACTAATCCTGCATCTTAATCGTTGAGCTACTTTCCTCCCACTTGACCTCTTTTGCTTATGGTTATAATGTGTGGCAAGAATTGTAGAGTTTATTGTGTAATATGGACATGAAGTCTGTAAAGGTAAACGGTGGAATTTACATTTACAGCATTTAGCACTTATAACTAAATACAATTCAAGGAACTATGGTTCAAGAGTGTTGTTGAAGGGCCCAACAGTGGCAAGTTGCCAACAAATGAAATGAACTGCATGAACACAAAAGGGCTTTATAAATATATTTAGACAATGGAACATAAACCCAGTTCACAGATACACTCATGGCATATCAGAAGATTGGTGGCTGGGCACATTAACATTAAAAAAAAGTGCTTTATATTTCTTGTTCTGGATTCTTATCAACCATTATAGTACATTTACATTTACATTTTTCGGCATTTAGCAGACGCTTTTATCCAAAGCAACTTACAATTATTTTTTTAAAAGGGTTAAGGGCCTTCCTTGCTCAGGGGCCCAACAGTGGCAACTTGGCAGTGGTGGGGCTTGAGCTGGCAACCTTCTGATTACTAGTCCAGTACCTTAACTACTGAGCTATGCCCTAGTACATTTATATTATATATTTGTATTTTCGGCATTTAGCAGACGCCTTTATCCAAGGCGACTTACAGTATACAGTCTGAGCAGTTGAGGGTTAAGGACCTTGCTCAAGGGTCCAACAGCAGCAACCTAGCAGTGGTGGGGCTTGAACCAGCAACCTTCGGATTACTAGTCCTGTACCTTAACCACTTGCACCTAGGGTTGATGACTTAGTGCTGTTATACTTGGCAAACTAGCTGAACGAAATATAAAATGCAGGGTTCTGTTATTATGACAGTGTATCTTTTAAGGGTCATATACTGACAGGAACATAGAGTTTCGAGAAGATTCCAAGGGTTTGAATGAGTATGAATGAAAAGGTCTATTAGGATAAATATTTAACACAACTGAACATTAATATAGCTCCCACATACACTTAGAAAATGTATCCTTATCCATTCTAGATGTTTTATTAAAGCACAAAAGTCTATTCAGCACATGTTTAAACGAAAGAAAGCCGTGTGAGCTCGGTGTGGATTGGACGAGCCATTGTTCCTGTGTAAGTAGGTCAGCTCTCAGACTGCAGCCTCTCACGTGTATCCGCTGCTCCGAGCAGCAACACCGAACCGTGCAGAATTATGCAATAGCTACGTCACACAGGTTTTGGACCAATCAGAGAAGAGGCACGGGTAGCGTAAATACACATGCACATGGCTAGGGCGAGCGGGCCATGTGAACCGAGCGACTGCAGTTCCGTCACTGGCAGATGTCTGAATTACAGTATCACTCTTAACCTACTTACAGTTTTAGGGTTCGGAACGAACAATAAACACGGTACTGATGAAATAAATCAGTAGTTTAGATTAACATATGTGCTTATATATTGATATATTTATTTCATTTTAATAAACACTAGGGAAGCAACTGTAACCTAGGAAACATCACTTTCCAGGAAGTGTGCTGTTGCTGTTGACATTTTCTATTTAGGCTTCATATTCAAATCTGCACACGTTTGTAAAAATCATAACATAATATAAACATAACAAGCAGCCAATCTTACCAGCTTTTGTTAAATCCATGTCCTCGCACAACAGCTCTTGATGATGTACTGTTGATGCCTTTACACCACCAACTTTCCAACCTATGCCAATAAAAGCTACCGACTCAAGTGCTCACTGATTCAAAAACAAAACATCTATCAAACAATCTTTTCCTCTTCAAGTAGCTGAATTTCGTTTGGCTCTAAGGTCAAATTCACAGCCCCTTTTCGAACTGTAAAAGAACCAGACTGTGACACAGATCTTTCTCGCTTCACTCAGAATGAATCAAACTGAGTCGACTCACCAAATCTTCAAAATTGATTCGCATAAAAGGTCTAAAGCTTTCGCTCAAGTAATGAACTGATTCCTGTAAAACTCCACTGACTCAGATGTAGATTCACCGTCTAGTTCTGTACCGACTTGTGTTTCCAGCAAAAGTGCTCATTGAGGTCCACGTGACCCAGTTCAGTTTGGCTGCTCCTCCTCCTTCCACGCAATTGCACGTTAGTGTCAATGTAACCCACTGACACAGTTTCATAAGTAACGCTGTGTCCTCCAAGCACCCACGCCGGGCTCCCCAACATGCCAGCAGATGAAATCTGATGATGATAAAAAAGCTTATACCCTAGGTCCTGGGTAGTATTAATATACGTACACTGATCAGCCATAACATTAAAACCACCTCCTTGTTTCTACACTCAGTGTTGATTTTATCAGCTCCACTTACCTTTGTAGTTCTACAATTACTGACTGTAGTCCATCTGTTTTTCTGCATGCTTTGTTAGCCCCCTTTCATGCTGTTCTTCAATGGTCAGGACCCCCACAGGACCACCACAGAGCAGGTATTATTTAGGTGGTGGGTCATTCTCAGCACTGCAGTGACACTGACATGGTGGTGGTGTGTTAGTGTGTGTTGTGCTGATGAAGTTTTTAAACTTCTCACTGTCACTGCTGGACTGAGAATAGTCCACCAACCAAAAATATATCCAGCCAACAGCACCTCGTAGGCAGCATCCTGTGACCACTGATGGTCTAGAAGATGACCAACTCAAACAGCAGCAATAGATGAGCGATCGTGTCTGACTTTACATCTACAACTTGTACCAACTAGGTAGGAGTGTCTAATAGAGTGGACAGTGAGTGGACACGGTATTTAAAAACTCCAGCAGCGCTGCTGTGTCTGATTCACTCATACCAGCACAACACACACTGACACACCACCACCATGTCAGTGTCACTGCAGTGCTGAGAATGACCACCACCTAAATAATACCTGCTCTGTGGTGGTCCTGACCATTGAAGAACAGGGTGAAAGCAGGATAAAAAAGTATGTAGAGAAACAGACGTACTAGTCAGTAATTGTAGAACTACAAAGTGCTTCTATATGGTAAGTGGAGCTGATAAAATGGACAGTGAGTGTAGAAACAAAGAGGTGGTTTTAATGTTATGGCTGATCAGTGTATAGTTTGTCCCTTTTTGCTGCTCATCACTTTTATGAATTTCCTTTGTATTTTGAAGCATGACTGCATGGATTCTCTTCCATTCTACCAGAGCTTAAGTTCTGTTAGGTAGCATTAGCTAGCACATAATAGCTGATGGTTTAAATGGCCTCATCAGGACATCACTTCAAGTTTAATTTCAGTCATGGACAATTTTGTATCTTCAATTCACCTCACTTGCATGTCTTCGGACTGTGGGAGGAAACCCATGAAGTCACGGGGAACATGCAAACTCCACCCAGAAAGGACCCAGACTGCTCCATCCAGAAATCAAACCCATGACCTTCTTGCTGTGAGGTGACAGTGCTACCCACCCAAGTAGTTGATGGTTTAAACGGCCTCATCAGAACATTCAACCCACACGCAGTTGGTTCAGATTTTCTGATAGTCCAATTCACCTTAAAAATTACTTCCTAATTTACTACTTTTCTTCTTAACAATGTTGGTCTTAAGCAGAAAAACAAGTTTAAATAAAAACAAGGAACTATTACAGAGAAGAGCAGCTTCATATGTGCCACTCCACATCATGTATAGATGTATACAATAATAGGCATATGCTTAGGTAAGGGCTCAAGGGAGGAGAAAACATGCAAACCAATTCAAATAAAATGTAACATGGCATCTAATGAAAGAGCAGTCAACCGTCTGCAGAGTGGTACACTGGGAGCATTTGGTTTGCAATCTCTAAATATTGAACTATTACAGAAAGTGTGTAGGTCAGGTCTGCAATGATCATTTGTTCCTGTAAACAATACACTATCATAATAGTTTACATGCCAGCGCCCAATTTGTGACAAGGGTAGCATCAATCAGGCAAGTTTGGACCCTGAAGTGAATTGTTTGGTTGTTGGCTTTCTTTATCCTTTTAATTCTCTGCACATTGTCTTGCAGCTATGCCTTTGCCACACGCTTAAAATCGGCCATCCTCTTTATTGTCAAGGCGTGGCACTGTACCTATACACATCAGGTAACTGGTGGCATATTACATTTTTTAACCAGTAAGCTTTACACAGCTCAAGCATCTTGCCACCTCCCCACTGCTCACATTTATTGGCGCAATAGCAGTTAATAAAACACCAACTTTATTTTCCACCTTAAAGAGTTTTGCTTTAATAAAATACTAAAAGGTGTGGATGAAAACCAAGTTATAGTTCATTTTAAAAATATATAAGTGCCCTTTCCTATTTGAAATCCAAAGAGAAAAAAAAAGCAGGCAGCACAGAGACCATATCAAGGTACTTTATTCTGATCAATGTACAAATGTTTTGCACACACTTCAGCGATAACGGTGCAGCTGTAGGGTGTTGCGTCTCCTCCAGGCAGCACGACGAGAGCCACCAATGGTGAGGTGGAACTTGTGGCCCTTGCCCAAGCCACGGCTCTTCTTGCCAGCCGAAGTGAGGCCTCGCATTTCCCGGTGCTTGTGCACGGCCTTTGTGATCCATTGTGTCTCGGGGTTGCGCCTGATAGCCTTGTGGGAGGTGTCAACCAGGATCACCTCAAAGAATTTGTATGTGGAGTCTTCACCCACCCAGTAAGAGCTCAGCACACGGAGACCACCGCAGTGACGGCCAGCACGCTCCTGAAAAGAGAAAAGGGGAAAACCTATTAAACCTTTTAATTCTGTACAAATGTAAATGAATCACAATACATCAAAAGAACAAAAACAATGTACATTAGGGTCATTCAATCACAAAACCAAATGCTGTAATAAAAGTGCAGAACTGGTATTTTGTTGAAGACAGTACAATCATTTACACATGAAGTAAAAGGAAGGTTATTTTACACGACAAATTTAAAAAAATTGGGAAGGTTTTCAGTGGTGCAAAACTAGGAATATTCATTTGACAAAGGCAGTGGTCGCTCAAAGGTTAGAGTAAAGGACTACTGATCAGAAGGTTGCTGGTTCAAGCCCCACCACTGCCTGATTGCCACTGTTGGGGCCCCTGAGCAAGACCCTTAACTCTCAATTTTTTCACTGCACTGAGGAAACCCACACAGACACGGGGAGAACATGCAAACTCCACACAGAAAGGACTCATCAAACCCGGGATCTTCTTGCTGTGAGCCACCGTGCCACCCAACAAACTGTTTGCTACCGATTATCTGCATAAGCTGTGGGCTCGGCAGTTAAAGTATTGGACTGGTAATCAGAAAGTTGTTTGTTTACGCCAATCCATCACCAAGTTGTCATTGTTGGGCCCTTGACCCTAAATTCCTCATCTGCATACTGTTGTAAGTTGCTTAAGCTAAAACATCTGCCAAATGCCATAAATGCATAAATGGTTTAAAAGCTACATTCGGAATAAGTTACTGTTCTTCATTTCTGCTACAATCACTTCAAAAAGCTTTTTTTTTTTTTTAATAAAGCAAAATTTGCTTTGCAGAGCACTAAAAGTCTGCATATAAACAGAAATGCAGTAAAAGTCCATCTTCCTAAGTTTGCCTGCTAAATAATACACGTTGACAAGCTGATTTCGTAGGGAAGTATTTACAACAGTAGAGAAACAATGCAATGACTGCTGGGTTCATGTGTTAATGATGTTTGTTGTCTTGATCTAGAACAAAGTACACAGTTCCTTTAAGTCAGCTAGAGGAAGCAAGCAAAGGTGAACACATGCACAAAATGTGAGTTACAAATAACCTATGCTCTCATTGTGCATTGGTAGTCTGCACTCGAAATTTAACATGTGAACAGTGTGAACATCTTATGCTGAGAAAGCTTGTCTAGATAGACAAAAACAAAAAAGGGAAGTCAAGCTTCTAGTTTTTTTGGCAAGTTATACGACCTTGATTTTGAACTTGTGTTATTTAAGTTCTTACTTCTAAATCTCAAGACCTTATTGTAGTTTTTTTTGTAAGTTGGTTGTGCACAAGTAAGTAAGGCTTCTCTGAAACCCATTATTGTTTGTTTGTGTTTATTGCCATTCCAGCTCAATTTGGCTATGTACATGGCATTAGAGGTGGGTTCAAAACCTAGTTTAAGCTAAGTAAAAGTTAATGTACTATATTTGACTTTAAATCTTTAGGTAATTCAACAAATTCAGAATTTTTTGTGGGTTATTGCGTTCGAAGAGGTCTTTCATATTTGTGTCTGAAACCCATTAAACCCACCAACGAGCAACTAGTAGGTAAAACAAAGATGGAATGTCAGGACGTGCTTTAAATATGCGATATTCGCTGCTCATTTATGGCATTTATTCAAAGCTACTCAACTGTGACTGCATATATTGTAAGCAACCGAGGGCTAGGGGGCATCTTTCTCAGTAGACCAACAGTAGCAAGTTAGTAGTGGGGTTTCCGGTACCTTAATCTCAAAGTTAACACTGCACTGTGCACCTAATTTACATGAGGCTGCTACCCATGTTTCCACAGCCACATGTCTTTGTTTGGCACCCTCAGCAGGTACAGTTCGAAGTATAATGTCAAATATACGCATGGTCATTACTCCTCCAAAAACAAGCACTATGCAAAACTATCAGTTCACCTCAAAAACACCATGTGAACCTAGTGGCCATTTTCCCCCACATGGGTCATGTCAGACATCAGTGCAAAGCCACTTTGTTTGGTTGATTTAAACCTCTGTTTTTAGTGTAAGGAGAAAAAAAAGCTTGGACATAAAAGGAGCCATTAGTTCACATACGAGCACAAAAAAAACAAGTGAACTCAGACATTGTTGAATGGCTAGGTTGAAAACCTGCAGTTGCACGGACTACTTGAAAATAAAATGCAAGACCCCTAGCAGGAAATCTTCAGGTAAAGACTAAATAAACAGAAGCCCTCTCCAGAACCGTTGTTCATTAAATATAAATCTCAGTTCATCAGGGAAGAAGAGAAGAATCAGAAAAGCTTATAGTGCACCTACCTCAGCAGTTGACTGCAGGCTGCGGGCAAATTTCAGCTGGTTGACACCATGGTGCACAGGCTTGCCGTAGGTGGCACCCTTAGGCACGGGACGTTTGCGGCCACCACGGCGCACACGTACACGGTAAACGACGTAACCTGTAAGCAATGCACATACACATGGTAAATTCAAAGTGTGCAAATTTTGGATTAAGTCATCAGGACTGGCATGGATGGTGAAACTTTATTTAATGAGAATAAACCTCGCGGTGCTTTTTGATAGAAAGGTGGTAAAAAAGGGTTCCAAGTTCTTTTTCCACATGAACTTTTTTAAACAGCAAATCTAAGGTAAACTCAGTAGACTGAATAAGTGAATAAGATGTTTTTTTTTTTCACCTGGCAAGGGAAACGGGAAATTATTTGTTTATTTTAGGGCTGTCAAACGATTAAAAATTTTAATCGCGATTAATCTCAGAATTTCATATAGTTAATCGCGATTAATCGCTTTTTTTTTTTTAAAGAAGAAAACAAGGATTTTTAAGTAAAATGTTACAATTAAAATGGTGAACATATTTTATGCTAAATGTACTTATGTTAAAAACTGCTGGGACAAGAGAAAACTGTAAGGGAGTTTTATTCACTCACATACTAGGCAGTAATTCTATCCAGCAGAGACCCCTGACTTCATATAAATGTCAGATAGTAGGTTAGAATTTCTCCAAACATTGTAGATCAGCGGTGCTTTAGGTGGGATAAGGCGTAGTTATTGTAACAGACTTTTCTGTGCTTGTATCGTGACATTTGATGGACGTTTCTACACGAAGTGAGTGTGTTTTGACCCTTTGGGGTTTCCATAGTTCATGGACTAGCATGCTTGGCTAACGCGATGACTCCAGCTGTCCGGTACCGTAACAGAAAAAGTAATAAAAGTTTTCTGCTCCCGACAACTTGTGAATATACTGTGTATTTATTTCTTTATTAAGCAAGTGCATCACTACACGCTTGGTTACATTATGTTAACAAACCGCAAATGAAAAACGGTGGCAAGTCTCAACATGAACTACGGATGACTCGCAGGGCCAAATAGAATTTGCGTTAACGGCACTATTTTTTAAAATCGCGTTAAATTGAGATCGCGTTAATGCGTTATTATCGCGTTAACTTCGACAGCCCTAGTTTATTTAGATTTAAACGTCATGTTTTACACACTTCGGTTACATTAATGACAAACAGTAGTTACTGGTTAAACAAGATTAATGTGAAACACAATCATGGACAATTTTGTATCGTAAATGTATCTCTGGAATGAAACCGGGTCCATTGAATATTTATGGCTGCAAGGTAAGTTCGAACAATTCTTGTGTTCTCTTGGGTGAGGATTTTGGTTTCAGGCATGTGTAGTTGCCGTCTTATGTATTTGGGGGCATTCTGTCAGGATGCGTTTTACCCTAATGAGCGTTCGGCAGTTTTTCCAGGTTTTTCCTTCTTCGGGTGATGGTGGGTCATTTGGGTTTCATAAAATGTGTGGAAAAATGAACACAACTGCTGTACTTACCCTGCTTGGCCTTGTAGCCCAGTCTGCGTGCCTTGTCGGGTCTGGTGGGTCTGGGGGTACGGTGGAGGGAGGAGAGCTGGCGATACTGCCAGCAACGAACACGCAGCAGAAAGCGCATTACGTCCGACTGCTTCTTCCTCCAGAGCTCCTGCAAGTACTTGTACGCACCCATGATGCCTCAACTGGAGAGAAACACCACAAATGTATTAGCATGCAAAGCTGGAAATATTTCACAACCAATCACGTTTACACAGTAATTGATAAGAGCAAAAACACAAGTCACCACTGATGCATCTATTAGACCCTATGTAACACTGACAACATAGCTAATTCAAATATAAGCACACTTAATAGTACAGATGTTTATATCTCTACTGCAGATCCCAGTCTTAACAGCTATCGACTGACAGACACCCCTAATAAAAAATACTACACGCTACCCAATCAAAAGGTGTGTATGTAGACCTATCACTCATTTAAACCGAACATATTCTGACAAATGTTTGTGGGTCTGAGTGGAAATCAGCCTTGGTTCAGTTCTCAGTATAAGCATGGTACCACCTTGGAATTTTTACATTACTTGCATCCAGACTCTCAGCATTGTTGCTCTATTATATTTAAAAGTATTTCTTCCAAAACAACCAGTACCAAGTGTATAGACAACGGTACATTTATTTATTTGGATTTTCACATCATGTTTTACACACTTTGGATTCATCAGTTCAAATCTTTAATGTCTCAAACAGACAATTTTGTATCTCCAATTCACCTCACTTGCATCGTCTATGGACTGTGGGAGGAAACCGGAGCTCCCGGAGGAAACCCACACAGACAATGGTATATAGTAAAAGAAAAATGGATCAGAACGTTGTCATTCACAAGCCAAGTTTAATAAACAGGTCTGCAGGTATACAAAACCAGGTTCAGACGTTTTGGTTCCTGAACCAGTTTGAAATTAGTGTATAACCTGTGCAACAGCACATGCATGATAAGTGTAAAGCCATGCATGGTCCTAAGATCCAGATGATGAGTTACAAGTGTGACCAATACAAGCATCAACTATAGACCCACATGCAGGAACCTGAACGTCTTGAACTGGTTAAATACGACTACACAGTGTCTGCTCGTTGCTAATAAGCAAGCAGCACTAATAACCCAATTTAATGGTAAAGTAAAACTGTATGGAACTGTAAGTGTTAAAACAGTGACTATACTGCATCCAACAACAATATAAGTATATATGATCCACAAAGCAACAGTCTCTGCTACACTTTCTCTGTAGGAAAGAACAACAAAGTATCTAATATTCACAAATGCCGCTAAGCTAAAGTCAACCGAATAGCCGCCATGCCTCAGTCATGTCTGGTTGAATGTAGCCTGTTAGCAACACAAAACACTCAGCAAAGCCTACAAATGAGAAAACCAGGACTATTCACTGCACTATAACCACATACAACTCACTGTTTATTATATATTATACTATACACAACACAATATATAATATCATTAAAGCATAACTACATGCTTAATCTCATATGAAGTGCCTAGCTTTAGCATACACCGCTCCTATCGGCGCTAGTCCAGATAGCACGACAGACATTAAACGTTAAAATAACACATTAAACATGACTACAACTTCACAATCATTACAACAGCACTATGTCTAAGTGCTCCGGCACATCTCTTACAAACATTAAAGTTAGATGGCTTTATTTAATATGAGATTTTAAACGGATTCTCTTTCCAGAAAAACAGAAAAAGCTCTCTTACTCGATGGCGTACTAACCGGAAAGAAAGAGAAAAGTACCCAGGATGCTTTATCAAAACTACGTGAGGACATTTCCGCTTAAACCGCGCAGGTTGCTGGGAAGTGTAGTTTTTGGACAGATGTAGTCGTATGTTATACAAATAATAATAATAATAATAATAATAATAATAAATTAATAATAAATCATTGTGTAATTGTGTTGTAATAATGTATTTAAAAAGTGAGATTATAAAACGGATAGTTCCGGTCCTAAAATCTGATTGGCTGAGCCGCGTTCGAAGCCGTTGTAAAATCCCCGATAAACGCACACCTAGGACCACCTCACATCATTCCATATTAATACGCCACTGAATAGAAAAAGTTAATGTTATTTTCGCCCTCATGTTGCCTAGCAACACTGTTAATCGAACTATTTTGCGTCGCGGAAGAATGCTTTATTGTAAGTTTATACACAATAAATACATTTATGAATTAAACATTGTTGTATTTATTATATTTTATGTTGACCACCGTTTTATAAAAGCAATAAGCCACTCGAGACCGTGCGTTACTGCTGTGATTTTAGCACGGGGAAAGGAGTTTTAGTCATCCCCGTGCTAAAATCACAGTAATGCACGGCCTCTCGTGGCTTATTGCTTTAGCGTGTCTTCTGTTTCACCAGAGAATGCTGACGCCGATTTGCATTTCGAAGCACTTTATTTTATAAATTAATTATTTATAAAATACTACAAGTACAAATCATTTATTTTAAGTAAGCGTTTTATTATGATCAAGAGGCTTTATTGCCATTTCAGCTATATAGAATATACATATTAAAACGAAACAACGTCCTCAAGGACCAGGGTCAACACAGAACAAAAAAGTGCAAGACAATACAATAAACACAGTGCAAATAAACCAGAGTATGATAAAGACAATAAGGCCTACATTAGATACAAAAGACATTTCTAATCTAAAAACTAATTAAAGGACACAAGACTAGAGACAAGAATGGTGTTGGCCAGTACATGGTACTGAGTAAATAATAAGTGAGGTAAAAACATATTCTGATATACAGTTAGCAGTGTAGGGTTTTTATAGTAGTAGAGATATAAAAAGAGTAAGGTGCAAAAATGCAATATTGTGCAAAGATGCAAGGATGCAAGTAATACAGTGATCAGGGTTGCAAATACTTCACACCTTTACTTACCCGTACTTAGGCTCAATCTACTTTCTGCGTGTTTTGGGAGGTGGAACAAAAATAGAGCACTTGGAAAAAATCCACACAGACATAAAAAAAACAAAAACATACACCTGACCAAAATAAAGCGCTTGATGTAAATTAAACAAAAGTACACAAACACATGCAATAAAAAGAATGTCACATTGTTTGCAGGACACAATTCTTAAAAATGACATTGTATGCTGTTGCATCAAGATTTCCCTTCACTGAAACAAAGGGACCCAGTAAAAAAGACCTAAATCTCCAACCATTGTTCTCCAACCAAACTTTAAAAGTCTATGATAGCTAGATAGGGTGGCATGATTTTGAATAATAGACACACGATGCGTTTCGAGGCAGCACCATGGGTACATTTACATTTTTGGCATTTTGCAGACACTTTTATCCAAAGCGACTTACATTACTATAACAGTATATTGTCTAAGCAATTAAAGGTTAAGGGCCTTGCTCATGTGTCCAGCAGTAGCAACCTGACAGTGGTGGGGCTTGAACCAGTGACCTTTCGATTACTAGTCCAGTACCTTAACCACTAGCTACAACTGCCCTGGATTAAGGGCAACTGGGTAATGCTGTCGCCTCACAGCAAGAAGGACTTGGGTTTGATTCCCCAACCATGCTATCAGAGTCCTTTCTGTGTAGAGTTTGCATGTTCTCCCTCTGTCTGTGTGGGTTTTCTCCAGATGCTCCAGTTTCCTCCCACAGTCCAAAGACATGCAGTCAGGTTAACTGGAGATAATGGAAATTGCTCCAGTTGTGTGTGAATATGTGTTTCCTGTCTTAATAAATCAGACCCACCAGGATAAAGAATAAAGTGGATAAAAGGATAAATGATAAAGGATAAAAATGATAAATAAAAACGGTCCCATCACGTCTATGTTCCAGACTCCGGTACAGCTGGTGGCGTTACTGCTCCAAAAGCTTGATTACCAACCTCCAAAACCCGTTATAGAAGAACATTATGTAACATGGAAGCGTAATTAAACTAGATTTATTCTTTTCTGTAAACAATAATTTCTCAAATACGAGAAACTAAAACCTGGAGGCGATGAAACTTAATAACTGAAAGAGAAGAAATAGGTAATTTACTACACTAACCTTAACGACTGTGTGTGCTGTTTTATTATTTAATCGCTCTTGTTGTGGACATCATGTTTTTATTATTATTTATTATTATTATTATTATATGTTCATATATGTATCTGATTGTATAACTGACAGTTACAATGAGATGCTTAATTCAGCCACAGCCTGATCAAAATCACTACACAGATACAATCTGGTTCATCTAACAGACCGAGTTGCTGAATATGAGCTACACATGAACCTGTTTTTTCTTTAAAACTGCTTTAATATTGATATAAACCTTATTATTTAAGTCCTGGATGGTTTGTAGCGTGATGTTAGAGCATTCCTTAAGCACATTTGTTATTCTTTAGGATATAAAAGAATCAAAGAAGTGATCTACAGGGGTTGGACAAAATAACTGAAACACCTGGTTTTAGACCACAATAATTTATTAGTATGGTGTAGGGCCTCCTTTTGCGGCCAATACAGCGTCAATTCGTCTTGGAAATGACATATACAAGTCCTGCACAGTGGTCAGAGGGATTTTAAGCCATTCTTCTTGCAGGATAGTGGCCAGGTCACTACGTGATGCTGGTGGAGGAAAACGTTTCCTGACTCGCTTCTCCAAAACACCCCAAAGTGGCTCAATAATATTTAGATCTGGTGACTGTGCAGGCCATGGGAGATGTTCAACTTCACTTTCATGTTCATCAAACCAATCTTTCACCAGTCTTGCTGTGTGTATTGGTGCATTGTCATCCTGATACACGGCACCACCATTGGATGCACATGGTCCTCCAGAATGGTTCGGTAGTCCTTGGCAGTGACGCGCCCATCTAGCACAAGTATTGGGCCAAGGGAATGCCATGATATGGCAGCCCAAACCATCACTGATCCACCCCCATGCTTCACTCTGGGCATGCAACAGTCTGGGTGGTACGCTTCTTTGGGGCTTCTCCACACCGTAACTCTCCCGGATGTGGGGAAAACAGTAAAGGTGGACTCATCAGAGAACAATACATGTTTCACATTGTCCACAGCCCAAGATTTGCGCTCCTTGCACCATTGAAACCGACGTTTGGCATTGGCACGAGTGACCAACGGTTTGGCTATAGCAGCCCGGCCGTGTATATTGACCCTGTGGAGCTCCCGACGGACAGTTCTGGTGGAAACAGGAGAGTTGAGGTGCACATTTAATTCTGCCGTGATTTGGGCAGCCGTGGTTTTATGTTTTTTGGATACAATCCGGGTTAGCACCCGAACATCCCTTTCAGACAGCTTCCTCTTGCGTCCACAGTTAATCCTGTTGGATGTGGTTTGTCCTTCTTGGTGGTATGCTGACATTACCCTGGATACCGTGGCTCTTGATACATCACAAAGACTTGCTGTCTTGGTCACAGATGCGCCAGCAAGACGTGCACCAACAATTTGTCCTCTTTTGAACTCTGGTATGTCACCCATAATGTTGTGTGCATTGCAATATTTTGAGCAAAACTGTGCTCTTACCCTGCTAATTGAACCTTCACACTCTGCTCTTACTGGTGCAATGTGCAATTAATGAAGATTGGCCACCAGACTGGTCCAATTTAGCCATGAAACCTCCCACACTAAAATGACAGGTGTTTCAGTTATTTTGTCCAACCCCTGTACTTCTACAGTTTACACTTCAGAACTTACTATAACATTCAATGATATTCAAACTGGGTGATTATGGAGACAATAAAAGATCTCAAACTACACTCTAATTATTTCTAATTAATATGTAAACAACAAAGAAAAAGAAGGGTTGCACCATATGGTGCACCAGGTTTAGTAAAAATGGACTATATTTGTAGGCTATTCAAGGATTAAGCAAACAAACCGCACCAAATAATTCTTAACAGATACCATCCATACCACCATATCATCAAGGATCCCCCAGTGTTATTAGGATTTTAACATCATGTTTTACACTCTTTGTTGCATTCATGACAGAAACAATAGTTACTCATTAGATAAGATTCATCAGTTCACAAGTTTTTAATGTCAATTCTGTATCTCCAATTCACCTCACAAGTCATTTACATTTACAGCATTTAGTAGACACCTTAATCCAAAGCGACTTACATTACAGGTACAGTATACAGTCTGAGCAACTGAGGGTTAAGGGCCTTGCTGAAGGGCCCAACAGCAGCAACCTAGCAGTGGTGGGGCTTGAACCAGCAACCTTTGGATTACTAGTCCTGTGCCCTAACCACTAGGCTACAGCTATAAAGGCTAGGCTACAAACATATAAAGTTCCATCTATTTCTGTTAATAAAACTTTTACTTGTGACTGCAGTTTTGCTTTACTCACGCAGGTTGCATTTTCCTCTACGTTTTTGCATTTATTTCTTTGTATTTGTTTCTCCCAATCTAGTAATTTACATTTTCCAACTACAATTGTTCTGCCTCTGTGCTGGCCAGTAAAATTCTTCTGTAAACTTTATATGGATCTGCATGGGGGCACGTCATGAAGGACATAATTCTCCAGAAGGACATAGTACGCTGTAGCACCATGATTTCGCCAAACTGACTGTACAGGATCCAGCCAAAACCATTAAAAACAGACCCACACTATTAATGCTTCTTCACTAAATTGGTATTATTAGCTGCTGCACATGGCCAGGCTGCTAAACACCTGGGATAAGTCACTTCGGAAAGATTTGCGAGTTTTTTTTTTTTTTTAGATACTTGGGTTTTCTTAACCTACGACAAGGATGCAGAAGGTTGATTTCCATCTATAAACAGCCATTAGATAAAAGTGAATGTGTTGTCTGCAATGTACTGGGTTTTTCCAGTGGTGTATTCCTGCTTTGTGCCCAGTGTTTTTAAATAGACTGAACCCACTGTGCCAAATAATCTAATGGTGGTCTGCCTTAACACCACTCCAACCAATAATTCTAGTCTTGTGTACAGCTTCTTGGTTGTGGAAACTTAATCCAGGAATCTTCTTGAATACCTCTTGTGCTACTGCTTTTAGAAACAACAATTCTAAAGTTAGCGTTTTACCCAAAGACAGACAATTTTGTGCAAAGCCCTTTGCTTCTCTGAACTGTTGTTCTAAGACTATTTTTGAAATGCCTTGTAAATAATGTTGACCAGTGCAGCTCAAGAAGGGTAACAGAAAATTATTAGACAAATAGAATACTATCATAATCTCATTTTGAATGTCACCAAGCTCTTTTCTATGAAAACTCCCACAGTTTGCCTATCGAGAATAATGACTTGATGCATTTGGGAAAACGTGTTTTTAAAATATCACTCTAAATAAAAGAGGTGTCCACATACATTTTGCCAAGTAGTGTGTCAATATTTAAAAAAAAATTGTACATATGATGTGCAGCCAGATGTGTAACTCATTCTTTAATCTCTGCCTGTTCTACATTTGTTTTTAGGGCATTTTCAAGGACGTGACCATGGGTAAGGGCTGTAAGGTGGTGGTTTGTGGCCTGGCCTCCGTTGGTAAAACAGCTATTCTTGAACAGTTACTGTATGGCAACCACACAGTAGGTTAGTCTATCTTTCTACAAAAATTCTGAAGTACTGATCAACTATTACTAAATAATGTGTATTTATTAATGAAATGCAGGTATCAGCTTGTATACTAACTGTTTCAAATAGTTTTACTTCAGTTTATACTGAAGTTGTAACTGACAGTTTATTAGGTACACTTACCTTATTCTTACCAATGTTGGTGTTTGTCATGTACTTTTACAAATAAAATAGAGGAACTGAAGTGCAGAAGCTTGACGACAGGTGTACAACAGGATACAATTGAACATTGAGGTCCTTTTTTAAAGGGGCAACAGAGCTATATATATATATATATATATATATATATATATATATATATATATATATATATATATATATACGTATATACAGTATATAAAAGATAGACATATATATATATACACACACACACACACACACAACAAGGCATTAGGCACACTGATCTGAATTATACATTAATTACTTATTTTATAAGCTATACCTTACTAATCAACGTTGTGGGTATACAATTACTGACTGTACCCCATTGGTTGCTCTGTACATTTAGTCACCCCCATGTATGAATCAAAGGGGACCCTCATAGAACCCCCATTGATTAGATATTATTTAGGTGGTAAGGACATTGTAGTGTGTGTGTGTTGTTGGGATTTTTTTGGGTAGGAGTTTCCAATAAAGAGGCCAGTAAGTTTAAACAGTATTGAAAAATCTCAACAGCACTGCTGCACCTGATAAACTCATACCAGAACACCACACACTACTATGTCATTACCATTTTAGTGGCATTACAGGGCTAATGCATGTCACCATAATTTTTGTTCATATTTATACACATATGTTCACTAAACATATCTATTGAAATGAGAGTGGCACTTGCTGACTGGGAAACAAACATTTAAACTGGATTTTCCAGTCCATCACAGTAATAAAATCACTCTTAGCAAACATGCTTTTACAAACCTATAGTTCTGTAATTGCTGTTGCAGCGTGATGCTTTTGGAGTCTATGGCAGCTGAAAACCACTAAACCACAAGCTCATAAATCAGCAAACACTGTACGTCACGTACGTGCAAAAGCATGATGTGCCTTTGGCTACAGTATTACTGCAATCTTTGTTCATAGAGAAATTTACAAGGTACCACAGTAATTAGTTGGGTATTGTGTTCATGAAACATTCCCTCAATACCCTTATATTTCATCTATTAATGTTAAATCAAAGGCACTTGAGTGGCTCAGCAATAAATTACACTATCCCACCACTGCTGGGATCCAGTCTAAGCCTATCAGGCGTCTACATACAGAATAGTCAAAGGCACTACATGGCTGAATGTGAATGTGTGGGTGGACGCCCAGTTAATTTATGGATTATGACTACTTTAGCCACACTCATTGCTAAAAGGTGCATCGTCCAGCTATGTAATACTCATCACCATTAACTTTTAGGTTAATATTTGCCGTCTGCACATAAAAATACACCCCTTTTGTATAAACAGTAACGTGCAAAATAATTAAGTTACTATGATTATTGTTCAGGTGCAGAATCAAATGAAACCCAGGAAGATATCTACGTCGCCTCGGTTGAGACGGACCGTGGTGTTAGGGAACAGTTACGGTTATACGACACCAAAGGGCTCAACGATGGCCAGGAACTTCCAAAACACTACTACTCTGTAGCAGACGGCTTTGTTCTCATCTACAGCACCGACAGTCTGGAGTCCTTCAAGAAACTGGATGTCCTGAAGAAAGAAATCGACAAATCCAGAGATAAAAAAGAGGTACAAAGGCATTTATTTGGTGAATAGTGTAACCTGACGAAAGATTAATGATGGAACATTTCACCTAGTGTCATCATTTTTACATTTTTTCGAGGCAGTGTTGAGGCCTTTGCAATGTGCTCCTTTATACACGAGCATGATTGCATCACATTCTTTATGATTTTATTTTTCCAGCCGCTCCCGTATATAGGGGTCGCCACAGCAGATCTGAACCACATACTAGTCTTTTGGTATCCATTGGGAAGCCATTTGGAAGTTGTCATTCTTAAAAGCTGTAGAAAAGTGCATCACCCCCGATTTGATCAAGGAGAGCTGGATCACCACTTGTCCCCTCCGATAAGTGTCCCATCTGCAGCCAGTGTTAGGTTCCAACAGAAAATCTCAAGTCACTGGTGTGCATCACTTGATCAACTTTCAGTTCCATGCTGTGTTGATTTTTGCTTTGTCAGTTGTTACTGTCAGTGCAGGTTAAATCATTATATAGTAGCATCTGGAACCAAAAGGAACCAAATAATGGAATAATTTACAACAAAACTGCCTTTTAACTTTGAAACCTTACTGTTCATCACTAGTGCTGATGTCTGTAAAGCAATTTCATTCAGTTGTTAAAAACCTGTTTTATGTTGTCGTGACCAGGTGATGGTGATCGTACTGGGTAACAAGACAGACCTGCGCGAGCGGCGTCAGGTGGAGCAGGATGTGGCTCTGCAGTGGGCCCGAGCTGAAAAGGTGAAGCTCTGGGAGGTCAGTGTGACCGACAGGAGCTCGCTCATCGAACCCTTCACTACACTCACCAGCCGTCTCACTCAGCCTCAAAGCAAATCCGCCTTCCCCCTGCCCGGCCGCAAGAGCAAGGGAACTCCCGCCAACGACATCTGATCCTGGCGTTAAAAAAAGCAGAGAGCACTTAGCAGGTCATTGAGAAGCAGTAAGCACTAGATTTATGGTAGATCTTAATAACAAGCAGCTAATAATTTAAACTTGAATAAAAATGTAGAACTGTGGCAGACGATAGAGGGATAGTGTTAAGCTCATTTCATGATGTTTAGAAATAAAGACCCAGACTGTATTTAAATGGATGCGTTTGGGATCAGTCAAAATGCATATTGGGTTGACAGACAGGGTGCTTTAGCTTCAGCTATTCTGATAAGGTTTGATATTGGTCATTTTATAAATAGCTCTTCCAACAGCATTGAAATACAACTGTAGGGCTTACAGCATTTCAGCTTCAGCACTTGAAGCACAGGTGCTGTATTACTGTATTACTTCCGTTTTGTAGCAATAGGCTTTAAAGTATTTTGTTTTAATAGATTCTATTTGGGTGTGGAAAAGTTAGGGTACGTGTCCACTTGCGAATTTGCCTTCCTAAATTCTGTTTGTTTCCACAGGGTGCATGATAAGTGGGTCGGCACACAGGTGAGAAAATTGCGAACAAAAAGTGATGAGAAAAGGTATAGATAAACTTTTTCTTCATAAACTATATCTGTGAATAGATAAAGCACGGTTACGGGGCACAACGGGCACTTTTCCAAATGGATACCAGACAGATATCATACAAGTGGACACACAGCATAGAGCTTAAAACTGTAGACAAGTAGCTATTTTTATAGTAGTAAGATTTAAATCCAAACTATTGTTTATTTAATATAGTTCTAGTGCAAATATCTACTTTGTTTACACAATGGTTTTTTTAATTATTTTAATTAAGAGCCACATATGAGCATAAAAATCTGTAAATGTTAAATAAATGTAGTTCTTGATCTTATTGCTTTATTTTCTTTTGAAAGTCACATAGCAATAATGTTAAATATAAATGTGCTTTACATAATGGATTGGTTCATGATCCTTGATGTAATGTTCTTGGAACCACAAATCATCCAGACATGCATTTAGAGCAATGGTAATGAACGTAGAAGACAACTGCAGGAACAAGAAGCAATAAACTGCACACCAAATCATCCCAGTCTTTACTCAAAACAACAAACCTCATCCAGCTAGTCATGTTTGGAGACAGCAAGGTCGTGTGTATGAACCCAAGCCAACATACCAACAATAAGTTCTGAAATTATGGTAGGAGCATCATAATATGGCGCTGCTTCTTTAAACAGAACTGTGGCATTACATAGCATATTACCAAGCATACAACCAAGACTGGTGTTTAAAGAAGAAGGTGCTTGCATGCCCTAGCCAATCTCCTTACTTAAATCTTATTAAAAGGGTTTTGCTGAAATGTGAAATGCTTTACAAGGTACTTATGGTATTTAGTGTCAATACTGTATTTTCTCCATAACATTTATGCTCATGAATGCAGTTTGTTCATACTTGTAAGTACAAAAACAGAGTAGATAATTGCGGTAGAAGTAAAATGTAGTTAAATATTTGTTTTCCCCCCGACATACTGTATTATTAACTGTTGCATGTTTTCATTGGGAGTGTTTTTAATAAAACGAAACCCATTGATTTAACATTTCTGTAACATTAATAACTACCACTGATTTACATTTCAATACATTTTTCTGTACTATAGAAAGAAAGACAATCTGTTTATAAATAAAGTCTATTGATTGTTGGGCAGCCAATAAAAGTTTGTGTTTATTAATCCATCCATCGAACTGCTTTATCTCAATCTGAATCTCTGGGTCACAAATCATCTGGGCCAGGCAGAGACTATAAAAGAGGCAGGTGCTCAAAGTGAAAAGGGCACATACAGGAGTGTTTTGTGCCTAGAATTGTAGGGCAGGGAAGCTTTCAAAACATCATGTGTCCACAAAGCTACACAATGAATTCAGATCTCTATTCTCAATTCCTAAAATCAATCATTTTAAGGGGTGTCCACATACTTTTGGCCATATAGTGCAGTTTGCTCTGTGGCCTGCACGGATTGTTTGTTTATTAGGATTTTAACGTCATGTTCTACACTTCTGGCTACGTTCATGACAGAAACGATGGTTACTCATTACACAAGATTCATCGGTTCACAAAGTTTATATCGAACAGTCATGGACAATTTAGGAGCACCCAGAGGAAACCCACGCAGACACGAGGAGAACATGCAAACTCCACACAGAAAGGACCTGGACTGCCCAACCTGGGGATCGAACCCAGGACCTTCTTGCTGTGAGGTGACAGTGCTAGCCACCGTGCCGCCGGCCTGCACAGATAAACAGAAATGCTGAAATACCGATGCTAAGCATTTTCAATCATCGGTGGCAAATTCTACTTATCCTTTTATACATTTGAAGTAAATCCATACAGTCATGATCCAAAATGATGTGAAAAGCTTTTCCTAAAGAGTGGAGGCTGTGACAGGGTGAATAAAGACCGACTGCATATTGGATGTGATGTCTGAATGTTGGTATCCCCAAGCTGCTGCTTATATAGTGTATGATCTAAGAGCGCTGCTTTTAATATGATCTATTATGGCTGAATAAAAATTCTATGAAACCCTTGTGAGTGAAACCGTCCCTACTGCATTACTCAGACTGCAATATGTAGACATGTGATTTTATGAATGTGTCTGTGGCTGATTTAGTCGCTCATGAGTAAATCTTGCTGACAAAGACAGACAGGAGCATACATCGAATTAAACTTTAATAGCAGAGGGAAAAATACATTACAGTCAGACATCATGCTGTGACTCAATTTTTTACAAGCAACCAGGATTGATAATGACGGCCCCTTTAAAGCAGTAACTAAAATCAATTTACAAGAGCAAAACGAACAAAGGAAGACACGTTAAGATCAATTATTGCCAAAGGAGAATTCTACAAGGGTCAAGAGAGAAAGAAAGACACATTTAATGACAATCAGGAAATAAGACTTTAATTTCACCATAAAAATCCTCCCCACACTCTATTCTACAGCCGAACCCCATCCATCCCTCCCTCACCCTCCATTGTACACCCCATCCCTCTCCATGTCCCTTTTCCTCCCTCCAGCAGTAGCACACTCCGTGGGTCATTATGTGGCGTAGCGTTTGGTCCATTGCTTGGCTATCCTGTCGTGCTCCGGTCTGTTGTTTGTGTACTGAGTGGCGATGCTTCCCACAAGCGGGTCGGCTTTTCAGGGTGAAACGGGCAACAAGAACAACAAAAAAAAATGTTGAATTAAACCATTGTTAATATTTTAACAAGGGCACAGCAAGATGTCAATGAAACCAAGCACCAGTCAAACAGTCATGTGATATTTCCCAAACCACATACTGGAACACAACAGTCCATATGGTTTGGATAACCAGTCAAACGCAGGAACTGAACCTGACTTCATGTCTTATTCGGTCACAACATAATTTTTAACATGCAAGCAAACATGATGAGTGTGAGAAGGCAAAGTGGTGGAGACGCTAAGAGCATTATAAAGACAATTACCAGATACCGCAAGATACCTTCAAATGTCTTGTGGAGTCCATGTCTCAGCAGGTCAGATTTGTTTCCACAGCATATTTGTACGGTGGTCCTAATATTTTGGCTCATAAGTGTACATAGAACGCTTTTATGTCTCATATATACATATACACCGAAATTCTTTCTTCGCATATCCCAGGTTGTTTGGAAGCTGGGGTCAAAGCGCAGGGTCTGCCATCACACGGCACCCCTGGTTAAGGGCCTTGTTCAAGGGCCAAACAGTGGCTACATGGCAGAGCTGGGATTTGAACTCTCAACCTTTCTGTTGATAGCCCAAAGCTCTATTCACTAGGCTACCACTGTCCCTTACAAGTGAATGCAGACTGCAGTTGAATTAATGCCAATGGATAGCATCAGTCTGAGTAAATACTAATGCTTTTAAATTCCTCGTTTACATTTTCCATCAGTAAAATTCCAACCAATGAATGAAAGACTTATAAGACTGATGATAAATTTCCAGTCGTACCCCATCTTACACTTTTTTCTGGTCTTCTGAAAGGTATGTCAGAAAGTCCGTATTCACCTAGTGCTTTTCAGCAAGACAGTGGAATGATAAGTGGGTCTCTGCTGTATCTCTCACCTTGTGGCCTGTAATAAATGCTAATGTGGCTCACAATTATATACTAATATAATAATGTGGACAAAGGTGTGTAAAATTTGTAATAATGGTAATACAAGGCTTAATGTCATGTAATTGTGCACAGAATTCTCGTTACTTAAACCGATTTTGTAATTAAGTTCAGTGGTAGCTCAGTGGTTAAGGTGCTGGACTAGCAATCATAATGTTGGCAGTTCAAGCCCCACCACCACCACTGTTGGGCCCCTGAGCAAAGTCCTTAACCCTCAATTGCTTAAACTGTATTCAGTCATAACTGTAAGTCGCTTTGGATAAAAGCGTCATCTAAATGCTAAAAATGTAAATGTAATTACGCGGCTCTCCCACCAGATGGTGGTAAACATCCACTAGTATGAAAACTATACTTGCGAGTCTAGCAGTCAATAGACTAAAACTGTTTACATAAATTTGACATCATTAGTTTATTTATTTAGTTGTTGTAAAACTGTTAAAATTCTGATAATTCATAATTTAATCAAAGTTCCCAGCATTTCATTTAATTTTTATTTTTTATTACATCTGCTAGGTTGTAATTTCTTTCATAAACTTAGAAATATAAACTAAGTAAACAACTTACAAAAATGGCTCACAATGGTGACTGACTAACCTCCTGTCCTGCATTTTCCAAACCTAAATCACTTCTAATATAAACTGAGAGCACGTCCGTCACATGCGGACAGCCACATGTAAATATTGGGTGGACGTGTAATACCACTGAATGGCATAAACGGCGAATTGTCAAATATATAGCAAGGTTTAAGGAATCTAATACAATAAGGACCCTTAAAATGTGCAAAGCACATTGATATCCACAATGTTTAGGTTTAAGAAGATGCTGCGGTACTTAATGCACATAAATACAGTATATTACAAAACATTATACAATTCCTTGGCTGCTTGCACTACCCCCAAGCTAGCTGAGGGCTGCAGACCACCTTTTCCGAAACGCTTGTTATCATTGGCTGCTTCTTCACACCAGCCAGCAGTGAATTTATAACCGAAATGTTCTGCATACAGAAGGTCACATTATGCCGTGTTTATCCACCACTAGTCGAGCCAGTACTTCAACCTGACAGTAGTAGTCGCTGTTGACACCCCAACGAGGCAAAGCCCAAACCGACCCTTCCTCCGAGACATGGGTGCTTGTATGCGTTTTTAATCATTTATTACTTTATTTACTTTTTTATTACTTAATTTATTAAAACTAAGATTCATATTTCGATCAATATACCAGACAAATCAAAACTTCTCATTTATATTTGTAGCAACAACAAAAAATGTCTGCAGCATCATACATGAGCATCAACCAGCTGTATGTATGCTCACACCTGTAACTGCCAGATCTGTTTAATCTGCTATATTCTAGGTCTCAAGGACTAAGCTCCAGCATACAGCCATTGCTGGCAACACTGCAGCTTTAGCCCGAGACCATACTATTTACATAGACTGCTCATTGGCGAATGCGGGGCTTGAACCCTGAACTCTCTGATCAATGGCCCAGTAACTTAACCATTGTGCTACCGCTCCTACAGGTGACATCAGTTCTGAGGAACACTAACAGCTAACAAAGCCCATTACATGCCTAATGAGGTGAAAGGTTTGTGAAAGGTCTGCAGGATAATGACTGAAATTATTCTTATGAATTCAATACTGATTAATCATGATGATCACATCTCAGGGAATTTAGGAGCAAATTAGTTGTATTGTATTATTTTATAATGAAAGATTTTCTTACTATAATGTATTATGCAAAACTTCATGCTTTGTTAATCTTAAAATAAGCCTGTTTTTGAGTTCTGTGTTGATTGTTTTAGTGCAGAATTTAACAAAGTATATAAAATAAAAGTATATAAATTAAAAATAATTAAATGTACTCACTTTTGCCCATCACATTTTCTTTATTTTTAACATTTATTAAAATTCTTCCTGATTTTCTTCCACTTTCTCTCACAATCTAGTCATTTCCAATTCCTGATTGTGATTCTGCTGCTAATTGCACAATTACTGATCTGAAGGAGAGCTGGATCACCACACACCCACTCCAACACGTGTCCAGTCTGCGGGCTGCTCATCACCTGCCAATATTAGGTTCCCACACGGAGCGACACACTAAGCTCCATGTGCCCCCCCCCCCCCACCCACCCACCCACCACAGGGTACATTATTTAGCTTAACAGTTCACTAATAGAAACGGCTCATTATCTAATCAGATATTCAGATCACAATCGAGTATGTGTGAATAAAGCCGGAAATCTTAACCCTGATTAAAAGAGCCAAAATGTTTTTGTTTTTACATGTCTGTGCATGTACGCATGTAAGCCAACGATAAAACCATGCTGATGGATGATTAGAGAAATACAAGCAGCTTCTCTTTTGATTTGGCTTATACTGGTGAATGATTTATGATAAGGAAAATGAACAAAACCAGGTCAGATTTCCAGCACAAACAAAAGCCTTTTTCACACTCAGAATCATAAATAATGTGTTACTGTATCTGGTAAAGAAATGGCTCTGTCGTTAACACATCTCTAGCTTTACACAGCAATTTATATCCAGTGACATGTCGCATTTATCTATACTCACCTGCACACACTCTGATCTTGTAACAGTTCTTTGCTGATAGGGCTTTTGTAACTTCTTGTATTTATCGGCATCTATTAACATTTGTTTCATATCCATTCTTGATTTATTTAATGTGCTGAAACTTATCAGTACAGTGTCCTAGGGTACCTTGAAAACATGTCTAGGGAAGTTGTAACCTAGCGATTAAGGTGCTGGACTAGTATTGACTGCCAGGTTGCCACTGTTGGGCCCTTGAGCAAGGCCCTTAACCTTTAATTGCTTAGACAATATACTGTCACAAAACTAAGTCACTTTGGATAACAGCGTCTGCTATATGGCGAAAATGTAAATGTCTAAATTCTATTCTGTTGTTATTATTTAGATTATAAGGTGTGTATTTGCACTTCGTGATGGCCCATTAGCAAAGTAATTCACTCCTGATTCACTCACAAATGATTCCTCAATACAGAACTAGTGCTTCAGTTCTCGATCGTTCTAATTCACAGTCAAGAGTTCAAGCTTGCTTGTGTAACATCACATTAAAAGGGTATTTGTCATTTTATTCCTATATTACAGACCGTACTGTTTGTGTCTGTTCTGAAACAATTCAAATTAAAGTCTGTTTTCATTAAAAAAATAAGATCTGCCAGTAATGCTTGGTAATAGTCAAAATAAATAGGACAGTGGTTGCTCATTAGTGAAGGTACTGTACTAGCAATAGGAAGATCGCTGGTTCAAGCCTTATATCTGCCGGGTTGCCACTAACCCTGAACTGGTTGGATTGTATACGGTCACAGTTGTAAGTTGCTTAGAATAAAAGCATCTCACAAAACAAACTAATTATGGACGACATTAAGACGCTACCTGGATACTGCATTTTTTATGATGGAAACTTTGCAGCTTTTAGAAGACACCTTTATCCAAATAACATTACAATTGTGTCTGAATACAATTCAAGCAACTGAGGGTTAAGGGCCTTCAAAGAAGCAAAACAGTGGCAACTCAGAATAGGTGGGGTTTAAACCACCAACCTTCTGACATATATATGCAGGTTGGAGAGCCATTATTTACATTAACGCCATTTAGCAAACAAGTTTATCTAAAGCGGCTTAAAATCGCGACCATATACAATTCAAGCAATTGCCAAGAGTCCAACAGTGGCAACCTGGCAGATGTGAGGCTCGACCCAGTGACCTTCCGATTACTAGTCCAGAACAACAGCTTGGCAATGTGTATTAGCATAAAAGGTTTCTAAGCAACTAATCATGGATTCCATCATTTCAAATATTTCAATACTTGAGAAGATCTACAGGTTGAACAGGTTTGAGTAGTTTATAAGAGGAATGAAGCATAAAGAAAACAAAAGGTAATAATGAACCGCAAAGCTTTTACAAATGTGGCATATCACCTTGTTTATAGTTTATATTAACTACATATAGCAGATGCGTTTATCCAAAGTGACAAAATACAATACAAGCAAGGGTTTACAACCTTGCTCAGGGGCCCAAAAGTGGCAGCTTGGCAGTAGTGGGGCTTGAACCAGCAATCTTCTGATTACTAGATCTGTCCTTTAACCACTAAGCTACCATCTGTGATTGGTTCTACTGCATCACATGATGACTATTATGGCACAGAAAGTGGCTTCATCTGTTCATCTACTGGTGGCTGTATAACCTCTGCATGACTTCATGAACATTATTTACTATTTATTAGGATTTTAACATCATGTTTTACACTCTTTGGTTACATTCATGACAGAAACAGTAGTTACTCATTACACAAGTTTTTAATGTCAAACACAGTCATGGACAATTTTGTATCTTCAATTCACCTCACTTGCACGTCTTTAGACTGTGGGAGAAAACCAGAGCTTCCGGAGGAAACCCAGACAGACACGGGGAGAACATACACACTCCACACAGAAAAAACCCGGACCGCCCCGCCCGGTGATCGAACCCGTGAGGTGTTAATTTCATACCACTGTGAATAAAACGCTCAGTGTATTGTAATTAGATTAGGCTAAATTTAGAAGTGGTCATCTAGTTAGGACAGCTTTGGGCTGTCAGTCAGAAGGTTACGGTTTTGATATGTCTATATATAATAAAAGGTGTTCCACCTGCCCTAGACTGTTATTAGTTTATTAGGTTTAATTTAATAGTTGGTACACAGATTCAGAAGAGAAAAAAAAAGTTTTGCTGCACAATTATTTATTTTATGTAACCTATCAAAAACTGGCTTGAATATCTTAATGGATGTAATTCAATTCGGCTTGGACTGTAGTCTCAACTACTGTCTGGCACCCTGCCAACTGTGTAATATACAGTATGCTGGCTGCACTGCCTGCATTCTCACACCGTTTGTAGTTTTGGACTACTGTTGTACTGTCTAGTTATGCACTTGAAACACTTTCTATAAGTACAACTCCCAGGCAATACAGTTAACTATTTAATAATTTGCTTACATATGCAATCAGTCAACATTGCTGAGTATTGTGAAAGCGTGAGATTGGAAAGTGTTGGAAAGACGAAATCATTTAACACAAGCCTGGTTCTTACAGTATGTGGTTTTGAACACAGCTCATGACAGTGTTTGACTGGTGCTAATTTATTTTATTGTGACCCACTGCACCCTCTTCATATATTCTTCATTTTCCTCTAACAGACACTGCAGGGAATTGTAAATGACGACTGCACTAGGGTCGTTTCTTACCAGGGTTGCAGTCTGTTAGGAGGGAGCAGATGGACAGTAGAACCTTGGAGATAGTGAGCGCCGGGCTCCAGTTGTCCTTCAGGATATCTAGGCAGATGACGCCCTGACTGTTGATGTTGCAGTGATAGATCCTGGTACGGAACGTCACCTGGGGGGAGATCAGATACTGTTAGCCGGTAGAGGGCAGATATGCAGAGGTGCTGTGATGTCAGAGAGACACCACAACAATATAAATAGCTTCAGTTTGGCTGCCGATTAGGGCAACCCCCTTGTGTCTAAATTAGATCTAATTTTCTTGATTTTAAATTAAAACCCACATGATGCAATCCCAAAACAACATTTACTGTGACATTTATTTATTTATGTATTAGGATTTTAACATCATGTTTTACACACTTTGGTTACATTCATGACAGAACAGGCAGTTACTCATTACACAAGATTCATCAGTTCACGTCTTTAATGTCAAACAGTCATGGACAATTTTGTATCTCCAATACACCTCACTTGCATGTCTTTGGACTTTGGGAGGAAACCCACACAGACACGGGAAGAACATGCAAACTTCACACAGAAAGGACCCTGACCACTCCACCTGGAAATCAAACCCAGGACCTTCTTGCTGTGAGGCAACAAGCCACTGTGCCGCCACAGATGCTTTATCCAGAGCAACTAACAATCCTGATTAAAACAACACAAGCAAATTGAGGGACAAGGGCCTTATTCAAGGACCCAACAATAACAATATGGCAATGGTGGGGCTTGAACAAACAACCTTCTGATCATAAGTTAAGAACTTTAACCACTGAGCTACCACTGTTCATAGCTGTATTCTTTTGCTTCAACTGCTGTATAAAGCTGACCAGTAAGTAGCAGTAAAACTCTTTCCAAGGCCATTAACTATGAACCAAAATATTATAATGATACCATCTAGTATTCCGCCCCCTCCTTCCTTTGTAGTATTTGGATCAAACCTAATGCAGAACCGCTCAAACTCGTTCATCATGGGCATTGGTCCATGGATCATTCGTCACAACACAATACATCTTCACAAGTCAAGTCTAGAATTTAGTCCAGGGTGGAGAAATTGAGGGGCAAGACAGAACAGCCTGTCAGGAAGAAAAGCCTCCTACAGAAAGCAGTTATAACAGCATAAACACCCAATAATCTTACATCAGCATAAAGATGGTAAGACAGGCAAGCCTTAAAATGGCACACACACACACAAACAAACAAACCCACACCCACCACCTCATGCACATCATCCACACTAGCTGAAAGTGACCACAGACTGGCACACAGCACCTCCAACAAACATAGAGATGTTTAAAAAAAGGCCAGCTTACCTTAGGAGGTTTGAAGGGGTAGTCTGGAGTGAAGGCAATGTCAAGGAAGAAGACCCCTCCCTCATACACAGAGCCTGGAGGACCCAGGATGGTGGACCTCCACTCATAGATGTTGTCTCCTTTTGGACCGGCACTGAAACACACACCAGAAATACAGTCAGGATTTCAGAATAATAATCATTAGTATGAGTGTCAGGGTGTACATCTGAGGGTGTATTAAATAAAAGAACCCCGACTTAGGAATTCAGGTGTTTCAGCCAGGTCTATTTTAAATAAAAACTGAGGGAATCATTTAAAGAAACCATCGGCTATTCCAGCATGACTGTGTTCCTTTAAAGACAAAAAGAGAGTATCATGTAGTCGTGATTCAATGAATTTGGTGTGAAGGAACTCCGGTGGCTCCAGTGGGCATTATGGGTGTAGGATAAGTTAGAACAAAATATGATACACAAATGAAATTCAAGGTTCACTTTCAGAGGGAATCTGAGGGAATCCCTTCGAGGAAATTCACTTAACCCTATGAAAATGATTAGTTGGACACGCCAGCATTTTCACCAGGGTGTGAGCTAACACCTGTTAATTGCACTGTAACATCTGGAGGCGTAACACAGAGGTAACGTATGTAAAACAATAGAATTCTTGGGTAATTGCAGTCTATATTAAAATAATGACTCAAGACTACCAGAAGAAAAGTATAAATTACTTTAAAAGCACTTTTACTACTGAGGCACATGGCAGGAGCTTCAGTCAAAAAGACAGCACAACTGACAATCATTTAAACAGGGTGACTGCATGTGGGGCGTATACCATGAGAATGGTATGAGTTTAAATGCATTTTGCTGGAATGTTCTGCAACACAGGGTGCGAGTTACACTCTTTATGAAACGTAATATGCTGTAACATCTGGATAGGTGAAATTAGGAGGAATATGATGCTGAGAGGGTATACAAAAACAAACAAATGCAGAAAAAGTGTAATAAAAGAATGGGTCAAGAGGGCAAGATCTAAATAATTTGAAGAGAGGCTTTTTTTTACTAAAGCAGGGCTAGAAATCACTTTCATTTGAACTGCATGTGTGGCGTATACCAAGAGAAGAAGCTCAGTTTTGCCATTAGGGGCATTTTGCAGTTATTCTGACTGATTAGCTGATTAATAGGATGTAACATTTCTATAGGATGGGAGGGTGTGTGCTCATCCATCATGAAAATTCACAGCATATAAGGGGTTTAAAATGGTTTCATGGGCATGAGAGGGATTAGATCATATGCTGCGGCTGTGACAGTCACCAGATTACAACCCTGCTGACCATCTGGAAAATTTGGGCTGAAGTGTTCAGAGCGAGTGCATTTCTGAAGCACTTTATTTTGTGTTTATATGCTTTCATTTTAAGAGGACAGTTATAGTCTAGTGGGTAGAGCTTTGGGCTATCAATTGTAGCCTATTGGCTAAGGTACTGGACTAGTAATTGGAAAGTCCCTGGATCAAGCTCCACTATTGCCAGGTTGCCACCGTTGGACCCTTAAATGCTTAGACTGTATACTGTCACACTACTGTAAGTCGCTTTGGATAAAAGTGTCTCCTAAATGCCGACAATGTAAATGTAAAATTATTTAAATCCAACCTCTGCTATGGAGCCACTGTGGGGCCCTTGATTAAGGCTCCTAACCCTGTCTTTTGGCTGAACCTGTGCTCCAACCCCAGCTTCCAAACACAATTACACTGTACTATACACATGTATATGTATTCTTCTATTCTTAAGTATTTCATGGAACACCAACCATGCGAGTCCTTTGTAAATTGCAACCTGTGGCTCACTGCACCACTTTTCTGTCCTTTTTTGAATCATTCCAATTTGAATATTCTCAATTTACCTAATTCTCTATGCACTGTGCCGACCTCTGGCAGTTGCACAGCATCCTTCTCCTCTGACAAGTGTAAAACGATGGATTGTAGTGACTAACTGACCACCTTTGGAGGGGTGACCACATCCTGTATGGCCATATAGTGCCTAATAAAAGAAAACGCTGCTGAATAAAGGCTGCTGTACAGCTTCAACAGTTATTTAACTGTGTAAAAAGCCACAGCACTCCACTGGGTTATGTAAATATAAAGCATTACTGACTGAGGTTTGTGCTTGAAACTAACATGAGCTTTTTTAAGTTACCACCCCCATTACACACACACACACCACAGCCCTTGACATGCATTTAAGAAATAAGCACAACAGATCTACTGAGAAACAGAAACACACACACACGAGTAAGGAACCTCACTTACAGTCACTCATTTAAATAACTTGTTCAAAGCGTATGTTTCTTCGTGTCTGAGAAACAGCTGTGAAAACCACTTTTGATATTTAATGAAGCATTAGCACAGGCTTGTGTTTCTTTGTGACCCAATTTAAAGCACTCCATATTTCCGTGACTCCACCACAACCCCAATTCATGCAGCAGGAGTTTTTTTTTAATGCACAGAACATTATCTAAATATTTCCCTTATTTACATATTAAGTGCTTCATCCTGGTTAGGGTCGTGGTGGGTCTGACTTCCCTGTAATTGCTGAGTGCAATACAGTAACACACCCCGGACAGGACTGCAATCCATCGCAGTCATACGATGCTCCTCAGACAGAGCCAATCATTTAAGTATGTAGACAACCGGCTGACCGACAGCACAGCTGGGCATCTCAATCCTGAATCCTAGCAGTAGAATACTACTAATATTGACTGTCTCCCTGTCAATTGACTACTAATACTAAGCGCCCCAGTATGCAAAATGAAAGTTACAAATATTTTATAACAAAACACAAATTTTGTTTTGATGAAATCTGATTACAGATATACATTCATCATCATCAAGGAAGTCATGTTTATATATATATATAGTTTTTGCATTTTCTCCTCTTTTTTTCCCTTTCAGCTGCCCGATTGCGTCATGCTTCCTCTCCACCAATGCCGATCCCTGCTCTGATTGAGGAGAACGAAGCTAACCCACGCCCCCTCCGACACGTGGGCAGCAGCCGTATGCATTTTATCACCCACACTTTGACGAGTGCAGTGTGGATCAGCACTGTGTACGGAGAGACACACCCTGATCAGCACACTCTTTTCCCCACCTCTGTGCAGGCACCATCAATCAGCCAGCAGAGGTAGTAATTGCATTAGTCTCACTGCATGAGAACGTCCTCTTTTTAATATTCCACCCCTATCTGAACAACAGGACAATCGTTGTTCACGTGGCTGCTCAGCCCAGCCGGCAGGCAGAGCTGAGACTCGATACGATGTAGTCGAGATCCCAGCGTGTGTTTTTACAGCTGCGCCACCTGAGTGGCTCAGAAAAGTCACGTTTAGCTATTTTCAAATGTCATTTTCAAGACTTTGTGTAATCCCAAAGCCATTTCTGAGACTATATTACATGAACACAAGCAGATGACACCATGGTATCTATTTCACACTCACTTGACTTGCACTAGCATAAACGACCAGCTGTTTTCTCAATGCCTGACAAAAAGCATTAAAGTTTTGTAATTTGCTACACACAGCCGTTGTGGAGAAATACAGAATAAAATACAACCGACACCCCATAATTAACTGTTAAGTGCTGTGTTGGCTGTGTTAGCTGAACAGTACTTGCATTTGCGTGTTATTAATAAATAAAGCATTAGTGAGATACGAAGGACGCTCGATTGGTGTCCAGTATAGCAGACTTGTCTCGACTGCCTCTGTATAGTGCCAAGGCTTCTGTGTTTAAATGTCTCATTGACCAAAGTACAGTGTTAAAACGTCTAAACTCCATTTAAATTTTGTGCAAATGGTGCTCACTGGACCGGTAGGTTGTTTGGTAGTTTGGGTTCTCTTTACACTTTCAGTGGAATTTGTTAATATAAAAAAAAACTGGTAAAAAATGTTTTTAACCAAACTCCCTACACCAAAATCCCCACCATTGTGTTTTTTTCTTTTTCTTCGACCCCCCCCCCAAATTTTCTCCCCCAATCTTCTCCCCCAATCTAGTTGTATCCAATTACCGTAATTGCGTTACGCTACACCTCTACCAATACAACCCTCCACTGCTGACTGAGGAGCTTTGCAACTGACACACGCCCCCTCCGACACGTGTGCAGTACCGACTGCATCTTTTCACCTGCACAAGGTGAGGTCATAAGCGGATCAGCATTGTGCACAGAGAGCCACACCCTGGTCAACGCATTATTCCCGAACTATCAATTAGCCAGCATGTAGCCACCCAGCCTACAGGATAAGCAGAGCTGAGATTCGATACTATGTATTCAAAATCCCAGCTCTGATGTGCTAGCATGTTTTACCGCTGCGCCACCTGAGCGGCTCCCACCATTGTGTATTCATGAAATAGTAAAAAACTGGATGGATTTTCACCATCTTGTGAGGGATAAAGAAAGCAGTGCAAAGAAGTCTGGGAAATGTAAGTAATTTCTTGCAGCAACTGTAATAAAATGGTGTACTCCCTCAAACTTTTATAACACGTTTTTGTCTTTTCAGTTATTTAGTAAGTGGATAGTCAGTGGATTAATCAAAAGACAAAAATAAAATCCTTATAGTCTCACACTAAAAGATTTGATTACTGTCGATGTTGGATCTTTATCCTTTTTCAGACTGTAGCACATGTCAAAGTAAAAAAAGTTGAAACAGGTGGCGACCCTGTATGAGCGGTCTCCACAAATGATCCTGCATGATTCCTGCATGTTAGGAAGATTAACACTAATGTTTTTTTATCCCTGCAGGACGAGTGATGCGCTGTAATTTGTGAGCATTATGATTAGTGGCAAAGCTGTTTCAGACTATAATTGAGGTGGTGATTACTGATTCCATGATAGCCCTGTACCAGCAGCTACTGTGGCATGCTGGACTCTGCTGTGCTGGAATCTTAATGTGATGGATTTGATGGTTTCTTTTCCAACCCACCCCAGGCATTGGAATGGTTAGGGCTGGCAAAGCTGAAGATGTCAGCCAAAGACCACTGTTATTACCACTGTTATTAGTCTTTTTAATCTTTAAACTGGTGGAACTGAACCAGAGGAGCAACTGTTCAACCTCCTGGCGTGTAAGAAGACTTGTCACCATCGTGGATAACGCCAATACTGGTGTATTCCATGAACTCAGAACTTTGACAGGTGGATCAGGGAGATGCGGTCATAGGTGTATAGTGAAAATAGCAACATGGAGACAGAGAGAATGTAGAAAGATCCTTATGGGGCACAACTGCTTACTGGATCATCAACAAAACCATCGGCTTGATACACAAACTGCCGTGGGTCAAAGAGGATGTTTGAAATGTATTTATATAAATAAAATTATTTTTAAAGAATTTCATGTCTACAGAGGTTAGAACAACCTTGTAGTTATTCATTCCTGTAATGGTTGATCTTTTGGAAGCTGGTATAACTGTAGAGCTGTTAAATCAAGCAGGTACTTCAATTTATGCCTCAAATAAAAACAGTTCAACTGCCTTCACAAATGTCAGACAAAAGCCATGTGTGGCATGTATTCTCATGATCATTATTCATAACATTTATTACACTTCTAACCAACTAAACCATCTGGCTAATGCTGTTTGCTATATTCAGGCACTTTCCGGAAGGTTTTATTTTGATTTGTGTAACGGTTTATTAGATGCAGTGTCACTTTGTGCCAATCACCCACCCATGGCTGAGTACAGGTCTCAAAATACATTTAACACTTCGCCTGGCAGCCTCACAGCTGATTACACAGAATTACTGATGCAATTCTCTCAAATCTCAAGTGACAGGCTATAGAAAAAACTGCTCTCATCTGTAGGCTGAACGCCTTTCAGGGATAACACAGAATTTATTAGTAATGAAATCAGAAGGAGAGCGTCTGAAAAAGACTAAAAAAAGGGGCGCTCAGGTGGCACGGTGATCTAATGCGCCAGGTCAAAACAGCAGAGCCAGCACTGCTCTACAGAGCAGTCTGGTCGTGTCTGAGGAAACAAAGGCAGGAGTGAAACTGACCGCGATGTCTACTGACCCACTGACATGAGCTGTAAAAGAATACAGACGACTTATGTTTTCCATACACTTTAATTCTTTCTGTCCATACCCTGGACAGGGAGTCAATCCATTGCAGGGCTTATTACTTATGCTAATTAAAGCATATTAATTCAAGATTGTTCCATTGATCTAGAAATCACACAGACAAGGGTCAAGGGCATCATGTGATGTTAACATCAAACATCAGAATAATAATGTATTCCGACAGTGGCATTAAGCTTGCTATAAAGGCTCCTTTAAGTATTTACAAAACTGCTGATCTGCTTTGACTTTCCCACATAAAAGTTTAATTTATTTACTTTATTAGGATTTTTATATCATGTTTTTGTACACTTTGGTTGGGCTTTGGTGGCTAAGTGGGTAGCACTGTCGCCTCACAGCAAGAAGGTCCTGGGTTCGATCCCCAGGTGGGGCAGTCCAGGTCCTTTATGTGTGGAGTTTGCATGTTCTCCCCGTGTCCGTGTGGGTTTCCTCCGGGTGCTCCGGTTTCCTTCCACAATCCAAAGACGTTCAAGTGAGGTGAATTGGAGACACTAAATTGTCCATGACTGTGTTCGATATAACCTTGTGAACTGATAAATCATGTGTAATGAGTGACTACCGTTCCTGTCATGAATGTAACCAAAGTGTAAAACATGACGTTAAAATCCTAATAAACAAACAAACATTGGTTACATTCATGACAGACACGGTAGTTACTTGTTACACAAGATTCATCAGATGATCAAGTCTTTAATGTCAAACACAGTCAAGGACAATTTAGTATCTCCAATTCACCTCACTTGCATGTTTTCGGACTGTGGGAGGAAACCGGAGCTCCCGGAGGAAATCCACAGACATTAGGAGAACACGCAAACTCCACACAGAAAGGACCTGGACCGCCCACCTGGGAACCAAACCCAAGACCTTCTTGCTGTAAGGCGACAGTGCTACCCACCAAGCCCCCGTGCTGCCCAATACGTGCCACAAAGAGTGGTGTTCCTTATAAAGTGGAAAATGCATAATGAATGCATCTCTGTGTAAAATAGTTTAGTATTATCTTGGGGAAGCACAGTGGCTTGGTGGGAAGCACTGTCGCCTCACAGCAAGAAGGTCCTGGGTTCGATTCCCAGGTGGAGCGGTCCGGGTCTTTTCTGTGTGGAGTTTGCATGTTCTCCCTGCATCTGTGTGGGTTTTCTCTGGGAGCCCACGACTGTATTTGGCATTAAAAACCTGAACTGATGAATTATGTGTAACCAGTAACTACCATTCCTGTCATTAATGTAACCGAAGTGTGTAAAACATGCCGCTAAACTCCTAATATCAATAATAAATTATCTTACATCTTGTGAAAGGTACAGATGCTGCTAAACGGCTAAGGGCTGAGGGCAGTGATAGCTCAGTGGTCAAGGTACTGGACTAGTAATCAGAAGGTTGCCAGTTTAAGCCCCACCACCACCACCACCACCAAGTTGCCACTGTTGGGCCCCTGAGCAACCCTCAACTGCTTAAAATCAGGTTTAGTCATAACTGTAAGTCGCTTTGGATAAAAGCATCTGCTAAATGCTGAAAATGTAAATGTAAACGTTACAGGTTAACACAGAAATCTGAGAAATCCTGATGGTTGATAAACTCGTTCTGTAACCTTCTGATTATTCTGTGCATTTTATACACGCTCAGTGATAAAAGGGTTAAAGCTGGGTAATTAGAGCAGTGCCTGGTGTGGCTCATTCAGCCCTGGAGCACTTAGGCAGTCTGCAGGCAGTGCTGGCATTTGAGGAATCCCAAACGTGTGACTGACACCCATTAGCCAAAATCCTCACAGAGGAGAAGAGAACAAGGGAGGACCGGAAAAAGCAGAAGCAGAAGCAAGAGAGGAAAAAACAATTAGGAAAAACAATAAACACAAAAGAGAAAGATTACTGGGAGAACCTTTTTAATTAGTGAATTCACGTGTTCTAGCCACAGCAAATGCTAGGGATGTAACGATACACTCAAACCACAATGCGATACGGTTCACGATACTGGGTTCACGATACGATCTTTTCTTGATTTTTTTTAAACAAAATTAAATTGAAGACAAATGATGACAATTTCCTTTTATTATTTCTCTTTTTAAGAAAATCTAATAAAATACTATATTTGTGGCTGCTCAGGCGGTAAAAACACTCACTCGAACCAGAGCTGGGATCTCGAATACATCGTATCGAATCTCAGCTCTGCCTGCCGTCTAAGGCTGAGCGGCCACATGAACAACGATTGGCCTGTTGTTCAGATATGGGCGGGACTAAGCCGGATAGGGTCTCTCTCTCATGACTGGTGCAATTACGACCTCTGCTGGCTGATTGATGGCGCCTGCACAGAGGCGGGGAAAAGAGTGCGCTGATCAGGGTGTGTCTCTCCGTAGACAACACTGAGCTGCACTGCACTCGGCAAAGTGTGGGTGATAAGATGCATACGGCATGAAGCCCACGTGTCAGGTTAGCTTCGTTCTCCTCAATCAGGGTGGGGATCGGCATTGGTGGAAAGGAAGCATGACGCAATCGGGCAATTGGATGCGCTAAAGAGGGAGAAAATGCATAAAGAAAAAAAAAATACTGTATTTGTGCTTATCTTTTATTTATCAAAATAATGAATACCCTTTTATCTGAGGTAGGTACAAACTCAAATGAAATTTTAATACAAATCCTAAATGAATAATACAAATAAAGAAAGTATCCTCACATAAATAAATTTGGCTGAAAAATTTCAAACCTGGCAACCCTGTAGTGACGTCAACCAGGCGAGGTGAATAGCACCAGTGCCCCTCTGCTGTTTAAAGTGAATATCGATTATTATCTTAAATAAATAACCAATTCGAATCGTTGGTTCATTTTTAACTGTCTTGTGGTGCATGGATACATCCCTAGAAAGTCGATTATATACAGGAAATTATATTCTTCTAACTTTGGAGCAGCAGTTTAGGTAAGACCTTTTTCTGGTCCAGCATTATTGTCCCCTGTGAAGAAAAGCTTGGTTTAAAGAAACTCCAGCCTGCACAGAGCCCTGACCTCAGTCCCACTGAACAGCTTTGAATTGAACTGGAACATCAGTTGATGCTCTTAACCAACATCAGTGCCCAGCAATACAAATGTTCTTTTAAGTAAATGGGCACAAATTCCACCCAGAACATACTTCAAAGTCTAGTGAGCAGCAAGTAACAAGAAAGACAAAGAAAGGAATAAAGCGCAAATGAATCGTGTAAAATAGAAAAGAAAAAAAAAGAGAAAATAGAAATAAAAAATAAAATAAAGAGAAGTGTAAAAGGAATGATACAAGAGAAAATAGCAAACAAGAAAGGGGAAGCACAGAGATAAATAACCTAAAACAAGGGAAACAAATGTTGCCAATTTCTGTTAACTGGTAAGCGGGAAGTTTAAAGCGACCCATTAAAATGTAAAACACATCACAGTTTTATATCAAGCCTTCATGCTTCACAGGTTAATAAACAGCGTGATGTTGTGAACGTGGCAGTAATGTAGAGCAGTGAGATGAACAGAAACACAGTAAACAAAACCAGTTCAGCGTTCAGAATGTAGATTTATCCCGGGTCAGGGTTGTGGTGGTTCTGGCTTTCCTTAGTTACCTGGGACAGGATTCTAATCCATTGTGGTGCTGTGGTTATGTCTTAAAGAGGAGGTCTATCACGTCTGTGTCTAGACGCCGACAGCACCACTGGGGATTCAAACCCTAAATCCCATCTGTAGTGGGCTGGCACCATTTACCACCGCACCACCCAAGCACCCGCTGACTAAACATGCTACTCATGAGAGAATAGCTTTATTAGGATAGCTCAGCAGTTAAGGTATTGGACAATTAAATTAAATAAGGTTGCCAGTTCAAACCTCAACAGGTTGCCACTGTTGGGCCCCTGAACAAGGCCCTTACACTTCAGTTGCTCCAACTGAATTCAGTCGTAATTGTAAGTCGCTCTCAATAAAAACATCTGATAAATGTTAATGTAAATGGAAATATGCAGTTGCTCAGTATTATAAGCCTCTAAACCTCTAAACTGGGGCAGGATGCTAAATATCCACTTGGATTAAGTTTAACATGCATTCAGTCTACACTGAAGCTTCACTGTTTTATTTACATTTTATTTACATCCATTATGTAAATTATATAAAGGAAATAACATTTCTACTCGAATTAGAAACTGCAAATGATGCTACAGACTGTAGTTGTGCTCTAAATTGAAACCAAGCATCAGCTTTTGGAAATGAATAAAAATGAGTGATTGCCTGCTAAGGTAGAGCAGCGGTAAAACACGCTAGCACACCAGAGCTGGGATTTCGAATACATCTTATCGAATCTCAGCTCTGCCATCCGGCTGGGCTGGGCGGCTATATGAACAACAATTGGCTGTTGTTCATACAGGGTTAGGGAGCCAGAGAGGGACCTCATAACTGATGCAATTATGACCTCTGCTGGCGTCTGCACAGAGTCGAGGAATAATGTTGATCAGGGTGTGGCTCTCCGTGCACAGAGCCGATTCGCATATGAACTCAGTTGGTGCAGGTGAAAAAATGCAGTCGGCTACTGCACACGTTTCGGAGGGGACGTGTGTCAGTTCGCTCTCCTCAATCAGGGGCGGGAGTCAGCACCAGTAGAGAGGAAGCATGATGCAATTGGGTAAAAATTGGATGCACTAAAAATCGAGAGAAAACGGTACAGTAATTAATAGCATTAATCAAACAATGCCCGTCTTTCTTAGTAATCAGTTAACCGGTTAATTATTGGCATCCCTACAATAAGCCAAAAGAAAGGTAAAGAGGTAAAGAAGGAAGATCAACAAACAGTTAGCAGGGTAAACTCTGGGAAAGAGTCGGCAAACAGAAACACGTAGAGGAGGCCAAAAGTGTGAGTAAGAAGTGAGAAAGGAAATAAGTGAGGTAATTAGAACCAGAAAAAAAGCCTAAAATAATAATAATAAAAAACAACATAGATCCTACTAGCACAGAGAGACATTTAAAAACAATAAAAAAAAGTCCTAACAGGAAAATAAAATGAATAAAGCTGAAGAGGAGTAAAAGAATGAAGCACAGGGTAAAGAGAGAGTAAAAGATCAGGAACAGAAGTGTAGAGGTGTGTCTGCTGTGGAATTCCTCTCGACTGAGCAAACAGTTTACTCAAAACAGCACTGAAGAGAAAACCGTGATGGAAAGATCACTGAGAGATTTTGACACATGCTGACACACATGCAACAGCTTGTGGAATCCAGGTCACAAAGGAATGAAATTGAGCATGAAGTTTGGAGGGGTGGGGGGTGTTTGTGCTGAGGCTAACTAAACACTCGCCACTTAATTAGGAACGCCATATTAATACGAGGTACAGAGTGAACCTGAAGGGGAAACCAGGCTGTTCTGTAAAAGTGTTTTACAGCCGCTCGGGTGGCGCAGCGGTAAAAACACACACTGTTCACCAGAGCTGAGATCTCGAACACATCGTATCGAATCTCGGCTCTGCCATCCGGCTGAGGCTGAGCGGCCACATGAACAACGATTGGCCTGTTGTTCAGATAGGGGCGGGATTAAGCCGGAGGGGGACTCTCTCTCAGACTAGTGCGATTACGACCTCTGCTGGCTGGTTGGTGGCGCCTGCGCAGAGATGGGAGAGGAGTGCGGTAGAGGGTGTGGCTCTCCGTACACAGCGCTGTACCGCACTGCGCTCGTCAAGTGTAGGTGATAAGATGTTCGATTGCTGTACACGTGTCGGAGGGGGCGTGGAGCAGCATCGTCCTCCCCAATCAGGAGCAGGGACCAGCATTAGTGAGAGGATGATTGACGGGTAGAAATTGGATGCGCTAAAGTGCATGTTTTACATGACATGACATCCATACTGGTCAAGAAAACACTGATTGGAGGTTTTGACGTTTAAAGTTTTGAGCTCTTTTTTCACCAGGCAGTGATGGATTCCTGCATGGAGCTTTAACACCCCACACTTCAGAACACACTAGACTGAAGTGTCCCTCGACCATTCATGAAGCCACTGTTGCAGTGATCAAACCTGTTGCACACCTGAACTCGGTGAACAGGACAGATTTGGCCTTCCCTAGTGTAAATTCTGAGAAATTGTTGATAGTCCAAGGGGTTGACAAAATTGCAAGTCTTAGGGTGCATTCACATGAAAAGCGGCAAACCCGAGAGCCTCAGCACAAACTGCAGCTTTGCTCAGTGCTTGGCACCACGACACGAATGAGCACTTGCCTGAAAATAACAAATCCACTTTCAAAGTGTCCACACGTCTCTGTGTTTAGCTCTATTTTCCTCACTGTTTCACTTTTAAACTTAGTGTTATAGCTCGGGGTTCTGAGAAATTGTGAGAATCAGCTTTTCCGAGAGTCTAAAACACTTATCGTTAAAAAAAGCTTAATGTGGTTTAATGTACTAAAAGAATGACACGGGAAACTTCTCTTAATTATAACTGCTCATAAGTTCTCTCCACTAATGAAACCCCTTGGCCGTTGTTTTAATACAGTAAGTCACGTTAAGTTTTGTTCACATTAAGCATTGTTCACATTAAGCATTGTTTGTACTGTCCGAACTGATTTTATCACATCATATGAAACAGTTCGTCTCACTGGAGGCGCTTTAAAAAAAGACCCAGTGGCAAACTGGGTCAAAGGTCAATCAGGTGAACTTTGAGCGTTGCGGCAAGCTAAGCAGCACCGCATCACTCCATAGGAAACAACGGCACAGCCAGCGCAAAAGCAGTTTTACCGCTTCTCATGTGAATGCACCCTTAACTTTGGACACCCTTTCCCAAGGCCCACAGGGAAACCTGTGACAACTGGTAACTTTACCAAGGTGGTAGACTTTTCTCAGAAGATGGAATATTGTCTCTAAGGAAGATCATAAAGCAACAGAAGTGCTCACCACTATCTGATTCAAAATCAACCACACATCAGCTCATCTCATCTTCTCAGCTGAGGACACCAAACAATGATCAAAATCGCTTACATTCAGAATTCAGAATTAGCATCTGGTACATTTTCACCCCTTTAACAGCACAGATTTCTGTGAACAGGAAACCGTTTACTTGCAAGCGGCTCTGAAAAAATGAAAGATGAACTCTGTACAGGATACGATCAAAGAGACGAGCGTAAGGTGAAGCCTGCAAGGTGCAGCCAGCAAAGTGTACACAGGGTCAAGACCACTGGAGCTCAAGACCTCAACATGTACTTTGCCAATAATAGACGGTGTCTGTGGCCTAGACGCTTATGTCAAAGATGTCTGTGCGTGTGTGTATTTTTAACCCAGTTATCCAGAGGGATTAAGCAGGTCAGACCTCAGCCCTTGAACAAGTGTAAAAATCCACCAGCATGAATTATTTCACAGTCAGAATGGAAATATTGTGGAACGTGCAGATTTAGAAATGCCTGAAATGAACCCGAGTAAATACACTGCTGAAGTATAAATACCCTAGCAGGGGACAAGCATAACACAGTGATTTTATTAATTCTGCACCGATTCTTTCCCTGTGACTAAATGATCAGAGCACATACTTTTGTAGAAGATACTTGACTGTAGAAGATCTTATGCAGCTGTAGCCTAGTGGTCAAGGTATTGGACTAGTAATTGAAAGGTCACTGTTCAAGCCCCACCACTGCCAGGTTGCCATTGTTGGGTCCTTAAGCAAGGCCCTTAACCCTAAATTGCTTAGACAATATACAGTCAAAGTACTGCAAGTCACTTAAAAAAAAAAAGCCCCTGCTAAATGCCGAAAATGTAAATGTTATGCCATTAACACCAATGAAGCAAAACATTAGGACCACACCCCATCATGTCCAGGCATTACTAAATGTTGGGCTGATGGAAGCTATTCAAAGTAGATGTGTTGACTGCAGCAGATATGGACAGAATAAGGACCTAAAAATGGTATGGCCAGATGACTGCATTGATGCATCTCCAGAAAAGCAACAGGTGCTCACAGACCACACTCAACCAAAGCGAATACCCAAAGACAAGTCTATTTCCATATTGAAGGTTTTTAATGGCCGGTAAAACACACTAGCACACCAGAGCTGGGATTTCAAATACATCGTATCGAATCTCAGCTCTGCCATCCGGCTGGGCTGGACGACTATGTGAACAACGTTTGGCTGTTGTTCATCCAGGGTGGGGAGTTGGATAAGGACCTCATAACTGATGCAATTATGACCTCTGCTGGCTGATTAATGGCATTTGCACAGAGTAGAGGAATAAGGCGTTGATCAGGGTGTGGCTCTCTGTGCACAAGGCTGATGGCATATGAACTCAACTCATGCAGGTGAAAAAATGCAGTCGGCTACTGCACATGTGTCGGGTCAGTTCGCTCTCCTCAATCAGGGGCGGGGGTCAGCACCAGTAGAGAGGAAGATTGGACATGCTAAAAATCGGGAGAAAAGGGAGGGGAAAAATGTGTCTGTTTTAGCTGAATGGTCACATGACCTGCAGGTCAAGCTGACTGATTTCAGAGCTGACAAGACACTTTTAAGGTCAAATATGGTTCGGGTGACACAGCAGTCACATCAAGTTCAAGTTATTAAATTCTTAGTGGCTGAGTGCTTAACAGACATGATTGGCTGTGTGATGAAGGATTCTCCACATTGGTGCTGCATTAGCAACTTCTTATTCATGGTCATGTTGCCGGCACAAATAGCGGAGGACCACATGGGGCATAGCGTGACTGGCCAGTGTAATGATGCGGCTGGCAAATTCACACGTTTCGGAGGGGGCGAGTGCTAGTTTGTATCCCTCCTCGACCAGTGTACGTACAGGAAATTGAAAATGGCTAAACTAACAGTAAAAGATGGGGACAGTGACAAAATAAAATCGGGACATACTGCACACACACATACAGAGCAATCGAAATCGAAACTGAATGTAGGTGTGATTTTAGGTGTGGCAAAAAAGAGTCATAGTTTTGAACCATGACACACGTCCACACCCGCTCTCAGTGAGAAATCAATTCTCACAACAAGGTCTAGACGCAAACACAACGTACTGCTTACATCAGCATGGACACAGCACATCTCGGCTATCGGGTTCAGTTATTGTTGGTAACAGACATAATCATGGAGGCTTGCTCCTAAAAATATTCCCCCCTCTGTTTTTAGCAACAGAAATGAAACTGCACATAGAACCAGAAATACTGATGCCAGGAAACTGGTAACTGCTTTATCATTGTTTTTATACCCAGTAATAAACATCTATACAATATGGGCAAAGATATGTGAACACCCCACAACCCCTAAACCCACAGTATCAATAACAGCATCCACTCTTCTGGAAAGACTTTTATGAAGATTAGAGTTTGTAGTGTGTGATGTTGGATCACAAGGCCTGGCTTAAAACAGACATTCCAATCCATCCCAAAGGTGTTCAGTAGGGTTGGAGACAGGACTTTGGGCAGGCCACTGAAGTTACCTTTACTAAACTCGACAAACAAAACACAAATTTGGCTCTATCCACCCATCAGTTTGTGACCTAAAGCTTAAGCACAGCTGGATTACGCAGCAGGACGACGATCCGAAACACACAAGCAAGTCCATTCAATCACGAGGAGGAGGGAAAAATATAACAGTGCACACAGCTTTAAATCATATTCTGGCACATTGTGATGCCAAATTCCATGCATATCTGTGTTTGGATATGAAATCCATTTTTCTCTCAAGATTCCATCATCCAGTCCATGTTCACCCACATCACAGCTTCCATAACACAAAACAGTACACGCTGTGTAGATGACCATCAGAGCATTTTATAATCAACAGAAATATTCGTATTTGCAACAATTCACTGTGATGCAGGCTTGTTCTACTGAGTCAAGTTCAGGAAACCCTGAGACGTCTGACATATATAAACCTTAAACATGTTCCAAAAGAAAAGTTTGGATTACGTAAAAATGGTGAAGTAACATAATTGAACGGTGGCCAAATACAGTCATATAGAAACTACAACATGAACTTGTTCCATCATTTCTTCTTTCAGTGTTTGCAGCATTTTAGATGTTTTTTCGCTGGGATCTGTGACCTCCTGGAAGTCGTTGAGCCCTTGGACAAATTTTAGGGTGTATTCACCCCTGTTTCAAATTACCTCCATTTAAAGGTAATGTATCTCCCTGTGGTTCATCAGAGTTTTAAAGTCAAATATTGTTAGACCCCTTTTCAGATAATTAAAACTGTTTTTTTATCATACCTCTCAAAGACATCCGTTACCTATTTCAGTATTCCAGCTTTTCCACTGGCAGCTGAAATAGCTCAGATAGGAGAGCGTTAGACTGAAGATCTAAAAAAGGTCCATGGTTTAATCCCGGGCTTCGGCAGTAAAAGGGCTGTTTCAAAACATCTTAATCCATCCACCCATCCATCCACTGATCCATCCACCGATATCCATTCATCCATCCATTCATCCATCCATCCATCCATCCATCCATCCATCCATCTCAGCCATATGTAACAATATGCCTCCATTCAAAGTCTTTTTATTTAAGTCCCTTAGATTGCAATGTCAAAAGTTACGCCAACAGCCAGTAGACGTTTAAAACGTAATATTTAGTGACTCAAGTGACACCAGGGTATTTTACCTACCTGCAGTTCGGCGGAGGATCCAGCATGATGTCAGCTAGCTCCTTCTGAATTCTGAACAAACAAGCAAACAAAAACACTTAAGTAATGACTAAGACATTGCATCTGTAGTAAAGCTGCATCGTAAAACAAGTGCCCTTCCATAATGTAAATCATTTTTTTATATATATATAATTAAAGCCAGTATGTAAATGAAGCAAACAACTCCATGTAATTTACTGATGCAACCTCAGGATGTAGATAAGTGGGCAAGAGCATGTGTTTGGTACACCAACAAAACAGTACAGGCCAGAATGCTTGACCCCTGTAGTAAAAGTGTCAGGTGGATGCTCTGTGTGTGTATGTGTGTGTGTGTGTGAGCGTGTGGAGCTATTTTTCACTGGCATGGTTGAGATCTTTCCCTTAAAAAGAAGGGTCACTAGTTGCATTGAGCTGTGGTGACAAACCCCAAAAAATAAAACAAATCTGGCAGGTTAGTGCACTCCACCACAATCCTTTATATACTTGAAGAGAAAACATTTTTTGGGTTGAACTGTGTATGACCCCATTACTGTTTCAGCTGTTGTCTTACTAAGACACTATTATCTAGTACCCCAACAATGCCATGGAAAAAAGTGCCAAATAAATAAACAAATACTTATGATTTCAATAGCGTAGAGAATACTTCGCTTTGACCTCAGATTCTGCTTAATGCATCTTCAGATGGCTGCGGGTTTACCCACCACTGCTATTTCAAATTCTTATTTCCTCACCCACTGCCACAGATGTTTCCTCTTATGACCCTTTCATAGTCTGACTTGTTATAAGTTCTGTTAGTCAGACAGCGGACACGCCCCACACAAGCCTTATACATACATACACTCACCAGCCTTTTCATTAGGTTTACCCACGTACTCTGTACATATGTTGGCCTTTTTAAAGCACCACCTACTAGGGATGTCCCGATCCGATCTCAAAGATCGGGATCGGGGCCGATCAAGGCATTTTTTAATTGATCGGAATCGGCTTTACTAATCCCGATCTTAATCCCGATCTTTTGTGTTACGTCAGCATGTCCGCTGTGTGGAAATACTTTAAATTGAAAAGTAAAACAAGTCCAGCAGTGAAGTGTAACGTCTGCAGTGTGAGCGTTTCACGAGGCGGTGGGAGCAGAGCTGCGTTCATGTGTGAGAGTGTGTGCGAGTTAAGGATCACACCGGTTTACAAAACAACGTAGTGATGCACTCGTTTAATAAAGAAATAAATGCACAGTATATTCACATATTGTCGGGAGCAGAACACTTTATTAACTTCTGTTACGGTACCGAATAGCCGACAGTTGAGTCAAGCACGCTATTTCATGTTCTATGGAAGGACTAAAGGGTCAAAACACACTCACTTCGTGTACAAACGTCCATCAAACCATTGTCACAATACAAGCACTTTAAGAACTGGCTTTCCTTCATAACAAGAGCCTTTCCATTTTATTTTGGTATTCAGGTTTTACTGTAATGCTTTTAAGTAACTTTTTTTCTTATATTCAAGTTAAGCTGCTTTCTGTTCATTTTTTTTCTTTGAATGTAAAGTTTAAAGTAAAACTAATTATCTCACTCATTTTGATTGATTTTGTAAAAATACAAAAACATTAAGCAATAGCTTGGATGCAGCATTTTTCCCTTCAGCACTGCAGAGCTATTTAGTTGTTAAACATATACACTGGATTAATTTGAATAATTGTAATGTACTTGAAGTGTGAACAGTATTATCCAGTTCTTATCTAGACAATGTCTAAAAAATACAAGTATCGTTTGAGAATCGGTATCGGATCGGGATCAAAATTAATAATCGGGATCGGTATCGGGAACAAAAAAACGTGATCGGGACATCCCTACCACCTACTATATGGATGCACTTTGCAGGTATACAAGAACTAACTTTATGCCTGCTGTTGCTCAGGTTGGTTTGTACATCCTTCTACCACAACTATTACTCAAAAGAGACTCAAATAGGCCCCTTGTTGACCCACTATGTGGATAGTGGGCCGTTCTCAGCACTGAAATGACACTCTAGTGGTAATGACATGGTTGTGTTTTGTACCAGTATGAGGGTAAAAACACAGCAGTGTTGTGGGGATTTTTAACACCTTTATGTCAATTCTGAATTAAATGGATTTGTTCTAATTAAAGCTGTGAGTAAGAGTAACAGAAAAACAGCTTAAGTCTTTAACTTTATACTTACAGGGTATGTGTTCCTAATAAAGAGACCAGTAAATATGAACCATATTTAGGGGGGAAAAAAAAGATCTGCAGCTGTACTTAATACACTTACATCATAACACACCATACTATCACATCACTACCATGTTAGTGTCATTACACTGAGAATGGTCTAGCACCCAATAACATCTGATCAGTGGATGCTCTATATGTAAGGTCCTACCTAATTCACGGCCGTGAAAAATGCGTCACGGACCGTAAAAGGAGCCGTTTCCCATGTAAAATGCAATTTGCTTTGAAATTCGAAATGTAAGGTTTAGCGATTTAAAAAATTTTTTTCGCAAAGTGTATGAAATGTGAGGCGCAATATACGGCGTTCCTACTAATCATACGAAAATTAAGTTAGTGTGACAGACTTTTCTGTGGTGTAGTGTCCTGACAATGTTTGATGTAGGTGTTTACGTATTGAGTGCATTGTGTCCCTTTGGGGATTCCATAATCAATGGAAAAGTGTGCTTCTCTACACACGTGATCATCTCTGTGTAGTCTGTGCTGTGCCTCAAAAGAACAAAGCTCCTGATATGATGTTTGTCTATGTACAGTTTCTTTCTTTCTTTATAAACTTAGCAAACTCTAAAGACGCTTGGTTACACGAACAAGTCTAAAGCAGCGAAAATTACACAACTCGGGTTCATAAGTTTGGAAAACTTACAACCAGTTCAGTGGATGCAGTGGTCAGTGTGTCTAGACACGGATGAATTTTAGGTTTACATTTAACTATTAAGGTAGCTGTGCTGTGTATTTTAGCTTCCATTTATTCTATCATGTGTGGGTTTTTTTTTGTTTTGGTTTTTTAATCTAGGTCTATGAAACTAAGCACATTTTCCCATGAATTTAGCAGAGACCTATTTATGAGCCTCTCTTTCAAATCATGTACAAGATAAAGTGTACAGAGCAACCCACAAGCACATACATGACAGGTGTAGGTCATAAAATGTCCAATAAACATAACTAAAAGATGGGTGAATCTAATAAAGTGGCTGATAAGTGTAACCACAAGTGCCAATTTAAGAAAGTCAGTAGTTTTACTATCAGCATTTCTCACCTTTTGGCACTGGTTGAAAGTAGTTTAGATTTGTTACTCATGGTGGATTTGCTCTCTTTTTTCTTGTTAGGCGTGTCTTTGTCTGACTGCTGATGGACGAAGGAGGAGGAGGATGATGAGGAAGAACTTGATCCGGCAATGGAGTCCTCGTCAGACATCCTCACAACCTTGAAAGAAAAAAAAAAACAGAAGCTAAGCACCATAATGTGTCACAACTTTTCACACCACTACTACATATACTGTAAAAGTTATTTGGGGTCCCAAGCTGAACCCTAAAGTCTTCTATGGAAGATTGCCTTTGTCTTATATACATATACACGTGTACAGTACAACAAAACTCTTTCTTCCCATATCCCAGCTTGCCTGGAAGCTGGGGTCAGAGCGCAGGGTCTACCATTGTACAGCACCTCTGGAGCAGAGAGGGTTGCTCAAGGACCCAAATGGCAGCATAGCAGAGCTGGGATTCAAACTCTCAACCTTTCGATTAATAGCCCAAAGCTCTACCCACTAGACTACCTCTGTCCTAAAAAGAACCAGTAACAAAAGGTATCAATTAGAACCCCTTTACATTAACAAGAACTCTTGATGATTTAGAATGGCCACTTTCTAAAGAAATTGTTGCACTAAGACAGGCTCCATTTAGCACCCTATAAGTTAGGTGAACCATTGAGGGTTCTATAAAGAACATTTTACCACAAAGGGTGTTAATTGCCCCTTTCTGTACATGAGCTTACAGATGCCCGAGGCTGGGCAGCAGAAAGAAAAGATTAATCTAGTAGAGGGAAATACGGCTAAACATATTAATGTAAGAAGTCTGTGAGAAGGCAAGTTCTCCCCGTCTCCCTGGGTTTCTTCCAGGTGCTTCGGTTAAATATTCAGAAGATGGATTGGCTACTCTAAAATGTTTTCAATTGTGAGTAAATGTGTGATGCTCTGCACTGGACTGGGGCCCTGTCTTATACATTTCCATGCCTTGCAGTTAGTGCCGTCAGACCCCCGGGACCCTGACACAAACAGCTACTGTAATTATTTATATGAATTATTCATCTTATTATTATTTATGATGTAATCAGGTGGCACAGCAGTCGCAAGTTCGATTCTCAGCAGAGCCACCGACCTGGCCAAACGACCACACGAACAAAGTTAGCCGTGTTTGAGGGGAGGGACGGTCTGAAGGGAGGGAAGGTCAGACAGGATCTCATCCTACTGCTACTGTAATATGCGGTCTCCGTGACGTGGGTGTCTCCATGCGGGATTTGGCTCTGTGTGGAAAGCCAACACTGGCAGGTGATAAGAAGTGGCAACAGACTGGACACGTGTCAGATTAAATTTAATGGCTTGGTTGGTCCTTGGGACTGACTACTTTAAACAGCTCCTAGGTACGAGTAAGTGAGTAAGAGGGAACGTTTTTCAACCTATAATTCATTGGCAACTTGTCCAGTGTTTGAGTGGCATCAGACCCACTGAAACCTTGATCTGCACAGAACAGTTGATGATAAAAAAAATGCAGAATGCAGATTTGCTAAACAAACTTAATCAAGCAGTAGAACAAGAAAGAAAACATCAATATGAACGACAGATCATCATACAATTAGAAACCACAAAAATCACCACAAAGAGCTAAAACTATTTGGCCACAAAAAAAATTATACATTTGGCATCTCGAAATGTTCTACATCCTGTAGCTCTGGGAAAACCCTAAACATTCAGTTCATAGCCTATAAACTAAACTGAACAACTGTCCTACATTTAAAAAGGATAACAACTATCCCCTAAATGAAACCCTGGGACAGATTTTAATAGTATATTGTACAACACTGTGTGAACCTGCTCTTATCACAGGCTGGATGAGTAATTTCATAACTCAGTGGCTTATGAAGAGATTAGCCTGCTCTGCTGAACCACGTTTGCTTTGTATGCACGTCTGGAAAGATTCTGTATTTATTCGGAATGTACACAATAATGGACTGACATCGGCTTTGTCAATGTAGGAAAATGATTAGAAGGTTGATTCTTCACATTAACTGTAAAGACAGGGTGATTGTTTAGAAAATCTAAATTGTGTCCAGCGAATCCCCTGAAAATTAGATTAAAGATTAAAACTGAAAACACCAAGATTTTGTAGTTTGTTTGTTTATTAGGATTTTAACGTCATGTTTTACACTTTTGGTTACATTCATGACAGGAACGGTAGTTACTCATTACACAAGGTTCATCAGTTCACAAGGTTATATCGAACACAGTCATGGACAATTTAGTGTCTCCAATTCACCTCACTTGCATGTATTTGATTGTGGGAGGAAACCGGAGCTCCAGGGGGAAACCCACGCAGACATGGGGAGAACATGCAAACTCCACACAGAAAGGACCCGGACCGGACCGCCCCACCTGGGGATCGATCGAACCCAGGACCTTCTTGCCCAAGATTTTGCTGAACCACTGGTGCTTGCACAGAACATTTTTATCTTTTGAGATGTTATTTATTTGTGTATTTATTTATTATGTTTTTTAAGACAAGTTACAGGTGGTCAAAGAAAATCACAGCGCAACCGGACAACTTTCACTGCACATGACATGACATACAAGTTCTAGTTTTGATGGGAAGTAGGCACAGTTGAACAGCTTGTTGAGTGGGTTGAGCACAGCAACATGGGCATAGGGGACCTTGGTTTAAAAATCCCCTCTGGTTACAGTCCGTTACAGGTTTTTATCTGGAAACCCGTTGTACTGGAAAAAGGGGGGGGTGGGTATCTCAGTTTTCTCACAATTACTAAAAACACACAGAAGGTGAATTCTAAATTGCTCCTGTGTGCGAGTAGGAAGGTGAATGTTGGGCTTGGCACATAAATGCTTCGAGGTACGTAAAATCAATTTTAGATGTTGCTGCATATCAAATGGTGTCAGGACGGCACTCCTGATGCAAGGCATGTAAAAGCTGAATCCTCCGTGTCTGTATGCCTTCTTCTAGGCTCAAACTGTAATTGTGTTACAATTACACATTATAGGCATATCATAAAAGAGCAGTTTAATAAAAACCTTACCAAGCCAGCACTGTTTTAGAAGTACAAACATATTTATGACCGTTTGTTTGTTTACTAGAATTTTAACGTCATGTTTTACACTTTTGGTTACATTCATGACAGGAACGGTAGTTACTCGTTACACAAGATTCATCAGTTCACAAGGTTATATCAAACACAGTCATGGACAATTTTGTATCTCCAATTCACCTCACTTGCATGTTTTTGGACTGTGGGAGGAAACCGGAGCTCCCGGAGTAAACCCACGCAGACACAGGGAGAACATGCAAACTTCACACAGAAAGGACCCTGACTGCCCGACCTGGGGATCGAACCCGGGAGGCGACAGTGCTACCCACTTAACCACCACACCACCCCCTACGACTGAAACCATGGAAAAGTGAAATCGGCCTTGGGACCGACACCCTCCAACACCGTCAACCCTGAGAGTACTAACTTTTATAACCGCCATAGATATGGGTACACTTCATTAGCCTGTGTTAGTATGTTCTTTGCCCAAGTGTGTTGCCCTTACACCGACCAGGATGAGGGGGTTTGTAAAAACCAAACAACAGAATATTATTAAGCTACACAAACTCAACCGAGCTGCAGTACTATAAAGATTTTTCATTTTCAATCGGCCAGTGTATCCTGGTCTGGGTCACAGCAGGCCCATTTCCACCAGGAAACACTGGGCACAAGGCTTGAAGACCTTGAACAGGGTGCCAACCCATCGCAGAACTTTAAATATATGAAAAATAAAGATACTTTTTAACTTTAGATATGTATCCAATGTTTACAAAACACATAATGAGGGGAAAAATAGGGGGAAATTTAACCATTACTATGAAATCAGATTAACATCCAAGCAGTTGCTTGATACAAAAATCCTTTAGATTCCGAAGAACCAAAACATCTAGAAACAAAAGAGAAACTTTTTAAAGAACCAAAAATGTTGTAGTTCGACACCTTCTAGTTAAATAAAATATTAATTTTGCACCCTGGAGCGTTGCACAATGATTACACTTAAATATATGACACATTGGCACTAGGCAGTTGTAGCCTTGTGGTTAAGGTACTGGACTAGTGATCAAAAGGTTGCTGGTTCAAGCCCCACCACTGCCAGGTTGTCACTGTTGGGTCCTCGAGCAAGGCCCTTAACCCTTAATTGCTTAGACAATATACTGTCACAGTACTGTAAGTCGCTTTGTATAAAAGCGTCTGCTAAATGCCGAAAATGTAAAAGTAAACGTAAACCCTTAAATGGTCAAGGAAAACCCGGGATTCTTGTCCTGTGGCCCTGATCCACCTTCCTACTTTGCGCCGTCAGTTAATATACTATTAATGCATTCGTGCAGTCCAGAAGACAACTTTCACCAACGCATGCGGGGTGGCACGGTGGCTCAGTGGGTAGCACTGTCGCCTCACAGCGAGAAGGTTCTGTGTTCGATCCCCAGGTGGGGCGGTCCGGGTCTTTTCTGTGCTGAGTTTGCGTGTTCTCCCCGTGTCGGCGTGGGTTTCCTACGGGTGCTCCGGTTTCCTCCCACAGTCCAAAGACATGCTAGTGAGGTGAATTGAAGATACAAAATTGTCCATGTCCGTGTTCGATATAACCTTGTGAACTGATGAATCTTGTGTAACTACCCGTCTTGTCATGAATGCAACCAAAGTGTAAAACATGACGGTAAAATCCTAATAAACAAACCAACACTTGCAGCCTGTTGTGGCCCACCAAATCAATAATGAACCACTGATGTACCTCATTTTGAGAAAACCCAAGTACAGAACAGGTAAACGAATCATTCTAGCTATACGAGAGGCTCCAGAAGTGTTCAGTATCCAAAGAACCCAACAATAAGCCCTATTTTAGAAGCAGTGTGAGGTAAAATCCAGTATAATGATACGAATAGGAACGTTTAACAAGCTGGATGGATGATTTACTTCATAGCCCAGAAGGCTGTAAAGAGATTAGCCCGGTGACCCGCATGTTTGCTCTGTACGTATGTAAAAGCAGCCTGTGTTTATTTAAGAATCGACACAAAAGTGAACTGAATCGACTCCATGGTGAGAAAATCATAAGAAGCTATTTGTGATTTTTCACGTTAATGAATCAGTTCGGTTAGATGAGGTGAAAACAAGCCGGGGCGACGTCGCGCATTTTCAGGACTCGGTTCACTCTCCCCCCGGCTATTTCCACTCAGTTCGAGTTGAAACTTTCACCGCTATACGTGAATTATGTTGTCATTATTGTATCGTACCGACTCTATAAGCTAAACTACACGGTAAAATCGAATCGAATCGAATCGAATCGGCCGAACCGTGGCGACATTTTACTGACCGTTGGCTTTCTTCACAGCGTCTCGTGCTCAAACACGCGACAGCCAACAACAACAACAGACCGATTCTTCCCCCAATTCCTCCTCATAACCGCCATCACCGGTCCATCACTCGATAAAACAACCAAGCCGTTCGTAATTTAAACCCCAGGTTGAATATTAAAGCATCTTTCGCTACCTTTCTTTGTGTCTGCGCCTCTTCCGCCGCCTCACGCGTGTGCGTTTCTCCTCTCGCCGAGCGGAAGTGCAGTGGCGGTCCGGCCCACAGTGACTGACTGCAGCACCTTCAGCTAACTGCCCTTATGAGCTCCTCCAGCTGAGGAAACCCAGCTCATGGACAGCCATGTTTACTCACAATTATCAGCTTATTCTAATCATTCTATTACAGAAATACTGTTTAACATGTCAAACAATAACGTTTATTTAACCTGAAGCAGAACTGTAACCCACCAAAGGTTTTATTTCCTGCAAGTCCTGCCTGAAGAAGCACCTGAACAACACAAAGCTCCTACTAGTTCATTTCTATTTATTTTACTAACTGCGTCATTAGAGTTACTGTGGGTTCAACACCACCTGAAAACACTGGGCGCTAGTCAAGAATATACCTATACAGGCAAGGACGGATTAAGGATAGTCTGGGCCCCTGGGCCCCCAAAAGCATGGCTAGGGCCCAAAAGCATGGCTAGGGCCCAAAAGCATGGCTAGGGGCCCCAAAAGCATGGCTACGGCCCCCAAGAGGCCCTGGGGTCAAAGTCCCTAATGGTCAGAGGATCCTTAAAATGGAGGGCCCTCGGAAATAAAAATATATTGTATCATAAATGTTGATAGGCATCGCAAAATGTTTTGGGCCAGGGCCCCTGGGCGCTGGCCCCACTGGCCCGGTCAGTAATCCAGCCATGTATACAGGGCACCAGTCTGTCACAGGGCACCCCTAAAATACACATTTACTCACTCACATCTACTGGGGGAGGCACGGTGGCTCAGTGTGGGTAGCTCTGTCGCCTCACCGCAAGAAGATCCTGGGTTCGATCCCCAAGTGGGGCGGTCCGGGTCCTTTCTGTACGGAGTTCTTCCCGTGTCTGCATGGGTTTCCTCCTGGGGACGTGCAAGTGAGGTGAATTGGAGATCCAAAATTGTCCATGACTGTGTTTGACATTGAACTTGTGCACTAATGAAGCCTGTGGTTAACCAGTAACTACATGTCCTGTCATGAATGTAACCAAAGTGTGTAAAACATGACCTTAAAAACCTAATAAAATAAAATAAGCATACCAAAATTATTCAGCTATAGGAAGCCATAAGCAGACAGAGGAAGGCCATTCCGACCCTCCTACTGATAGTGACCAGTAGTGGTGGGCGGATCGATCCAAATATCGATATTATCGATACCAACGTTGGTATTGGAATCGGATCGATACTAGTGTGATGGGATCGATAGTTTAGTTTGACTTTTTCTCAGCTACATTCAGCATGTTTCTCCCATTTCGTCAGAAAGTAAAGTAAAATTATTAAAAAGTATCGGTATCGATATCAGCGATACTGGCCCTGTATTTACTTGGTATTGGATCGAAACCAAATTTTGCAGTATCGCACACCACTAGTGACCAGAGGTGATGATCAAACCCAGATCCTTAGGTTTACCCGGGGAAAACTCATGAACCCTTCATACAATATGGGACATTTTGTATGACTCTTTTTAATCATAAGATAAGATATTCTTTATTTGTCATATATACAAATACAGTACAATGAAATTCTTTCTTCGCATATCCCAGCTTGTTTGGAAGCTGGGGTCCGAGCGCAGGGTCAGCCATCGTACGGCGCCCCTGGAGCAGACAGGGTTAAGGGCCTTGCTCAAGGACCCAACCGTGGCTGCATAGCAGAGCCTGGATTTGAACCGGAATCGTCCGGTTGATAGCCCAAAGCTCTACTCACTAGGCTATCACTGTCCCTAATTTGTCATTTGCCCACTGTCATTTGCTCAAAAGTATGTGGTTGCCATTGTCTGATTCTCCATTTTGAGATGCAGCATACATTTTTAACAGGGGACAGATCAAGCAGAATCAATTTAAGCAACACATTCTGTGTCTGTAAACCAACTCTGGTGTAGTGAGTGGAGAATGAGGCCTGGTATTGTCTTGCTTAAGACAATACCATAACAATGGTAGAGACGACACCTGATGGCATCATGTGTCTCTTAAATTGTGATATAGGCCTTTGCATTAATGGTACCGTTGCACATACTCAAGTCATCCGTGCATATCATATTGGATTTTGCACCCACCAATAACAGTGCGAAAGGTCCTTTTCTTTCTGGGCAGGGAGACGTTGATGTCCATTATTTCTGAAAACAGGCTGAAATGTCTTTTGGTCCATCTGAGATGAGCTTAAGCACAGAAAACTTGGCAGTATTTCTACATAGAATTGGCGTATGGCTTTCCCTTTGCATAATAAAGTTTCAGGTTGCATTTGTTAATGCAGCTTCAGACAGTGTTAAATAACAACAGTTTTCTAAAGTAGTCCCAAGCCCATGTGGCTGTATTTATTGCAATAGCATGCCAGTTGCTCACTAAGGTCATTTAACTGTGGGTTTTTTTTTGGATTTCTCTAGAGTCCCTGAATCTTTTTGCAATAGTATGTACATTTAATAATGAAAGAAAATGTTTACTGCTTTTAAATATGTTTTTACTGAGCACCTGTAGGGGATCACATTTTGTACTAAAGAAATCCTCTAAATGGTATAATGGGGTTTCTTCTAAATAATCATAAAGAGTTACCGTTGACTACCTACCCTATTAAAATGTTTTTCAGAGGTTAAAAGAATCATTTATACTTAAACAACCCTCTTAGTTATGTAAAACGTTCTCTTTTTTCACCTCAAACCACAGTTACAGGTGGAACAACTTGCTCAACCATAAACATAGCTTTAGATTTAGTGTTGGTCTGACCCTAAGTGTCACAGTCACAGCACAACCTCAAGCTAATTGCCTATATGAGCCCCGTCAGCCATATAAAACCAGGCTCATAAACACCCATGTTTACACCATTCACTAAATACTATTAAAAAAAGGGTTTCTCAGGAGTTTTTGTGATGACTGCGGGTCCTTGCAGTATTATTTGTTGCTGTGAGGCACACACTTTACCAACAATCATGTGGACACCTGACCACGAGCTTCTTGGAAATCCTTCTCCAATACCTTTATACTTCTGAGGCTTTGCACAAGATTACGAGTTTCTGCTTTTGTCACAGAGATTGCCATAATGACTGAGTTTCTCCACCACTCATGCCAATGCCTCAATAGTCAGACAGTCAGAAGGAGTCACGATTGCAGTTACAAGAAGGTGAATCCCCACCTGGTCTTCCCTTCCTCAGAAACAACTAATTGTATAAAGCTGTGTGATTTTCTTGCTGAACTCTTAGAAAGAGGAAATCGACCCAGACATGTAGAAAACATGTGAAACTCAGGAGATCGTGACCAAGGGTGAAGACTGAACCCAGATCTTCAGGGTTCATGTTGCTGTATTGCTTTATAAAATATCAAAGTCAAGTCAAAGTCAAAGTTGCTTTATTGTCAAAACTGCAATATGTACAGGACATACAGAGGATTGAAATTGTGTTCCTCTCTGACCCCGCTCTTTCTCTTTTCTGTCCAATTTCCGTATTGCAGGCTGTGGATGTTTTTGTGACTCATTTGTTGCTTAGTTTCTGTTATTTTGGCCACCACTTTTATTTTCCATTTACCATTTTTTTGTGGCTTTGTATTCTATCATCTTGGTTAAGCATCCTACAAATTGGGTTCTTTTTCATTTCTAGTCTGCTACAAGCGACACAGCCAAGTCAAAAGACTCAAAATTTGAAGTGGAGCCGCTCAGGTGGCGCAGCGCTAAAACACGCTAGCACACCAGAGCTGGGATTTCGAATACATCGTATCGAATCTCAGCTCTGCCATCCGACTGGGCTGGGAAGCCACATTAACAACAATTGGCTTTTGTTCAGGGATGGGAAAGCCAGATTAGGGTTCCTCATAACTGGTGCAATTACGACCTCTGCTGGCTGATTGATGGCACCTGCACAGGGTTGGGGAATAATGCTGATCAAGATGTGGCTCTCCATGCACAGAGCTGATCCGCATATGAACTCGCCTCGTGCAGGTGAAAAGAGGCAGTCGGTACTGATTACGTGTCGGAGGGGGCGGGTGCCAGTTGCGAAGCTCCTCATTCAGTAGTGGAGGGTTGTATCAGTAGAGGTGAAGCGTAAAGCGACCAGGGTAATTGGATACGACTGGATTAGGGGAGAAAATTGGTGGGGAAAATCAGAGAAAGAGAGGGGAAAAAATTGGATATATGCACCAAAAGTAGATGAAAAATATTAAATAATAAAATGGGAAGATATTTCTTTTCTTTATTGCACCTTATTAAATATTTGTCTTACAATTTACCTTCTCTAAAGTGCAAATTCAAATATTTCAATTACACCTAAAACAGGCATGTGGGTGGTGAGGTTTATGTAGAACCATTTCTACTAAACAACCCCTTTAAAAGAGATGAACTTTCATTAACATATAAAGGATCCTTTAAGATACAAGCTGAAGAACTCATCTGGAAACACTATCTAATCAAACACTAGCAGGTCTGTATCCACCTCAGCCTAAAAACACTCATGTCTGTAAGTAAAACCACATCAGCAGATCGACCTAACATTACTCCAAAGCTCACTGTGGTTTAAATTAAGTGTGAGTTCAACAAAATTAGGGTAATAAAATGAATGATTTGTTTTGCCCGGCAGTTTAAGCTCCTTGTAAACAAACAAAATGACCATAACATACCAATCATGTAAATGTGTGCAAATGTGATTCCTAACCTCAAAACATGACCTTAATGTCAGATTTTCTGTCTGAGAACCAAATAACAAGTTTAAGTTCTTACATAAAAACCAGATTTAAATAGCTTTAAAATATTTGTATGCAATAGCTTTATTTCAAACAGTGATCTCTACCTCTTTTAAGTCAGAATAAAATTGGATAATGTATTTATTAATTCGATGTCTGTTGTACTACTGCTTTATCCTGGCCATGGTCGCTGTGGGTCTGATTCCTGAAAGCAGGAGACAGACAGACAGGTCACGTCTTAGTAGCTCCGATTGACCTGACTGCATGTCTTTAGACTTGTGGGAGGAAACCGGCATGTAAATATATTCCAAAAAGGTCCATCAGTTACAATTTTACATGAGTGGAGGTAGCTTGGAAAGGAACACACCTATAGTCTATAGTAGGGGTGTCAAACTCATTTTTACAGAGGGCCATATCTGCATTATGGTGGCCCTCAAAGGGCCGATTGTAACGTATCCTCATAAAACAAGAGACTTTTTTCTTCTTGAGCACAAACTTGTATTTACTTTCCAATCTTTCATTAAATTACCTTTCTTCTGCTTCAATTTTCTCTTTTTGTACATTTTGGGATTATTTGTAAATATTTCTCAACATCACTTGTTGGAAAACCGCCTCAGTTAAACGCTGATGTGAAAACACTGCCATCTAGTGGCGGGATGCGGTCACAAAATCGGCATGCATTGTAGGAGATGCAGTTTATGTAAGATTTTACAGTGTATTTTAAGACAATCACACGTCTTTTAAGCTCTCGCGGGCCACATGAAATGACGTGGCGGGCTGGATTTGGCCCATGTGGTCTATAGAGTCTATAGGGGCCCAATTTACAGTGTATCACAAAAGTGAGTACACCCCTCACATTTCTGCAAATATTTCATTATATCTTTTCATGGGACAACACTATAGACATGAAACTTGGATATAACTTAGAGTAGTCAGTGTACAGCTTGTATAGCAGTGTAGATTTACTGTCTTCTGAAAATAACTCAACACACAGCCATTAATGTCTAAATAGCTGGCAACATAAGTGAGTACACCCCACAGTGAACATGTCCAAATTGTGCCCAAATGTGTCGTTGTCCCTCCCTGGTGTCATGTGTCAAGGTCCCAGGTGTAAATGGGGAGCAGGGCTGTTAAATTTGGTGTTTTGGGTACAATTCTCTCATACTGGCCACTGGATATTCAACATGGCACCTCATGGCAAAGAACTCTCTGAGGATGTGAGAAATAGAATTGTTGCTCTCCACAAAGATGGCCTGGGCTATAAGAAGATTGCTAACACCCTGAAACTGAGCTACAGCATGGTGGCCAAGGTCATACAGCGGTTTTCCAGGACAGGTTCCACTCGGAACAGGCTTCGCCAGGGTCGACCAATGAAGTTGAGTCCACGTGTTCGGCGTCATATCCAGAGGTTGGCTTTAAAAAATAGACACATGAGTGCTGCCAGCATTGCTGCAGAGGTTGAAGACGTGGGAGGTCAGCCTGTCAGTGCTCAGACCATATGCCGCACACTGCATCAACTCGGTCTGCATGGTCGTCATCCCAGAAGGAAGCTGACGCACAAGAAAGCCAGCAAACAGTTTGCTGAAGACAAGCAGTCCAAGAACATGGATTACTGGAATGCCCTGTGGTCTGACGAGACCAAGATAAACTTGTTTGGCTCAAATGGTGTCCAGCATGTGTGGCGGCGCCCTGGTGAGAAGTACCAAGACAACTGTATCTTGCCTACAGTCAAGCATAGTGGTGGTAGCATCATGGTCTTGGGCTGCATGAGTGTTGCTGGCACTGGGGAGCTGCAGTTCATTGAGGGAAACATGAATTCCAACATGTACTGTGACATTCTGAAACAGAGCATGATCCCCTCCCTTCGAAAACTGGGCCTCATGGCAGTTTTCCAACAGGATAACGACCCCAAACACAACCTCCAAGATGACAACTGCCTTGCTGAGGAAGCTGAAGGTAAAGGTGATGGACTAAACCCAATTGAGCACCTGTGGCGCATCCTCAAGTGGAAGGTGGAGGAGTTCAAGGTGTCTAACATCCACCAGCTCCGTGATGTCATCATGGAGGAGTGGAAGAGGATTCCAATAGCAACCTGTGCAGCTCTGGTGAATTCCATGCCCAGGAGGGTTAAGGCAGTGCTGGATAATAATGGTGGTCACACAAAATATTGACACTTTGGGCACAATTTGGACATGTTCACTGTGGGGTGTACTCACTTATGTTGCAGCTATTTATACATTAATGGCTGTGTGTTGAGTTATTTTCAGAAGACAGTAAATCTACACTGTTATACAAGCTGTACACTGACTACTCTAAGTTATATCCAAGTTACATGTCTATAGTGTTGTCCCATGAAAAGATATAATGAAATATTTGCAGAAATGTGAGGGATGTACTCACTTTTGTGATACACTGTATGTTGAATTGTCAGGACAAAAAAAACACATCATGTGTCAGTGAATCTTCATGATTACCTTGTAGCCAGGCATAGATCAGGGCAAGAATATAAAACAATATCTAAGGGTTTGAGTTTTCCGAGGACACCAGTGAGCTCAAAAATGTGAAATGGAGGAAGCCTGACTCAACCTTAAACCTGTGTTTGTAATACAAAACAAGAAACAAAAGGGGATTTTTAGCTACTGTTCTGTAACTTGTATGTCTTTTTACCATCACACCTACGTACACACCTGCAGTCAGGAACATTTCCAAGCGAGTGAAGGGATTTTCCACAATTAACAGTGCTAATAATGAATCTAAATGGCAGACAAATTGCCATAGTGTGGCAAGAAAATCGAAATGATTTAATTCCGATACAAACTCCCGAACTAAAATGTACATGATGAATAAACACACCATGAGACGTAATCTGTGTATTGTGTCGTTTTGGCTCAGCTTATAACTCAGTTTTGGGTTCTGAGATTCACGTTTTGACTGTGCTGCACACAGTCGGTGGAGAGTAGATGGGTTTTCCCCCAGTACCACTGCAGAAGTGCCCTATTTACCCATAATTCTACCTATGCCCTGGTGGCACGCTTTTACCTTCACTACCAAAGTTCATTGCATTTGAAGCAGGATGGGTTTTTAAGAGCTTTCCGCTCCCTTGCACACACATGCTTGAAGGGAGAAGTAAACCAATCCACTTCCTGCCCGTCTCTCCGTCTGCTCACATTATGTGTAACCGTATGCATGCCGGTTACCAGGGACTGATTGATTGGACAGAATAATACCAGGTAAACCCTTGTTTTGGGCCCCTTAAATCCCCGCCTGCTTACATACAATCACATTTAACCCGCAGTCTAGTTTGATTGACAGGAAAGGTGCCACTGATTTAAACCACACATTTTAACAGCTAACACTGTGGCCACAGTGTCCTCACATGTGAAATCCCCTCCTAATCCTGGTCATATCCTAGTCCTAGTAAATGACACGCTTTCAATTTGGTAGCAATGATATGGAAAAGGCTGTTTTCTGTTCATTTTGCCCCTGTGCACAAAGCGAGGTCTGTATTTATGGTTCGACTAGTTTGGTGTAGAGTAATTCCAATGTGCTGCAGAGAATACCTGCCTCAAGACCACTGAATAGCTTTGGGATGCATTGGAATGATAATAGTGAGTCAGGGCCTTCTCATACAATACACATACTCATAATGAAGACCAATTCCCACAAATTTGATTTTCAACACGCTTGTGCTCTGGTGTATATACGTCTGGCCATATAATGTCCGAATATTATTTTGAAAAGGTTCGTTACCCCTGGCCCCCCTGGTGGCCACTGGGTCCAAGGTGGCTGCCTAGTTTGCCTCAGCGCAGAGCCGGCTATACTGGTTTCATTTGAGGAGACTTGTTCAAGGTTCGTAGGAAAAGTAATTTGGCTCGATGTAAGTGCCATCAATGGTCAATTCAAACTCAATGCTCTGAATCACCCTGATGAGGGACAAGTTACAGGAGAAATGAACAAGGTGGCGGTTGGTCCGGTTTCAGTTGAATCACTGGCCGCAATGCAGTAGCAAACTTGCAGGGACTCGGCTGCCTCCCCACCACAGAGATAGCCAATCATGTGCGTATGCAGGCGCCTGACCTGCTGACGGCATCAATGGGGATTCAAACCCTGGATTTCATCCATTTCATCTCATTTACAGTATACAGTTAAGGGCCTTGCTTAACAGCCCAACAGTGGCAACCTGGCAGTGGTCAGGTTTGAACCAGCAACCTTCTGCTTACTAGTCCAGCACCTTAACCGCTAGGCTTCAAACTGCCTAGATCCCAGCAATAATAGACTGGCGCAATCTACTGCCAAGCCAGCCGAGTGCCCTGATAAAATGATATAATGTTTTAGTAAATGTGTTTCATTTGTGTGATTTGTTCATTGATCTGAAACCATGTGAAAAAATAGACAATAAAAGAGTTCAACTGATGAGGCAATTCCATTTTTGCACCCCGTTAGCTGTGTGTGACGGTATCTGAATGTCTCACATCACTTGGCATTTCCTTGAAGTAATGGTGCGTGACGGCTGCAGCTCTGCGCTGAAGAGTATTTTGTTGAGCAGTACACATCCAGTCTCTCATGCTGAAATAAGTGTTTGTATCAGCACTGTTTTGGTTCACGTTCCCTCAGTTTACCTTGGTGTTGGTACAGCACAGCACCAGACTTGCCTCTGGTCATTTTCCCTTTACAGTTTTTCACATGTCCTAAAGGGCTCTCCTACTTCTAATCCAGATACTCTGGGTTCCATCCAATTCCAAAAAATATGTAGCAGATCGACTGGAAATGGTCCGTAGGTTGAGTACAACTGTAAGAGCAAGTTGTCCTGAGATGGACTGGCGTCCTGTCCAGGGAGTATTCTTGATTGCTGCCTAGTGCCCAGTGATCTGCTGCGTCTAATTGGAAGCCACTTTTGTCTGCTGCTGGCACTGCCAATTGTGCCCGCTAGAGGGCGTCCAGCTGACCAGTAGCAGAGCCGAGAATCGAACCTGGGAGTTCAGAATCTTGGCGCCACCTGAGCGCCCTATGCCTGTCTCTATTAATGCGGGGGTTGAACAGCATGTAGTGTGGGTACTGGGTATGTTAGTCCTGTGAACTTGGGTTTGGTTCTCACCTCTGGTCACATCCTTCTGGACTTCCACCAGGTCTTTGGAATATTGAGAAGGCCGTTAGCTGCTCTAAATTACCTGTGTGAGTGAATGAGTGAGCTGCCCTGCAATGGACTGGTGCATTCCTGCCTGTTGCCCAGTGTTTCTGGTTTGCACTGGATTCAATTCCTCTTACTAAAACTGCATGCTTGTGTTCTGACTAAAAAAAATGACCAAAAGTATCGGGACAGGTTTGTTTGGCACCATACTACAGGTTATTGAGAAGAAGGGGGCAGCACGATGGCTCAGTGGGTAGCACTGTCGCCCCACAGCAATAAGGTCCCGGGTTTGATCCCCAGGTGAAGCGGTCCAGGTTCTTTCTGTGTGGAGTTTGCATGTTCTTCCCGTGTCTGTGTGGGTTTCCTCCGGGAGCTCCGGTTCTCCACAGTCCAAATACATGCAAGTGAGATGAATTGGAGATACTAAATTGTCCATGAGTGTGTTGGACAATGAACTGATGAATCTTGTGTAACGAGTGACCGTCTCTGTCATGAATGTTTGGCCATATATTGCATGACACATAACACAGGTGAAGAGGAAATTCGAGCACCTACCACTGATAAAAAAAAACCCTCTTACAAGACTGAGCGACCGCCAAAACCACTTATTTTCTGCTTCAAAGAATATAAGGACTAAGTAAAAACAGACTGGCGCAACAGCACGCCTGTGATCGGGAGGAAACCCATTCAACGTGCAATTTTGTGGTCGGGGACAAAAAAAAAATCCTTGAACACCAACAACCGAGCCATTCTTCAGCTCAACACGTCGTTTATTCACTCAATTACTTACAGAGCATTGATCTCTCACAATGTGCATTTTACAACAAACAGTCTTTACCCGCGCACGGCTAGCTGCAGGCTAGACGCTACGAGGCATTTTGAAATAAACAGGCCAGTGCCATAGTGTTCCACATATACAACTTGAACGGGGTAAACAGGGAGGCTAAAACATGGGTCAAAGAAAAAGAAATTGTCCATTTAATGAAAAAGATTCAGTGATCGTTGCCTGGACTCCCCCAACCCCAGAGTCAGTGATAAACTAAATACATGACAAGCCACTCAACCCAACCCCCCCTTAAAAAAACAACAAAACAATGAACACAAAGTAATAAAGTGCACTCCAATCAATCAGAAGTGCACGACATATTAATGCAGACCAATAGCAGAACAGTCCTACTAGCAATATAACAACATTACGAATAATAATAATAAAGCTTTTGATGACCATGCCAACATTCAGCGTATTGGAAAAGTACAATCCTGATCTGCCTGCTCTTAGTATACATACACTGTATAAAAAGCGTTCAAGTCAACAAGAAACGAAGGACAGTTCATTGTGGGGTCAGGGTGGGCAAGGGGAACGTCTGGGAGCTTCAGAGCATCGTGGGAGGGTCTATGTGGCGTAGCGTTTGGTCCACTGTTTGGCTATCCTGTCGTGCTCTGCTCTGTTGGTCAGGTACTGTGTGGCAATGCTTCCCACCAGAGGGTCCGCTGAAAAAAGTAAAGGAAATAAGCAGATTATTAGATCATTATTATTATTATTATCGGTCATAGAAATATTCTCAAATTCGGCAGCATCTGAGAAGTCCGGCAAATGTGTTGAATGAGAAGGCCTGGCTCACAATCAACGTTTCAGTTAAGGGTTAAGGTCATCGCTCTGTGCAGGCCACCAGAGTTCTGGTACACCAAACTAATCAAAGCATGTTTTTGGACCTTGCTTGGTACAGTCACACTGGACCAGAAGAGACCAACTCTTGCTACAATGTTTTGAGCCATTAGTCTTGCTCGTCTTGATCCTCCACCCAGAACTAAAGAAAGACACACATCAAGGCTCTTTTCTGTACTAGCACCTAGGGCTGGATGGTATAACGGTACATTCGGGATATCATCTTTGCTTTCCCTTGCAAACAGGCCACTTCTTGGCCAGTAAAATTAGTTTAACCTCTTTGCAGCTGAGGTGCATTTCTTGTTCGACTGAGAGCTTTTGAAATACCTTGGATGCATCTTGGTCATTCTGTTGAGGTTTAGAAAATGACCCCACTACTGTGACCATTTTTTCTGATTCAGCTCTTCACCCTGATCCACTGACATTAAAATCAAAGCCGTCTGTGGCTTCTCGGCGCTCTGCGGCTTGAGATTGATTGTGTCCGTGAGTGTATGGGACTGGGAAAACAAAAGCCTATGAGGGTTAATTAACCGTCATTGGTCGCTGCTCCCCTCCCCTCACACACACCCTTTAATGAGCTGTGTCTTATTGATCCCTTGTGCGTGAATAGCACCTTCAGGGGGGAAAAGGCATATTAAGTGGGGGGAAGGGCCGACGTTTCTATTCAACCCTGCGGTGAGATCCTGTACACTGTGAGTGGGAGGGGAGGAACCAGAGGGAGTGTGTACAGCAAAAAGCCCATGTGGTGCACAAAACCTGGACGATTAGCATAATACCATCGGCACCTCGGCAGTCATGTATGAGTAAGAGCAGTGCCTGAGTTCTGGGGGTTTGAATCCCAGGCTGGGTTCGCACATACAGTAAGCACATGGCGTTATGTTAACCTAGCCATTGGGGGACGTATACCAGTGCACCCTTACTGCCAATCACATGCCCAGATAAATAAGAGGTTTGCTTTAGAAAGGGCATCCGATGTAAAAACTAAGCCAAATCAATGTGGTGGAATGATCCAATAAGTGCAGTAGGGCAGTTGTAGCCTAGTAGTTAAGGTACTGGACTAGTAAACAGAAGGTCGCTGGTTCAAACCCAACCACTGCCAGGTTGCCACTGTTAGGCCCTTGAGCAAGGCCCTTAACCCTCAATTGCTTAGACTGTATATTGTAAGTCGCTTTGGATAAAATGTAAGAAGAACCCTAATTGGAGCAGCCAAAAGAAATCATTTGTACAAAGTTTGTTTAGCAGCTTTGTCAACATAATTTGCCTAAGTCATTTTGTTATATACTAATTCATATTATAGACGTTCATCTCACTAATCAAAAGAGGACCCCCTATGACCAGAAATTACTTGGGTGGTGGACCATTCTAAGCACTGCAAAGACACTTACATGGTAATAACATGGTAGTGTTCTTTTTCATGCACAATATGAGTTAAACTGCCTCTGTTTTTTAATCAGTGGGCACTTTCTGATCACATAGAGTTGTTGGTTTTAAATATATATATTTATATTTTCTCTTCCCAGCATTGACAACATTGTGTTTTTAAAATCCCAACAACACTGCTGCACCTAAAACTCTTATACCAGAACACCACACACTGTTGTGTTATTACCATTTTAGTATCATTGCAGTGCTGAGAACTGTCCACCACCCAAACATCATCTGGTTAGGGGGGTCCTATAGGGTTCCTTTTGATTGAGCTATGTTGTGCTTCAGTTAGTAATTGTATACCCAAATAGTTCATTAGTATGGTAGATTTTAGGCTTATCAAATAATCAGCGAATCTAATACTAGATAAGTGCAACTAATAAAGTGCTCAGAAATTATACAGAATGTACAGTGAAGTACTCTGTCATTACAGTTGTAACCTACTGGTTAAGGTACTGGACCAGCAATCAAAAGGTCGCTGGTTCAAGCCTCACCACTTCCAGGTTGCCACTGTTGGGCCCTTGAGCAAGGCACTTAACCCTTAATTGCTTAGACAATATACTGTCACAGTACTGTAAGTCAGTTTGGATAAAAGCGTCTGCTAAATACAAAAAGCAGACGCTTAAATGTAATTACAGTTGTGGTTATGTTATAAAATGTTGACGGTATTTGGCAGGGTCTTAAACATCTATTCTATATTTTAGTTTTTAGCACAACTTTTACATTTATGTAACACATTTATTCATAAAAAAATCCCTGCTGGTGCTAAATAGATTAATTTGCACAGATGCTGCATTTGCATTCCTTGCTGAAACAGCTCAAAATTTACATTTTCATCAAGGCAAGCCTCCCAAACTGGACAAATCACTAAACATCTTGCTAATAAATGTTACTTACTGTAGTAAATCTAGTACAACATTAGTTTGACATGCAAATTCTTAAAATTCTTAGTAAATCAGATTCTTGTTAATAAACCAGGTATTTACACAGGTTATTATTTAACTATGAGAATCAGCCAACATTTTTGAAATGCTTATCTAACTGCTATTATAAGCCTTCTATGCTAATCAATACTTGCATTTCTTCATCTAAAGTGCCTCTGGCTGCACCTTCAGCTAAACAGTTATTGTTAGTGTTTTCTCGCCCGTGCTTCAGCACACAGGCTTTTCATCCTGCTGAGATGCTTCTGCCTGCAGCACACAGTGGAAACGGTGCCAGAAGCGCAATCTTTACCCATCATTTGGAGGCCGCGACGTGATGGATCTAATTTGCCTCTTGCTGTAATGTGCGACGTCGGAAGCGGGCGAGTTAGCCATTATTAACGCCACGTTTCAGCGCTGCTCTTTTGGTCACATACTGATTAGGATGCCAGAGGGGAAGCGAGTCATTATTCCACAGATGGCCACGAGTGGCTCATCTAAAATAATAATTTAAGGGCAGCAATAATTTACAGACCGCAAATATATAAAAAAAAATGGCCTGGTCCGATTTAAGCTGTTTGCCTATTCTAATGCTAATGAAACTAATCTGTGCTTTAAGCTGTCAGTAAAAGACATGCACAGTAATTATTACAGTGGACAGATTCTTTAGCCTTTCATTTGTGTTTCTGAGCTGTGACGGGCTTATACAGAACATTCAGTAACTAAAAAGTGTGTTTTGCGTATTTTGTATCTAGTACGAACAGTCTAGAGTCTGGAGCGAGCAGTCTTAATTAGATTTGCTATTAAAAAATAGAAAACATCCAGATGGAGAATGAAGAACATTCTTCCCGCTGTTGCACAGGCTTAGAAAAGATGATCTAATTGTGTAATTGCTCATAAAAATAATATAATGCACGTCGCTGACAGTACGCGCTGCATTTTCTCTATTATTAGACCACATTACCAGCCGTGCAGTGTACTCAAGGACAAGCAAATTCCAAACAGCTTTAAAAATCATGATTTACATTCCAAATCAGTTAAAATGCAAATGTAGAAATACTGATACAATTCACAATCATGGATTTGTTAAGAACAAAGCAGCAATCTGGGTGTCGTAAAAAACACAAAGATGCTGGTAGAGCATTCAAACCCAACAGCCCTGTACCTAGTGTTACTCATGGTGGTGGTAGTGTTATGCTTTGGGATTGTTTTAGGACGCATTCATATCAGAACGTTTTGTGCTTTGCTCACTACGAGTGTCGCGCAAACTGCTGCTTTGCTCAGTGCTCGGCTTGAGCTGTGTGGTAAAACGTCATCAAAGTGCGAATATGAGACGAATCTGCATTTGTGTGGAATAACACAACTCTATAAATAAATCCACTCTGAAAGCTGCACATACATCTGTGTTTAGCTGGATTTTCCTCACTGTTTCACTTTTAAACTTGTTATAGCTCAGGGTGCTGAGAAATTGTGAGAATCGGTTTTTCTAAAATGCTTATTGAACTTAAATATTTTAACGAGGTTTAATATATTAAAAAAACGACACAGGAGCCGCTCAGGTGGCGCAGCGGTAAAGTACGGTAACGCACCAGAGTTGGGGTCTCGAATACATCGTATCGAATCTCAGCTCTGCCTTTCTGACTGGGCTGGGTGGCAGAATGAACAACGATTGGCTGTTGTTCAGGGTTAGAGGGTAAGAAAGTCAGATCACAGGTCCTCATAACTGGTGGTCAGTGGAAAACTGGGTCAAAGTTCAATCAGGTGAACTTAGAGCACTGCGGCAAGCGCAAAAATCTCGAGCCCAACGCGGCAGGAGTGCCGCCACACTCCATAGGTGACAACAAAACAGCTGGTGCAAAAGTGGTTTTTCCGCGTCTCATGTGAATTCGCCCTTACTGATAGTGAAACTAGTGAATTGTAGAAGTGAACTGTGCGACATATGCATGTTCCAGCAGGACAATGACTCAAAACGTCAAATTCGGTTCTACAATGACTAACCAGGCTAAAATAAACGTCATCCTTAATTCTCAGCCCAAAAGTACAACAAATATGGTAAAACTCACAAAGTTAGATACACTATATGGACAAAAGTATTGGGACATCCCTTCTAATTATTAAATTCATGTGTTTAAGCCACAAAAAAGACACAAGAAGAAAATCAAATCTTGGTTTAAAGAAAATCTGGTATCCTGCACAGAGCCCTGACCTCAGCCCCACTGAACAGCTTTGAAAAAAACGGAACATCGATTGACAGTGTCCAGCCATAAAAATGCTCTTTTGAATGAATGGGCACAAATTCCCACAAACATACTTCAAAACTGTGTGAATAGCCTTCTGCTTTCTCAGAAGAGTACTACTGTGTGCTTAATAATATATATAATATATAATATATTGTGTATATATAATATACATAGCATATAGTGTATTACATATAGCTGTAAAAACATATGTGCCACAATGTATAAAATGATGTCTGGAATTTGGCATTAATGTAAACAAGTTGTAATTAATGTCAGCAGAGAACGAGTGCGGTTCTTACCAGGGTTGCAGTCTGTTAGGAGGGAGCAGATGGACAGTAGAACCTTGGAGATAGTGAGCGCCGGGCTCCAGTTGTCCTTCAGGATATCTAGGCAGATGACGCCCTGACTGTTGATGTTGCAGTGATAGATCCTGGTACGGAACGTCACCTGGGGGGAGACAAAGAGGTGAAATACTGAAACCTTCTGGAGAACAAATAATTGAACTGGCTCAGGTTGTATTTGTTCCTGAGAAAATGCAAAACAGCACCAATGTTATTAAAGTTTCCCTATAATTTCTCATTTTACCCTGTTAATGAGAGGAAAAAGAAAACAATGGCCAGACAGGTTGAAGCTGACAGATGTTATAATCACTTAACCACAGCAGTAAAAAAGCGTCTCAAAACGGTCAAACGTGCTAGCCCACCACCACTGGGATCTCAAGCTCCTGAGTTCAAATACCAGCAGTTCTATTAACAAGCTGAACGCATACACAGACACACGATTGGCTGTGTATCTGTAGGGGAGAGGACATATGGCCAAATATGCATGGACACTACATTGTTCAGCATCCCATTCCAACACCATGGACATTGATTTAAAGTTGCACTGTGACTTTACTTTTCCGGGAAGATTTTCCGCAGGGGGTCTGAGGGAATGTGTGGCCATTTAAAAAAAAAAAGAGAATTTCTAAAACACACTAGCACACCAGAGCTGACATCTCGAACTCGTCGGTTCAAATCTCAGCTCTGCTACCGGCAGCCTGGGCACCTACACAAACAATGATGTTGTTGTTTAGGGAGGGTACAGAAGGGGATTCCCCAAAACTAATGCAATTACGACCTCTGCTGGCTGATTGATGCTGCCTGCACAGAGATGGGGGATAATGTGGACAGGGTGTGTCTCTCCGTACACAAAGCTGATCCACGTATGAACTCGCCTCGTGCAGGTGAAAAGATGCACTCGGCTACTGCACAAGTGTCGGGCGTGTGTTGATCACGGCTCTCCTCAAGTCAACATCAATAGAGAGGAAGTGTAATGCAATCGGGTAATTGGATACGACTGGACTGGGAGGAAAATTGAATTTCTGAGGTAAGGTAAGGTAATCAATGTTCCAATTCATCCCTCATCATTTTCTTTCTTAGAACATCACCAGCTTCTTTTGTGGTATGGATTCTGTAAGGTTTTGGAAACATTGCTTTGACATTTTGGTCCATGTTGACATGAATGCGTCATCTTACTGCTGCAGATCTTTTATTGCTGTCAGCTGCACATTCAGATCTGAAAGTGCTCCGCCGAATTTAGTTCTGGTGACTGGAGAACAAGTGAAGTCACTAAACCCATTGATGTGTCTGCAGAACCAATCTGAAATGACCCGTGCTTCGTGACATGGCACATTATAATGCTAGATGTGGCCACTGCAAAAGGATAAATCGTGGCCGTCAAGGGACGCACATGGTCAGCACCCAAACTCAGAGGCTTAATTGGTATTAAAGGGCTCAATGTGTGCCAGGAAAACATTACAACACCAGCGGCATAAACATCTGTGTTAACAACATGAATTTATAGACCCAACCTGCTTAGTGTACGTGTGTCTACAAATCCATGTTGTTTACTCCAAATTTCACCCTTCTATCTGCATGCTGCAGCAGAAATCAATATTCATCAGACCAGAAAATATGCTTTACTGCTATCAATGGTTGTAAAGACCGAATTAACACAGCTTTCCTGTCAGCTCAAAGCATGTCTGGCCATTCTCCTTTGACCTGTTTTATCAGCAAGGTGTCTTCCCTGCAGAACCATTATGTGTCTGAAGGCCACTGTGGGTGAGAATCTCAGATCACCCTTAGATCAGCAGATTCTTGCCTACTCAAACATCTCGTCTGGCATCAACAACAAAATCACAGTCAAGGTCTTGTACAGATCACATTTATCTCCAATTCTGATGTCTGATGTGAAAGCAGGTGTACGGTTGTTTCTAATAAAGTGACTGGTGAGTGTGTGTGTGTGCATTTATCAAACATCAATATCACCCTTATCCTAACAACTAAACACGTTCTATAATTGAATTTTGTTGGGGGGGGGGGTGCACGGTTCTCACAGCAAGAAGGTCCTGGGTTTGATTTCTGGGTGGGATTGGTCTGGCTCCTTTCGGTGTGGAGTTTGCATGTTCTCCCCATGTCAGCTCCGAAGACGTGCAAAATTGGAGATACACATTTGTCCATGACTGTGTTTGACATTGACATCACGTTAAAATCCTAATAAAGATTTTTGTTTACTCTCTAGACTTACTTTTCGGTATGACCCTGCCACAGTATCTCTGTTGGGTTTAAATCAGGACTTCTGAATAGGCCAATCAGATTTAAAGCTGCTTTTGTGCAAGTCACTGTCCTTTTGCAAAACCCAACTATGTCTCTGCTGAGGCACATGGCCAGATGACAGAATACATTATTATGAAATGTATCATTCCCTTAGTAATGGTAAAACATCCAGGTCCTGGCATAGAGAAGGTCTGATGTTGCGGGGCTCGGGTGATGCAGTTAAACAGCCTAGCCAGTGGGGGTGCGCTTGTCAGTGCGCTCTAGGGGCTGGTCCCAAGCCCAAATAAAATAAGGACAGTTGCGTCAGAAAGGGTAGCTGGTGTAAAAACTTTGCCAAATCGGGTATGTGGGCAAGACTGATCTGTTGTAGCGCCCACTTAAATAAAAATTACATTTAAACTTTACTATCTGTACATTTGTCTAATTACATTGCTATTACAATCACTACATATCAGATACAACATTTATTACACTTTTCAGAAGTACAGACACTCTTAAAAGCACTTGTTCATATTATGTTTAGCCCAAAGTAAACTAAGTGCATACTATTTAAATCATCAGACAATAAAACAGTGTAAATGCAGTCATCAGATGAGTAATGCTTCCTGAGCTTTAAAGCGGTTTAACCTGTATACATGTTACAGCCTGATAACCATCAAGCCCACATGTGCACAAGCTCACAAACGGTTCTAATAATGATCAAAGCAAAGCATCCGTCTGTGCTGTACCCAAACCCAGACCTCCAAAATGTCTTGGCAGTAAATGACATAAAAATGACATGAAATGAGTTACACGACCAGAAATGCAGCCAGTGGCAGATATTTTAATCAGCCCAGAAGCACAGAGATAAATGCTTGAATTCAAATACAAATTCAGATTCTGTGAGTATTCAAATATTTTTTTCTTCAGCTCATATAGGTTTTAAAAAATAAATAAATATCGGATAAGAGCTGCCACTCCGAATGAGGCCTACTGGTGTTTGTTTGGAAAGAAATAGACATGAACCCAACAGGCTGCTGTCCAATTCGAACAGGAGGGGGGACGTTTACATAACTGCTCTAATGTGCATGTGTGAGAAATGTGATCCTGATTTGTTGGTGCAGTGAATGCGGAGGAATGTATAATGGACCATTTCTGGTAACACTGTTTATTTAAAAATGGGTAAAGAAAACATTTTCAAATGCTAAATACATAATTAACTAAACGAGACGATAAAAGATCCCACAATAGAGATAATTTAATGTTATTTTAATGAACTGCCTTACGGGGAAACACTGGGCAGGAATATCCTGGAAATCCATGGCAGGGCTTCGGCCATCGCCCATCTCCGACACATAGCCAGTCATAAGTGTGTAGATGCCCGGATGGCCAATAACAGGGCAGAGATAATGGGTTTGCTGCTGAGATCTGCTCTAGCGTAATAGCCAGCTGAGCCAGCCGAGTGCATTTTCATTGCATTCGCATTTCGTTTTATTTTCATGTTTTTTACCATCGCTTTATCAGCATCAGGTTTGCAGGGGGTCTGGTCTCTCTGGAATTACTGTGCGCAATGCAGTTACACACCCTAAAAGGGACGCCAATTAATTGCGGGGCCTCGATTAACTGGCGAGCCAATCATGTCTGAATGCACATCTGACTGGATCCTAGTGATAATGGGCTAGTACAGTTTATAGCTGCACCATTCATTGTCTGTTTTACCACGGTTCAATCCTGGTCATGGGTCTACTAATACATTGGGAGAAAGGCAGGAAACACCCTGGAACGATCACCAGCCCATCACAGGGTATACACACACACACGGGGCAATTTAAGTAGCTTCTATTGGCCTGACTGCATGTGTTTGGACACGTAAGAAACCCAAAGCATATGGAGGAAACCCACACAGACACAGGGAGAACATGCAAACTCCACACAGAAAGGGTAAGACTCAGGTCCTTCTTGATGTGAGGTGATAACACTGTGCCGCCCCTATTTAAAATCATATTCTAATAGAAATCTAAAAATCTGCATCTTATAATAACAACACTAATGTTGTAAGGAAGAGCTTTATACAGCAACTGCCTCTTTATTATTTAATTAGCATGTGGTAATAGTGTTTTTGTTTATCCTGCTGTTTATGTCATGGCTACACTGAGTTAGTTTATTTAAGAAAGCATGAAGATTTGTTGATAAGAAACTTTTAATATTTTGATGGGATTCTGTTAGCGGATGGGGGCGGCACGGTGACTCGGTGGGTAGCACTGTCCCCTCACAGCAAGAAGGTCCCGGTTTTGATCCCCATGCGGGACGGTCCGGGTCCTTTCTGTGTGGAGTTTGCATGTTCTCCCCGTGTCCACGTGGGTTTCCTCCGGGTGCTCCAGTTTCCTCCCACAGTCCAAAAACATGCAGTCAGGTTAATTAGAGACACTGAATTGCCCTATAGGTGAGTGTGTGTGTATGTGTGTCTGCCCTGCAATGGACTGGCGCCCCGTGCAGGGTGTTACTGTGTGCCTTGCGCCCACTGAAAAGCTGAAATAAGCTCCAGCACCCCCGCCACGAACGTAATTGTATAAGCAGTTAATAAAGTGAGTGCATGTTAGCAAATGACTAATGATGTTAGCTTATCGGTCAAAAAAATGGCAAAATCTGCATCCCTTCTTGTAATCAAAACAAACAAACAAACACATGATGAATTCTTTATACAATCCAGTGCTGAAATATAATTGATTTTGCCAACCTAATGATTTTCACACCACTCAACCACCATATACAGTAGAGAAAGGAAGTGGTGGTGTGAGTGGCAGAATAAAAAGAGAGTGGAAGATTTATGAAGGGAGTACAGATAAAAATTTGAAAAAAATCTAAAGAAAAAGGAAAAGGGAGTCAGGAAGGCTGCCAGAATCAATCATAAAAATCTAGCAATGCAAGGCCAGCTGTGCACCTGCAGAGGCCGTGACCGGCAGAACCGTACTGCAAGCTTTTAGCTGCGTTTTTTTGATGCGCCTGTTGATATCTGCTTAAGAGAGACGCAGAGATGAATGCTATAAATCTCAAGCGAGCGAGCAGCGTGGGAGCAAAAATGCTGGATCAAAAATGTGAACACTGCTGTTCGGTTGTCCAGGTTTAAAAATGCAGTTATTTTATTTTTCATTCGGCTGCTTCTGTATATTTAAAGCGGAGCTTTCTGGTCCGCCTACCTGATTTGGCACAGTTCTTATACAGTCCGCGCTTCTTGATGCAACCCTTTTTATTTTAAGGCAGGCTTGGGATCGGTGCTGAGAGCAAACTGGTGCCTTCCGAGTGCACCTCCCAATGGCTAAGCTGTTTGGCTGCCCCCCACCCAGACATAGCAAATCACTGTCCTGCAATGGATTGGCGCCCTGTCCAGGGTTTTATGCCTTGCGCCCAATTGTTTCCCACTGGAACTAAACCTGATGCGACCCTGACCAGGATGAAGCAGTCGATAAATAACAATCTATAAATATAAACAGTTGTGTAAGACATGCAGAAAGTCTACACACTCAAATCTCAGCAATGAAGCAACCAGACTCACCTTAGGAGGTTTGAAGGGGTAGTCTGGGGTGAAGGCAATGTCAAGGAAGAAGACCCCTCCCTCATACACAGAGCCTGGAGGACCCAGGATGGTGGACCTCCACTCATAGATGTTGTCTCCTTTTGGACCGGCACTGCAAACACAACAAAGTCAAACGTCAGAACATCAGAATCACACAGATTAGGACAGAGCTTAATCATTACTGCTGACAGGAATGACAATAATCAAATATGTAACTTGAAGATACAATGTATGGCCAAAAGTATGTAGACGCCCTCATTATAAGTTCGGGTGCTTCAGCGTGCTCGGGTGTTAAAGCTGCCACCACCATAAGCCCTGACTAAAGTCCACTTTAATTTGCTAGCACACCAGTGGTGAGATTTTGAAGTCCCGGGTTCGAGTCTTGGCTCTGCTATCGGTCGGTTGGGCGGCGCCCTCTAGCAGGCACAACTGGCTAATGCCTGCAGCAGAAAAAGTTGGCTTCCAGTCGGCTGGGTGGAAAAGACCGGATTAAGGAGTGGAGTTATCAATGCTGTGTAGGGACCTTGGTGGCCCAGGGTGCCTGTGCAGAAAGTGGAGCAGTGCAGAGATGGAGGCGTGGCTCTCTGTACGAGAAGCTGACCTCACGTGCAAATGCACCGAACTATGGGTGAATAAGAAGGGATTGGTGGACTGTGGACTGTGCACTCGTCGAAGGGACGCCGGTGGGGTCCCCAGCAGCAAATAGGCTTCGCTAAACTTGGAGAAGAAGGGGGTAAAAATGCATTTTAAAAAAGTAGAAGACAGTGTGAGCATTCTTGCACAGCACTCTCTTAACTATGGAAATGTGAAGCTTGCTTGACTGTAAATAGTAACACCGACATTCCATCTGCAGAAAGATTACCCCATCGGATTGTACCCTGAACTTGTGTGTTTTTTGTATAACCAGACAGATCAGTGTAGGAATCTAAGCTTCTGTCGCCTGTAGGCTGAGGATCGATAAAAGTGGCATAGAAAGTTTTTTACCTTTTTACTTCTAAAGTAATTGCCACCATCTGCCAATGGACTAAAGTGGACCTTCACATTTCACACATATACTCGAAACACACGTCAGATCATAGAGGCACAAAGTGCACCCGGCCTCCGGCTCCATCCAGCTGCTTCCAGCAGGGTGCCATTGTTCAACTCACTTTCGCTTTCCTCAGCACAAAGAGCAGCTGATCTTATTTTACCTTCAAACTAGGACTGATCCAGCTGCCCCCAGTCTATTATCTACTACATTTACAGATCTCCATCATAACCCCCCCACCCACACCCCCCCCCCCACCCACACACACACACACACACACACACCCCCACACACACCCACACCGCTCCGACAGCTGCTTACTGTAATGACAAGCAAGCTAGACACGACCAAGGCAGAAAAGAGACCACAAGAATGGGTAAGTGAAAAAAGAAAAGGGAAAGGTGTCGCTTACACACAGACTTCGTTAGACTGATTCAACATATGACATTAAGTATGTGGACGCCTCATCAAAAACTTGTTAACACATCCCATTCCAAAAATTATGGGCTAATGATCTAAATGTTGCTTACTCCTTTTGCAGCTATGACAACTTTTTCCTTTCTGAAAAAGCAGGCTGCATACAGAGGAGTCGCCAAGTCTGTGACAGTGCTAAACAGTGCTAAACAGAAATGCTTCCACCTGGAGCAGATAAACATTTAACAAGGTGCAGGTGACTCTTAGTTAAGAGGAACCGACACGTCACGTGTCAATCATCTGCGTCTCCATGACCCCATGCAGGCCATAATTAACAAAACAACACACACACACACACACAAAAGTATGTTAACACCTGACCATGAGTTTGTTATACATCACCCCTCCTCAATGGTTGTCTTCGGTATAAAAGTCTTTACCCTGTTGGGAATGATATCATTTTGCTATTATTTTGAACTGTCAATTCAGTAAGTTCAGCAGTTCAGTAAGCACTAATGTAGGACAAGAAGGTCTGGCTCGCAATCAACGTGGCAATTCATCCCAAAGGTAAAGGTCAGTTGTTAAGGTCAGGGCTCGGTTTAGACCACTGGAGTCTTTTCACACAAAATTTGACAAATCCTCTGCATCTTTTTGGACATCGCTTTGTGCACAAGGGAACCGTCTATAAAAGAATAAATGCCTCCCACGCCACAAAGTTGGAAGCACATATACGAGGGATCTTCAAAAAGTTTCCGCACTTTTATATTTTGGTTGGAAATGGTGAGGGTGGGAGGAGTAGTAACTGGTCGTTTGAGAGACTGAGAGACGTTTATAGTCCGGATTTAGCGTCATCTGATTCCATCCTTTTTGGTGCTCAAAGAAGCTTTAAGGGGAAGAATATTTTCATGTGATGACGATGTGAAAGCAGCGGTGCATCTGTGGCTATGCGCTCAACCAAAAACCTTTTTTTTTTTTTTTCTTTTTTCTTTTTTTAATTTTACCCCTTTTTCTCCCCTTTTTAGCGCATCCAATTGTTCAATTAGCATCGATCGTGCTTCCTCTCTGTCTATGCCGAACCCTGCCCCGATGGAGGTGATTGAAGCTAACCCATATCCCCTCCGAAACACGAGCAGCAGCCAGATGCATCTTTGCCACCCACACATTGACGAGTTTTGGCGCCACCCAGCGTTGCATGCGGAGAGACACACCCTAAGGGCACCCTCTCACATCTCTGTGCAAGCACCTCCAATCAGCCGGTAAAGAACGTAATCGCATTCTGACCGAGAGAGACCACATCCGGCTCTTTGTCCCACCCCCCATATGAGCAACCGGCCAATCGTTGCTCATATAGCCACTCAGCTTCGAACCGGTAAAGCAAGGCTGGATTCGATACCACGTTCTCAGAATCCAGCCCTGGTTGCAGCGCGTCTCTTTTTACCGCTGCGCCACCTGAGCGGCCCATAAACCTTTTCTGCTGATGGCTTTAAAAAGTTGGTACGACGCTGGGAAAAATGCATCGGAAGGCGAGTATGTAGAAAAGTGATGTCATTTGTTTTTGAAACACTTAATAAATAAAACTTTTTGAAGAACCCTTGTATATATGTTTTTGTTAAGGTGCAATTAGGAATAGTGTCTGCATATAGCTGGACATTTAGTGTACATCTAACCAGCATGTGACAGGTGATTTCTATCAGACTGTTGATTTCTCAGGTCAATTCTGCAAAAAAAAATGAATCTGATCGCATTGAGGAAACCTTGAGGATTACAGATAACTCACTGAAATAAAAATATAAGAATGGCAGATCAGATAAAAGGTGAGAGAGATGTGAAAAGAGTAAAATGAATGAAGGAGACGGAGAAGAAGGGCTAGAGAGGAGAAGAAAAAAAACGACTGGGCACAGTCTGACAGGCATCAAGCGAGGTGGTGAATCCGCTCATGAGTGACAGAGGACTGAGTGTAAAGCAACAGTGCTTTGTATTTCAGGCTGATGGGAGCAGGCTTACAAAACAGCTCAGCCACAGCGGGGTACACCTCTCTCCCTCTCTCTCACTCTCTCTCTTACTCTCGCTCTCTTGCTCTTTATTCTTTAGACATGAATTGAAAATGTGTGTTTTGGGCAGGACCTTCAGACCCAGTGGGTGAGTGGGGGTAAGAGCTTTTTTCAGATTCTAAAATGCTGCTGTCTTTGGCAACCCAAAGCTTACTGACCATGATCATGTTACAGGCAGCACATCTGGAGCTGCTTTGATATGGCAGGCACCCAGTTTTTCCTTCCTGCCTCCTGTATGTGCTTCTAGGCAGAAGCACAGATGCTACCAATGTTCAAACATCGGGCTAAGCTATTACATTTACTGACAGAATCAGCAACTCAAGTTTAACATTTGTCACGGCATGGGGGTGCATCAGTGCCCACAGCATGTGTGTCTATGCAGAATAAGCAAGTTCTGCATAGACACAGGGTGAATGTGCTTGTCTGGCCTGCCTGCTGCCCAGATCGAGCTCCTGTTGAAAATTTATGGTGCAACAGGAAAAGGGGAATTAGACAATAGCAAGTACAGACTGTTGTGCAGCTGACGTCTCTTATTAAGCAAGAACGATAAAAAATTATGCATGCAAAACTGCAACAATTAGCATCCTCCGTTCCCAAACAAAGTGTAAATAATAGGAAATGGAATGGAACAGTGGTAAACAGTCCCTGTCTCATTTTTAATGTGTTGCAGCATTAAATCCTAAATTTGTTCATACAGAGGAACCTCGATTTAACAGACTTAAAGAGGGGAGCACTGGTCCGTAAAATGCCACCGAATGCAAAAATGCTATGAAGTCCACAAAAGTGCTAAACATGCACATATAATAAACAGCACAATGAACAAAGCAACTAGATATGTAAACATGTAAATAAATATTAAAATTGGTGTAATGTACTACTGGGGAGTCTGAAGCACTGCAGGTGGCTACTGGAGCAGTGCTGGTGCTAGGCTGTAGCTTAATTTGCAAAAAATTAAGCATAAAACACTGAGAAAGAGGCGAGAACAAAGTGAGCCTCCTGACAAAACAAAGCCTATCACTCGTGTAAACAGAGAGACGTGCGCCGGCTAGCGGACAATCACTGACCTACTGGTCTTGGTACGCTTCTCGCGGGAATTGTAAACAATCGGACTGAGGGCGCCCAGATGGCGCGGCAGGACGTTCCGCTAGCACGCCAGCGTCGAGACTCTGAACTCCCCGGTTTGAAGCTGGGCGCCATCTGGCGGACATGATTGGCAGTGCATGCAGCAGATACTAATTGGCCACCGTATCTGCTAGGGCGGGGCGACCGGACTATGTGTGGGTGGGATCTTCATACATCGTGTAGGGACCCTGATTGGCGGAAGAGAAGGGCTGTGCATGTGTCGGTAGAGGCGTGAGCAGCAATGTGCTCTTCTTGGATGCAATCGGGCATCCCTCAGCAGCGGAAGACAAATTGACTGTGCTAAATCGGGGGGAAAATGGGGAGAAAATGCATTAAAAAAAACTCAGACTGGACATTTTGTTTTCCAGATTTTGTCTGTTAAATCCGAAATCTGTTAAATGAAGGTCCTGTTAAATCGAGGTTCGTCTGTTTTAAGAAAATATAATTAGGTTGGTCTGTAAAGCATTGAAAATCCTGTCAGTTAAATAAAGGTTTAACAGAATAAACAGATTAAAGATTTTTGTTTTTATTGCATTCTACAAAATGTTACTCATTGTGAAAAAGAACATTAAGTATATTGCTTAAAACACATTAGTAGTTCCATTACCAGACGTTCCCCAGCAGCCCGAAACAACCCTGACCTTGGGAGTTATTTTAATTACAGTGGGGTTACATTGCAGGATGCATGCATGAGGAGAGAACTCCTCCAGTCCTTCCTCTGAACAGATCATTTCTCATTTCAGGCGTACTTTCTCACTCGGCTTTATCTAACGCAACCACAGCTTCTCCCATGACTCTTCCTGGCTGTTATTTTTAGTTACAGTAAAAAGGCCCCGAGAGCTTTGGTTCTGACCGGACCGTTACAGTTTAAGACAGAAGGACTGGAGAACTGAAGCCCGTTTTTAATCTCGATTTAGTAGACAAATCCGGGCTGAAGTTCAGCTGCTGTGCAGTTTATAACATGTGCTGTGTAAAGGAGCAGCCAGGCATGATTAGAACGGATTTAGCAGTTAATGATCAAATGTATGTATAGTTTTCATTTCATCTTTATTAACTACTTAATCCTGGTCAGGGTCATGGTGGGTCCAGTTCAACCAGGAAACACTGGGTGCACGACAGTTATCAGCGAATCTCAACTCAACTCAAAGGCAGTTTGACTGGCATGACAAATAAAGACATTCAGATCGCCAAAGCTTAATTAGTTTTAGGAAAAATTAAAATAAAATAGTAGACTATATACAAAATACTTACAGATATGTAAAAATAAAATAGTAATAAAAACAGTGCAAATATTAACAACCATAAAATGGTAACCCTGACAGTAATATTTAATGTACATAGTAATGGGAATAAATGTGTATGTGTGTGTGTGTACGTTCTGGTCAACCACTGTCCCTCACCTGGTGGGAGGTGTGTGTAGAGTGCTGATTGTGTGCAGCTATCTCTGTGGTCAATCCATCACAGGGCTTCGGTCATCCCTTACGCCTCAGACCCGTCTGTGTGGATACTCGCCTGGCTGATAACATTGTTGAGATTCAAACCCAGATCTCAGCTATAATGGGGCAGCATATCTCCTAATTTAAATTTCTAGTTCGTTTCAGTTCCTCGCTATGAGTCTTGTGCAACTTGCACCACCCCCACAATGGCTAAAAGAGTGGTCAGAATAGCACCCGCCCCCTCTTTCCAAAACGTGTGCAGTTGCCGGCCGCTTCTTTACACCAGCCAGAGGTGAATTCTCACATAAACCTATACACTGTCTGGATACTAATCCTACCAGCGCTCCAATAGCTTAAACGTGTGCTATTACGCACAAAAATCAACTGCAGTTGTCAGCTGGGTTTCCTTTAGAATTTAGACATGCCCAACTCCCCCCACTGCACTGTCAACGTCTGTCTAATGAACATTAGACAGCCAAGCTGGCTGAAAAGGGCCGCAGACTGGCACACCAGCCCTCATACGTAAAGCCATGCACGAGATCATACATCATCTAGCGCCCGTCTGACTATGAAGAATCACGACATTGTTTTACTATTTCTGTGTAGTAAGGAGAACCTGTGTGACAGGATTTCCTGCTCGTTACAGTTTGAGGAAGTCTGTGCATAAAGCACCAATTCTCAAAGCTATTTATGGCCCACCTCTACACACACACACACAGACACACACACACACACACACACACACACACAGACACCCTCTTCACTTGCTGTTTAATGTGATAATACAAGATTACAATCTCTTAGCCAGGTAACAGCCTAGAAAGAGAGAGGAGGAGTGATACGGACAGCTGGAGGTGCGACACAAAGGGAATAAAATGAGGATCATTAAATAGAGCCTTTAAAGACGTGAACCAGATAATATGTACAAAAGACTCAATCAGACAAAATGGAGAGAGAAAGTAAGAGAGAAAACAAACGGAGGCAGAATGAGTGAGAAGACTGGTGAAGCCAGCTGCAGTCCGGGCCGTGTTCCAGTACTCACCAGCCCAAATAATAAACACACTGTCATTCAGGCCTTGTATGTGTGTTGAGCATGTTACACCCCCAAACACCACCAACCACACAGACCCGAGCCGCCACTCAGCCTAAATGCTGCTCTCATAAAATTCCAGAAACATCACAGCTGAGTAGCAGGTCTGAATGGTTCGATTGGCTGTGTCTGTAGGGAGGGGATGGTCGAGCAGTTGTTTCTCGCTGTGGCTGCGATCACTCTCAGCTGGCTGGTCAAGGGGATTCAGTCGGGCTGCCAACTGAATCTAAAAGTGTCATGTAACACAAAACAAATGATCGCACATACACATATGCGCACACACACACACACACGGATTGAAATAAATTGCCCAAACAAACAATAACTGCTTGGCAGCAATGTTAATACAAACTGTGCACTTTCTCCTGGCTGCTGCTTTCTGCATTCTGACGTCCTGCTGTGATGTAGCTTCCAAAAACAGATGTCATATCTAATTTGTGCAGAATGTTTCTGGTGTACTTGCATAACAGATTGGCGTGATAACATCTTTTGGGTCAAAGTGCATTGAAGTTGCAGAGTCTGAGCCTCTGTGAACAGCACGGTCAAATCTGGACTGTGAAGGCAACACAGTGACAGAAATCTGGCAACCATTAGGTAGTTTGCAGCATGAATGACCTTGATTGGTAATCTACTGTTTAAATAATACGCTTCCTCAACATACATATAATCAATCTCTAATAAAAATACCTGCCAATGATAAAAAGTAAAAAAGTAATAATGACAAATAGATGTAGATAGTAAATATACAGGCTGTTTAACAGAGTGCATGATCTGGGCTGCAGGGTCGGATATAATCAATAAACCACCAAACAGGATCTGCCATGAATTTGTCTTTAGCAAAACAGGTGACACTAACCACAGTCAAACAAGCTGTTCATCACCATGGACTTAAAGGCTGCTGTGCAAGAAAGAAGCATCTACAAAATTCAGTCAAGTGTGTTCTGATCATTTTAGTCACAAACAGAAGGTCAGGGCTCATTACAATCCCAAGACCTGTAGCTCACGTTTCACTAACTGGTGTATAAAATCAATTACATAAAATACATGTTTGTGCAAACAGCTTGGAGAACGTTTCAGCATTTACCGTTCAGCAGTAGCAGCCTGACCTCAACCCAATAAAACGCTTTTAAAATGAATTTGAATAACGACTGTGGCTTAACAAATGCCCGTTTAACTGAGGAGGTCAACATTTCTACAAACACACTCCAAACGGAAGGAAAAAAAAAAAACAATGGTGGAACAGTGGTATCCTAGTGGGTAGAGCTTTGGACTATTAATTAAAAGGTTGAGAGTTTGAATCCCAGCTCTGCCATGTAACAACTGTTGGGCCCTTAAACAAGGCTCCTAATCCTCTCTGCTCCAGGGGCGCCTTACACTGGCTGACCCTGAGCTCTGACCCCAGCTTCCAAAAGAGCTGGGATATGAGAAAAAAGAATTTCATTGTACTGTACACCTGTATATGTATACATGACGAATAAAGGCGTTCTATCTAAAAGGGGGTCAACTCAATTTAATACACATGGTTTTGGAATTGTATGTCCATGGGCAAGGGTCCACATGCTTTTGGTTATCTGAAGTATATCTGCATCTGTATTTCAGCAGATTCCTTCTGATGGAACTGCAATGAATTGCTATTATGATAACAAATGTTCCTTTGTATTTTTAATTCTGTCCAGATGGGTCATGTCTGCCCTGTTCTCCCTTCACCCCTGAACAGATTCTCAGCTTAAATAAAGTGTCTCAGAAAATGTTTTTACTTCCCTTTTTACTGTCATTTTTGCTGTCAAGGTCATTTCTGTTACAGACCTAACATTAAAAGAAAGAGGAACAACTTCATTCAATTCAGAACGATACAGGCTTGTGAACCAATATTATTTCTGTATCTTGACAGCTTTTAAAAAGCATATTTGTTATCATTAGCCATATTTGGACAGGATTAGTGTCACAGGAAGATAAGGGGTAATTCCATCCAGATACTTTAGATATAGCGATATAGAGTTTTTCCTTTCCTTTTTAACCCCAGGAAGAAGAAGAGAAAAAAAAAAGATTAAATAACAAATTACAGTTTGTTTAGTGGTGGTCTACAGTTTGGCCTGAGTAAGATTGACATCACTGTGATTTGTCCACCTCCATTGGTAAACAAAGTCGCGTCCTCATTTGGCCACTTAGCACTTTTAGACCATTTAGGCTGAGGAGGAGTTGCTCAACCACTTATTATGTATAGGCTGTACGACGCCATCTCTCATCATACACGCTGAGGGCCCCAAGCGCAGAAGAAAGAAAGGATCAAAGGATAGGGCTACTGCCAGTTGTAGCCTAGTGGTTAAGGTACTGGACTAGTAGTCAAAAGGTCACTGGTTCTAGCCCCATCACTGCCAGGTTGTCACTGTTGAGCTCTTGAGCAAGGCCCTTCACCCTCAATTGCTTAGATTATACTGTAAGTCGCTTTGAATAAAGCGTCTGCTAAATGCAGAAAATGTAAAATGTAAATTGAAACTACAGGTTTGAAGGCTTATTTTATATAAAAAAAAAAAAAAAAGGCCAAGCCCAAACAGCATTTAAGCTTTCAATAGACTAAACACTAAATCATTAGTCAGTAAATTGGCAAGAATGAAACAAAAATTCTCCCAGGATCTTGACCACTCACTTTCTGTGCCAGCATTTGCTACACAAACTTTTCACTAGTGAGTTGGAGACACGGAAAATTACTTACTAAACCCTTTGTGTAAACAAAAGTTAAACTGTGACAGTGATTAAATGTTTTGTATAAGATACAGTAAAGTTCTCTGAAAATGATGATGCCAGAATAAGGATCTGGATGGCCTGAAGCCACATGATGCAGAGATGACAAGCATTCGAAATGTTCAGTGCTTAAAGACAGGTAATAAAACAGTCAGGAGAAATCAAGACCTCTGAAAAATACAATTACCAAAAGGCTCTCTTATGCGGATATTCTGTCAAAAAAAGATTAAAAAGTCACTCCTGTATAAGAAAAAAATGTGTTGTAATGAATTCCGATGAATCACAGATGACGACAAAAAAACCACACGTGAAGTCCACACATGTGAAGTCACCGGTGGCTTCTTCACACCAACAAGCGATGAACTTTACAAGAGCTGTACTGCATATGGAGTGTTTTGCTTGACCAGGCAGTAGGAGTGGCAGTTAAAGTGGCAATGAAGAGAAACCCTGTCTGACCTCCATCTTCCTAAGACATAGCCAATTGCCTCTGCTCAACACTTGTACCAACAACTCAAACCCATGAGTTATATCTGTAAATTAACATTTAAATCATGTGTGATGTCTGTCATTGTTAAGCAAGTACTGTGTATTGTGTAATATAAAGTATATAAAAACCACATTTCCAGAGAAGTTGGGGCATTTCGTAAGACACAAGTCATGAGTTCAAGTCAGTAAAAAGTTATTTAAAGATTTCTGTTCGGCTATTAAAATGTGTTAATGAAACCAATATAGAGACAAAACCAAAACAAACAAGCTCCAAGTCCTGACATGAAAAGTCTCAGCACACATTTACACATTTTAAAGAATTTGCAAAAATGAATCTGTGACCCAATCACACACTATTAACTAATTTACACCAATCAACTTTATTTTTAGAACTGAAATACTTTATACCAAACCTACAAAACAAAGGCTAATGAGACTAAGAACACAGTAAATCTGTGATTGACATTTATTATGTTGGTACGGTGGCACCTGTCAAGGAGTGTTTTAAAAGCAGAAAAAAATGCGTAAGTGTAAAGATTTGAGTGACTGGCCGCTCAGGTGGCGCAGCGGTAAAGTACGCTAGTGCACCAGAGTTGGGGTTCTGAATGCATAGCATCGAATATCGACTCTACCTCTCCGACTGGGTTGGGCGGCAGCACGAACAACGATTGGCTGTTGTTCAGGGTTAGAGGGTAGAGAGTTGGATCATAGGTTTTCATAACTGGTGCAACTGCGGCCCCTGCTGGCTGACTGATGGCACCTGCACAGGGCTGAGGAACAATGCTGATGGGGGTGTGACCCTCCGTACACAGCGTCCATTAGTGTATGAACTCGACTCGTGCAGGTGAAAAATGCAGACTGTACTGATTGCGTACCGGAGGGGAGTTGAGAGGCGTCCTCAGTCAGCGGTGAGGGATCGAACCAGTATAGAGGACGCAATCAGGGTAATTGGACACGACTAGAATAGGGGACAAAAATTGGGGGGAAAAGTGGGGAAAAATAGATTACAAAAAAAAGAAAAAGATTTGAGTGTCTGACAAGAGCAGACACTCTTCAAATTCCTGAGAAAAGCCTTTCAAGAAGAGCGGAGGCTGCTATAGCATCAAGAGGGGAAAAGAAACCATGGTAATGGCTTTGGTTTTAGAATGGGATGTCCAAGAAGCTCATTTGTCAAGGTGTACAAACCTAATAAAAGAAATTCCGGTCTGATCAAACTAGAGATGCATGAGTACCGATACTGGTTTCGGGTATTTGCCCGATACCGCGCTCATTAACAAGCGAGGCTCCGATACTAAACATCCGATACCGTGTGCCTAGTGCACGTTGCTGCGTTATGCCTGGTTCACACTACACGACTTTTGCCCTGATTTTCGCTCGGCGACTGGTCGGCGCTAGATTTGCCGGCTCGGGAGCAACTCGGCGTTCGCTCGGCGATCAAAACTCGGCTCTCGATCGCTAAGTGTGAACTATCCAACAACTCGATCTGACCGGCTCGTCGAGCGCTCGGCGACCGGATCGAGTTTTCTAGCACGTCAGATATCTGATCTGAGACGTGCGACTGGGAATGAGTGACATGTCGAACAGCCAATGAGAACGCAGGATACGGTGTGAGGGGAAACGCAGGAGAGGAGTGTAAACAGGTGGGACAGGGGGATAATATAGTTTATATCAGAACACACCGGCACACACGTTTTATACAGTATTTCTGACCTGATCGTTCTCTACTAAACATAACAACAAAACACCAACATTGCAAAAATATTTATTAACCTCCAACTCATTAACTCCATCATTCTAAATAGGTATTGGTATCGGTATCGGCAAGTACAAAAATACATGTACTTGTACTTGTGGCACTCACACCAGCCCCGCCCTTCCTTTCATGACTCCTTGACTAAGGTCAATAAAATGATAAGCAGTGATGTAGCAGACACTGCTGACTGTCTGATGCTTGCCAAAATGCACATGGATGATCATTAGCATTTCTGCAATGGTAAATCAATAATAAGTCCTGTCAGAAACCTACAGAAAAATTTAAATGTCTCCTCAGCATAAAACCATTCTGAGTCCAACTAGTCCAACTAGTCAACTAGTCAACTAGCTGTTCAATAGACTAATTATGGAGTGACTTTAACCAAATGACTGGTTGGTTAAATTGCTAATATTTTAATAAAAAATGTCTGATAGTCCCTGTGATGCTATTAGATTAGATTAAATTATATATACAGTGTATCACAAAAGTGAGTACACCCCTCACATTTCTGCAAATATTTCATTATATCTTTTCATGGGACAACACTATAGACATGTAACTTGGATATAACTTAGAGTAGTCAGTGTACAACTTGTATAGCAGTGTAGATTTACTGTCTTCTGAAAATAACTCAACACACAGCCATTAATGTCTAAATAGCTGGCAACATAAGTGAGTACACCCCACAGTGAACATGTCCAAATTGTGCCCAAATGTGTCGTTGTCCCTCCCTGGTGTCATGTGTCAAGGTCCCAGGTGTAAATGGGGAGCAGGGCTGTTAAATTTGGTGTTTTGGGTACAATTCTCTCATACTGGCCACTGGATATTCAACATGGCACCTCATGGCAAAGAACTCTCTGAGGATGTAAGAAATAGAATTGTTGCTCTCCACAAAGATGGCCTGGGCTATAAGAAGATTGCTAACACCCTGAAACTGAGCTACAGCATGGTGGCCAAGGTCATACAGCGGTTTTCCAGGACAGGTTCCACTCGGAACAGGCTTCGCCAGGGTCGACCAAAGAAGTTGAGTCCACGTGTTCGGCGTCATATCCAGAGGTTGGCTTTAAAAAATAGACACATGAGTGCTGCCAGCATTGCTGCAGAGGTTGAAGACGTGGGAGGTCAGCCTGTCAGTGCTCAGACCATACGCCGCACACTGCATCAACTCGGTCTGCATGGTCGTCATCCCAGAAGGAAGCTGACGCACAAGAAAGCCCGCAAACAGTTTGCTGAAGACAAGCAGTCCAAGAACATGGATTACTGGAATGCCCTGTGGTCTGACGAGACCAAGATAAACTTGTTTGGCTCAGATGGTGTCCAGCATGTGTGGCGGCGCCCTGGTGAGAAGTACCAAGACAACTGTATCTTGCCTACAGTCAAGCATGGTGGTGGTAGCATCATGGTCTTGGGCTGCATGAGTGTTGCTGGCACTGGGGAGCTGCAGTTCATTGAGGGAAACATGAATTCCAACATGTACTGTGACATTCTGAAACAGAGCATGATCCCCTCCCTTCGAAAACTGGGCCTCATGGCAGTTTTCAAACAGGATAACGACCCCAAACACAACCTCCAAGATGACAACTGCCTTGCTGAGGAAGCTGAAGGTAAAGGTGATGGACTAAACCCAATTGAGCACCTGTGGCGCATCCTCAAGTGGAAGGTGGAGGAGTTCAAGGTGTCTAACATCCACCAGCTCCATGATGTCATCATGGAGGAGTGGAAGAGGATTCCAGTAGCAACCTGTGCAGCTCTGGTGAATTCCATGCCCAGGAGGGTTAAGGCAGTGCTGGATAATAATGGTGGTCACACAAAATATTGACACTTTGGGCACAATTATGACATGTTCACTGTGGGGTGTACTCACTTATGTTGCCAGCCATTTAGACATTAATGGCTGTGTGTTGAGTTATTTTCAGAAGACAGTAAATCTACACTGCTATACAAGTTGTACACTGACTACTCTAAGTTATATCCAAGTTTCATGTCTATAGTGTTGTCCCATGAAAAGATATAATGAAATATTTGCAGAAATGTGAGGGGTGTACTCACTTTTGTGATACACTGTATATATAATAGCGATATTGCTTGTCCTTGACATGCAGGTCCTTTCATGCAGACTATATAAATGAGCACAATCTAACAGAAATGCCAATACCTCTACTGCACTTGTAAATGAACTGGAAATAACATCCTGCAGGAATTCCTATATTCACAGCTTTATACCTGCAGGGTAAATACCTCAAAATACTTACCTACTCAAAACCCAAAAGAACATAAACTGCATACAACACACACACACCCACACACTCGAACGAAAACCCCAGAGGCTTTACCTTCTTACATGCCACCACAACTGGCTAATACCTCCCTTTCTAGATTAAATGCTAATGGGATTAAACAGGAATGCTACTGCTCTGCCTCGCTGGTGCAGAATGAAACCACAAGTGCTGAGCCAGTATCAGCAAATAATTCATGCAATAAGATTTTTCATTCTTAATGTCACCATAAACACTACATATACACTATATGACCAACGGTTTGGGAAAGTCCCTTTTCTGTGCACCAGTACACAAAGTGAGGTCCATAAAATTTGACAAGGATGGTGTGGTCAGTACAGAGTCCTGTTATCAGTCCAACCTGGACCTCTTCGGAATGAATTGGCATTCAATTGCAAGTCAGACCTGACTGAATGGACTGAACAAGCACAAATTTCCAGAGCTTTGTGAAAACCCTTTCCATAAGAGTGGAGACTGTTGTAGCATAAACGGAGCATAATTGGATATGCTTTTTGGAACTGTATGTCCAACGAGCTCAGAGTCCACATATTCTCTGCTTATTTTGCATAATCTTTTAAGGACAGGAGTTAATGTGGTTAATGAACTAATGTTTTGACTAATTAGGCCTGTCCTTTTAACTTAACGGCCTTTCACAGACACTTAATAAACAGGCTAATGCTGGAGGAGTCACTACAGAGGTCACTGGTGTTCCTGTTCAAATGAGAGAGTGTGAGTTTGTGTGTAGTCATGTAGAAATCAGTACAGGCCCTTCTGGGCTGCTCATGCATGTTTAGAGCTGGACTGCACTCAGCAGAAAGAAATCACTACAGGCCTCTATAAAGAAAAGGCTCTTTCAAGCCTTTGTGGTGCGAGCTTAAAGGCCCATTTGTCAGCCTTGTGCCAAGCTTTTGTCCTTTCTTCGTTTATACAACAAAAAGAGAAAGACAGACACACACACACACACACACACACACACACACACACACACACACACACACACACAGCAAAAGTTCATCAGAACGGGAAAATGTGGAAGGGTAATGTGGTAAAAAAAAAGCTCCGCTCAGTTCCAAAATCCTACACCGAAACCAACCACAACCCCGCCGTAGAGCCAAGGACCCTCTGACTACAGGGTGAGATGTAAACCAAGTGTTAAAAGTCTGTAATTGGCAACCGCTCTCAAAAGGAAGTGATCCCTGGGTTGTCACAGGAGAGGATTTCTATAGAAACAACACCAAATTGCCACCCAGCATGATAAAACTGTCTCCATCGGTCACTGTACAAGAAACACTGGCTTCTCATGAAGCACTCAATCAGCTTCTATCAACAGACATTCTTTACAGACATTTAAAGCTTATACAGTGGTACCTCTAGATACGAGTTTAATTCGTTCCAGAGCCGAGCTCGTAAGTAGAGCAGCTCGTATCTCGAACTAATTTTCCCCATTTAAAATAAAGGAAATAGAATTAATCCGTTCCAGCCCTCTGACAAGTCCCCAAAATATCGTAAATGATGAAAAAATACACGTTTTTAATTAAGAAAAACACATGTATAAACATATAAAACATAACAAAATAAATAAATAAAAGAAAAATGTATAAAAAACAGTAAGAAAAATGTATAAAATACGTAATAATCAGTATTATTATAAAAAGCACGCCTTGCTCATGCTTTTCTATTATCTCTTGCTTTAACTCAATCGACATCATCCTCTTCTTCTTCTCGCCATTGTCACTTGCACTTACTTTCTTGGGACCCATGAGAAGAATGGGATAAGAGGATGCTAGAGGATTGTGGGACCGAGGGTTGTGGGAGCGAGTACTGTACTAGTAGTAGTAGTAGTTGGGAAATTCCTTTGAAACGGCTCCCTTGCGCCGACGCGCAAACTAGCGGTAGCGTCCCCGAAGCTCCGGCCCGGCTCGTATCTTGGATCTGGGCTCGTATCTAGGGCAGAAATTTTGTCCGAGCCTCGGCTCGGATCTCAAAAAGCTCGTATGTGGAGCAGCTCGTATCTAGAGGTACCACTGTAATAAGTAGGAGCATCCTTTGCCTCTTGAACTGCTGTTATTTAAGCCCTGAATTGTTTGTGGGATGTTGGGTCATTAAAAAAATTATACAAGGTTTATTTATTTATCTTTAACTCTTATTTCGATCAGGCAGGGCAAGGTAAAGCATCACATCACTTACTCATTCACTCGATATATTTTAGCTGTGTGTATGAGGACAGTAACATCCTGGAACAAAGAAACACATCAGACAATGATAATGAAATAATAAGTGTATTTTTATATTTTATCCAGGTCAGGGTTGCAACTGGTCCAACTCCACTGGGAAACACTGGGCGCAAGGCATGAATATGCTGATCAGGGCACCAATCCATCACAGAGCTTTGGCACTTCTCCCTCTTCCCCCTCAGCCAATAATATCTGTGTAGACAACAAGTCGGCCAATAGTGGAGGGTTAGCGTAATAGATAGCTGAGCCACCCAAGTGCCGTGTTACATATTCATGCAAAGCAAATTGCTGGCTTTAATCATTTCCAATGCTCAAATCATTATGGATTCCATGTAGCTAACAGCTGGATAACAGTTGATCCTTTGAATTCCTACATGAATCCATCTAGACTTACACATATCAGAAATCCTTTAGGACTAACAAACCAGTTGTAGACCAACAGAAAAAAGCAGAAGGTTGGGTTGGGCGGTTGAGTAAGGCCCTTAACCCTAATTTCTTAGACTTTATACTGTAAGTTGCTTTAGATAAAAGCGTAAATGTAAACCACACAGATTAATTCCACTGGTCAGTGGTCCACGTTTCTTTTGGCCACTGGCCTTTAATACAATATAAAAGATTTCTAAACGGTAGCCCAGCTGTGGCTTGAAGCTGTACAGTTTTGATTGAGACAGGGTCAGAGAGGCTGGGCAATCACTGTTTGGCTTTTAATGGAACTCTGTTAGATGCCTCATGCCACTGTAAGAAATCGTATAAGAGTGAAACTGACACCATTTTTTATAGCTGATACATACTGTTAATTAACAACCGACCTTGCAGGCGTGTCTGTAATTGCAATTGTGAATGCAGAGTCAAACTCATTTTCTATGTCATTTTTCCCATTTGTTTCCATTATTTTGTACCCCGGTTGAATGAATAAACTGCTTTAATGCATATACAGGGACCACCCATATTTAACAGGAACATTCACTGTGATATGTAGAATATGTAGAAATATTTATGACATTAATGAGATTTATCTTCCTAACCACGTTATAAATGTCTTTTGTTGAGTGCTACACACAACATTACCGTATTTGAAGAGGATTAAAGGCTCCAAAAGATTAAAGGCTCCTTAGATTGTGTCGAACCCACCCCCCACCCCCCTCCACCACCACATCCATCAATGGAGAATGTCCTCCAAAGGACACCACGCTGATCTTATTTGGGTTGACCTTTCTCAGCACTACAAAGACACTAACATGATAAAGAATGGTAAGGTTTACTGGACTGATATGAGCGTATCAGGTGTAGCAGTGTTGTTGGGATTGTTTTACAGGTATTCATATTGTGCATAAAAAGAGCATTGTATATTAACAGAGTACGTGTGTCTAATAAATATGCAGACAATTAGAAATCTTTATGTTTATGTTTAGTTTAAGTGTCACTTGTGGGAAATTAAATGAAAGAAACATTTTTAATCTACAGCATTAACTGAAAAGTGGTAAAAAAAAGGTCCACGGTATGTAATTTTCTGTGCTTAGATCTTCATTAGCACTCGGATTAACACTCAATGTCTGTTGCCCTAGCAAATAGGTAGTAAGATCTGGCTTCAAACCTCAGCGGTGCTACTGGCTATCCGGCCATCTACTCAGACCAGATTGGCTATGTCTGATGTAGGGGGTGGCCAAAGCTCTGTGAAGGATTGGCACCCTGTCCAGGGTATTCCTGCCTTACGCCCAGTGTTTCCCCGTGAAACCAGATCTGACCTTGGACAGATCGGTTGATGAAGATGAAATGAATATGAAAACAAGAGTAATAAATGAATGACATGTTAAATGACATTTTCTTTGCACCCTCCTTGCTGTCTTTATTGCCAATGATCAGCAGTAGTGGTTTTGTGGTATTGCTGTTAAACCCAATCTTGCTAGCGCACATATTTCAGCTGTTGGTGAGTAAAACCACTCGAGCTTTACAGTGCTGTACTAACAGTGCTGTGTGGCTTTCCTTTTAACTCTGAAACCAGGGATTACAATAAGCCCGTACACACACACATATATATATATATATACTGTATATTTAGAGAGAGAGAGAGAGAGAGAGAGAGAGAGAGAGAGAGAAATGTTACTAGTGTTAACAGGGTCCTGATCACTAGAAGCCCATTTAAAAATGCTCAGCAAGGCACATTGCCGGTTAATATCGGTAGCGTGAACATTATTGCATCTTGAATGCATCTGCTGCATAGTCAGCAATGTTACCAGATGTCACCAGACGTTTTTTGCAGGCTATTTTCAACTCCCCAGATTTGCGGTTGTGTGTAAAGCTTTGCTTCAGTTCTACTTTGTCTGTGCGTTTTGTTTGTTGTACATTATAATAATTAAATACTCACTGACAGAAATACACTGTGTGTTGAGTGCACGGCCACAGTAAGTCCACTGTGACCACTATGTTATCTGAGACTAATGTTAGTATTAATCCTAAACAGGGAGACAGGGAGTCTTGCACCTGAGTCTTTCATGCATTTTTTTCCTTCACAAATCTTCTCAAGCACTCAGATCCAAGCGGTCGAAAAGAATTCATTCCTCTCATTTTCAGCCCTCATTTATCTTAAGAAATCCTTTAGTCTGACAGAACGCTTTATCTTCTTTTGCTTTCATCTGGATGATAAAACCCAAAGCGACGGGCTGAATAAAGCAGTCAGCTGGAAAGCGCCAGACAAGACACATCACAGAAACATCCACTGCACCTCTAGAGACCAACAAAGGAAAACTAGTCATGAAACATATTTACAGACTGACAATTCTGGATTGCACCAGCTGAATAAAAGCCAGCATAAATATTCCCACAGCCACTTTAGGTCCATTTTATTCAACTCTCCGTCGGTTAGCTGGTAGCTAATCTTTATTAATGGCCATTGGTTTGGGCATTTATGAATATGCATATATAAATATACACCGATCCACCGATTATGACCACCTTCCTAATATTGTGTTGGTCCCCCTTTTGCTGCCAAAACAGCACCGACCCGTCGAGGCATGGACTCCACTAGACCCCTGAAGGTGTGCTGTGGTATCAGGTACCAAGATGTCAGCAGCAGAACTCCTGTAAGTAGCGAGGTGGGGCCTCAATGGATCGGACTTGATCCCCACGTGCATCAATGAGCCTTGGCCGTCCATGACCCTGTCGCCGCTTTACCACTGTTCCTTCCTTGGACCACTGGACCACTTTTGAGAGATACTGACCACTGCAGACCGGGAACACCCCACAAGAGCTGCAGTTTTGGAGATGCTCTGACCCAGTTGTCTAGCCATCACAATTTGGCCCTCGTCAAACTCGCTCAAACCCTTAAGCTTGCCCATTTTTCCTGCTTCTAACACAAATGCTTGCTGCCTAATTTATCCCACCCACTAACAGGTGCCGTGATGAAGAGATAATCAGTGTTACTCACTTAAGTGGTCATAATGTTATGCCTCGTTGGTGTATATAAATGTCTGAACCGATTGGCTCTGGGTTCCAATCACGGTGAGAGGATGGCCAAAGCCCTGCAATGGATTGGCGCTCTGTCCAGGGTATTCATGCCCACTGTTTCCCATTGGACCAAACTACACCTACTGCAAGCAGGACCAGAATTAAGGTTGATAGAAATGAAATGAAAAATAAAGATTTGCATGAGATTTTGGGTTAGTTTCCGTTCAGTCACAAAGACTATTAATGACGTGGGTCACTGATGTTGGACAGGAATACCTGGAAATCAACATTTCAGTTCATCCCAAAGGTGTACAAATGCATCAAACCAGAGACCTTGCTTTAAGCACAAAGAGGAATGTTCATGATGGAACAGAAAAGGGCTTCCCACCAAGCTGAAAGAATAATAATTAGGAGGGTGTCCACATAATTTTGACCACATAGTAATTCTAGACCAAAATTTGTTCAGATCAAGACATTTCTGCTCAGCCTGCGAGTGTGTGGATTGCAGTGAAGCTGGCAGTTAATAATGGGAATGTATGATTTGTAGGTTCACTCATCTGAATGTCAGTATGAATTAAGGTTATACTGAGCACACAGAGAAACTCGAGTGAAAATGAATGAATCCGTCAAGATGATGTTATCCAAGCCACGTAAGCTCCACACAACAATGTGAACTGCACATTAGTGTAACAGCAACACCAACAGTTACATTTGGCTATTGCTTATATCAGAAAGACATATATTGTGCATATATTCTGTGTTCCGTTTGGATCTTAAGGCTTTTTAATGACTTGCTTATTTCCTTTCCATTTCTATATGTCAATTTCATCGACCGCATTAGGGTCAAGGTTTCACTGGGAAACACAGGATACAAGGCAGGAACAACCTTTACAGAGTGCCAATTTATTGCAGGGCTTTGAAGATTTGACGCTTGATCCCAGCGGAGGTGGGCTGGTGCAATAGGCTGCTGTGCCTCCCAGAGCCTACTCGTTCATTATTCCTGAGTGTATCCATCCTTCTCATTGCTGGTCGACCTCTTTCTTTTTTACCTTCAATTACCTTCAACTGATCCAAGCATAAATGTCGTTTACAATGAATTGGTTCTTCTGATAATGTGCCCAAATTATGAGAGCCTCAGTCTGGTTATCTGGGCTTTAGATGATTGGTTAGTTTTGATTTGGTTGAGGATCCATTTGTCTCTTCTTTGCCATCCAATGGACTCAAAATCTTCAACAGCACCAAAGTTCAAAAGCATTAATATTCTTCCTGTAATGCTTTATTTTGGTTTAGAGACAAATCTTTACATCTGTAAGTCTTTTCCAGTTCTTTCATTCTTCTGACTACAGTTTATTTCCTTACTACTGGATCCCTTAGCAGTTAATAACTGATCCAAGTAGACAAAAGCCATCCACCACTTGGACATCACATCTACTCCACCAGTGTTAAAGTTAGTGGTCTTTTCTACTGTCATTAATATTGTCTTCTTCATATTTAGCTCTTATTTTTCCACTGTTCTTTAATTTACCTTATAAGGGCTTCTTTTTCAAAGCTCTGGCATTAAATAGCTGAATTCTGTTCACCAAGAAATGACAATGCAAAATAAAAGCAAAATTTAGTCCGAGCAACATCTACTTTATGGCTTGTTGGACATCTCATTCAAAAGTTATGGGCAACGATATACAGTTGGCCCCTATATTGTTCGAGTCTTTTCTTAACATGTTGAAATGTGTCTGGGAAATGTTGTGGTCATTATTGACTAATAAGTCCGGTCACATAATATATATCAACAAAGCTGGCAGTTAATAATGGCAATGTATGATTTGTAGGTTCACCTATCTGAATGTCAGTATGAATTAAGTTTATACTTCTTCAATATGAAGAAGAAATATTCATACATAAACTCATCCCAAAAGTGCTCCATAAGGTTGAATTTAGGGCTTTGTGCAGACCACAGGAATTCCTCCACACCAAACTCTTCAACCTTGAAAGATCTCACAATAGAACAGAAATAGGCCTTCCCCAAACTGCCAAGTAAAAGAAGTGTAATTTCTTTTACACACTTGATTTTATACACCTGTTATAGCAATAAGCTTGAGCGAAACAGCTTAAGGTAATAAATAGGAGAGGTGTCTACATATTTCTACATACCTCATACCCTCTCTATCTCATTTCTCTCCCTCTCTCTATCTCTCTCTGTCATCACGGGTTCGGGCTTTTCAATAAAATCTTGGATGTGAAGTAATAACAAGCATATTGATGTAGCCACGTCTGGAATAGATTTTTATGTTGCTCATAAATTACGATTGGTGATCATGGATGGTGAATTATTGTAGATGTGTGCAGGAGACTGACACGGTTTTCTCTCCAGCTCTCGCTCGGCTTCTTCACTTCTAAGCACAAATGAGAAATATTACGCCATCTGTTCCCCTAATGGGATGTTCACACTAAATTATCTTCTACTTCTAAACAATATATGTAGAAAAAAGATGTTATATGAATATGAATGAAATGAAGTGTGGTGTTACATATGGTTTATGTAAGCTAGTAAATTATTTTTAGAATTCCTACTGAAGGATAATAGTGTTACAGCAGACTTATGTAACCTGTTTTACGAAAAACAATGATATTATATTTGAATCTGGGATTTAAATAGGTTCAGGGAATAAAAAAAACCCAAAACTAATAATATTTTACTAGAAATACTAGAAAAACAAAACAAGTGTTCCTATGGAACAACATTAAATTACACCAGCGCTTGGATCTTGGGGTTTGAATTCACACTGGTGCAATCGGCCATCTATTAATTTCTGTCTTTTAGATTTTCGAAAGAATTTAAAGCTGGACATTGACGGGTCCATGCAAGCACTTTTACTATGTTTTTTATAAACCAGTCTTGAGTTATTCAGATTTGTATGTTTGTGGTCGTTGTCCTGTTGAAATGCCCTTTTCAGATTTCGTTTCTTAGCTGATGAGGCTGAATTAGAGATGCATGAGTACCGATACTGGTATCTCGTACTCGTACTTGCAAACGAGGCTCCGATACTAAACATCCAATACCGTGTGCCTAGTGCACGTTGCTGCGTTATGCCTGGTTCACACTACACGATTCTTGCCCTGATTTTTGCTCGGCGGCTGGTCGGCGCTAGATTTGTCGGCTCGGGAGCAACTCGGCGTTCGCTCGGCGATCAAAACTCGGCTCTCGATCGCTAAGTGTGAACTATCCAACAACTCGATCCGACCGGCTCGCCGAGCGCTCGAGTTTTCTATCATGTCAGATATCTGATCCAATAGGTATTGGTATCGGTATCGGCAAGTACAAAAATACATGTACTTGTACTCGGTTGGGAAAAAAATGGTATTGATGCATCCCCTAGGCTGAATGTTTTTATATTTGTTTAAAAATTTTAAGTTTTTTAAACTTTGGTGAGAATAATTAAGTAAATCATAATTTAAAGCTAGGAACCCTTTTTCACCAATGCATTCTGCACAGGTCACTCTATCTGCTAATTAGGGTCCTTACACAGCATTTCAAGACCCCACCCACATAGTCTGGTCATTCCACCATAGCAGAAACGTGTCTGCTGCAGGCCAATTATGCCCGCTAGATGGAGCCCAGCCGACCGGTGGCAACGCCGAGTTTCAAACCGAGGAGTTCAGAATCACGGCGCTGGTGTTCTAGCGGAATATCCCGCTGCGCCACCTGGACGCCATGCCTAAAGCATCATTGACATGAAACATAATCATGAATTAATTATTTTCATGTGTTGATGTAATTTTTATGATTACTGGTTAACTGGTGATTACCAATGGTTGATTACTGGTTTGGGGGAATTTGTTAAAAAATTGCATAACTAATAAATCAAATGAATGTTTAGGAATCACGTCTTAAACACTATATTTGGCAGTGATCACTCCACTGATGCCGTCCTCCTAATTGATGCCACAGGTGAAACCTCGGGTACAGTCACCTCGGCCGCCTGTTTTAAGCATAATAGGACAATCCTGAAGTACTTGTACCTGAAAGCACCAGCACTCACATTCTACCTTTATGCAGTGGTTCCACATTTACAAACACATTTTAGATTTGCCTAAGCAGGCGGCTATCCAAAATAAGCGGGACCTCAGCCATGTTGCTGAACAGCAGCTGCCCCACAACGCTTCATACACAGTAATACACACCAGACACTTCTGATTTATTTTCAGTCATCAGCTTCTCTAAAAACAGCACTTTTATTTTCAATCTCATCAAAGCAGTCAAGAGACAGGAGGAGTGAGAGGCAATTAAAGGTCAGGGTTCAAGGGGGATGGCTTGCCATGGAGTGTACTCAAAAGGACACATAAAAAATGTAACAGACAGCAGGAAACAGAGGTGGATGTTGCACCTGGGTATGCATTAAAAAGACAATTAAACAGAGATAGGATTGCTGCAAAAAAGCAAGATGTAGCACTTTGTGAGAAAGATCAAAACCTCTGAGTTAATTAAAAGCCACTCACAGAGGCTCACAAACAATTTAGTGAATAAAAGACCAACCCAGGCAGCTGCCTAAGTAGAGAGGATTCTAATAAGACATCAAACTTATAAGGCAGATTATTTAGACGCACTTATACAACCATTAATGTGATTACGTCAACACAGTTTTCACTAACACTCAAACTAATGGCCTGAGCCGGCACAACCCCCTAACATTCCAGCTAACATCCCCCTCAGTGTACCAAAAATAGTTAAACCGTCACTGACAAGCCTGAATTTGCAAAAAATGACACTTGTACACCTTTATACAAATTAAAAATCAATGAAAATGTATTCATACTTGAAGACACTGGGATTGTCTCACAGCTAAGGAAGCATAGGACGCTCCTTCATTATTCAGTCAGATTATCGCTTTAAAGTATGGCACTTTAGTAGGCAGCATTTTGAGGGACCTAAGAATTCAAACAGCCTTCTTCTCAGGAGCGTGCATAGGATGACTTAAAATGCATCTATGTAAAGAGCTCACTGGGTTTTCGGACAGACCCAATAGTAGCCTACGTGAACGCCAGGTCATGAACTCATTCCAAAACTATGGGCAGTTTGTGGCTTTAACATCCTCAAATCCTCTGAGAAGGCTTTCCACAAGATTCTGGAGTGTGCAATTTGTGAGGTTAGGCACTCCAGCCACTAGAGTTTCTCCACACCAAAACCATGTCTTTATTCCCTCATGTGTTTATAGTGTATGAAGTGAAGTGAAAAATAAGACATGAGCTGCTGAGATCAAATCCAGTATCACGTCTGCATGCAGCACCGGCTTGAGATCTAGGACAAAGGGAAGTTCATTTTTTCTCCTCCACATTTGTTCATCGTGTCTCTTTGTTTACCCTTATTTAATTCAAAATGTAAATAAAGACAACCGTCAATGTGTGAGATGGCAAAGTTCATTAAAAAATCATGAACACAAACTGTGTTGAAAGCATGGCCGCAATAACGACTGCTAACCGCAATAATTTAAGAAGAGCCTATAGAGCGGATTAGCAATTCTAAACCAGATGGGGCTGCACGGCTCCGTAAACGTAGCTTTTCATTCTTCAAATTAAGTCCCTGCTACGACTTACAAAATGAAACCAAGCACATTTCGTGTATTACTAACCCTCACGGTATAATGCAACACTGTCAGACTGGGAGTTTTTTTTTTTTTTTCATTTGGCTGAGTAAACGCCGCCCGTGAATCCACATATTCACAACATAGTTCATTTAATTTTATTTTTATTCATTTTAACTGTCTGAATCTCAGCTGTGCTATCAACCGGTCAGGTGTCTACATGGGAATTATCAGCTGTGTCTGCATGATCAAGGAGTTTCCGCATTGCTGCTGCAACCACGACCTCTGTTGGCTGGTTGTAGCCTAGTGGTTTAGGTTCTGGACTAGTAATCAAAAGATCGCTGGTTCAAACCCCACTACTGCCAGGTTGCCACTATGCCGATCCCTGCTCTGACCGAGGAGATCGAAGCTAACCCACGCTCCCTCCTTCTCGTGAGCAGAAAGCAGCATGCATCTTATCACCCACACATTGACGAATGTTGTGCCACCTAGCGTTGTGTACGGAGAGACACACCCTAAGAGCACTCTTTCCTCATCTCTGTGTAGGCGCCTCTAATCAGCCAGCAGAGGTCGAAACCGCACCATTCTGACAGAGAGAGACCCACATCCGGCTTTGGTCCCGCCCATCTGAACAACCGGACAATCGTTGTTCATAGCCGCTCAGCCCAAGCCAGCAAGGCAGAGCTGAGATTCGATACGATGTATTCGAGATCCAGCCCTGGTTGCAGCGTGTGTTTTTACCGCTGTGCCACCGGAGCGGCTGTCTGCTAAATTCTGAAGATGTAAATATAAATGTAAGATAGAAAATATCGCATGTAGTAGTGCCTGACTCTCAGTACACAGTACTGCTCTCTGTGTATCGTCTCTGGCAGGTGACAACAAGCGATCTGTGGACAAACATAACAGTTTCTGCTAGTAGCAGAAAAACTGCTGTTTGCAGCCCCGTTGCAGTGATTCTAAGCTTTTAAAAGCTGTATAGTGTGCACTAGGCTCAAGTGTTCTCCTCTGTAAACTGCACTAGCCATGCGCTTTTGAAGGCAGCTGTAACGGACCACTTGCCATTCTGAAAGGCTAAATCTAAAAGCAATGAAAAAGAGAGGGGCATTTCTGAGAATTGGGACGCATTATCTCTGAACTGGAACACAGGAAAGGAGGTTCGAGAGAGCAGAAGAAATCGAGTGAGGGAGGGAAATAGATTCTAATCCTGCTGAGATCTATTGATTCACCGGCACTGTTGTTTGAAAAACACATTTAAAGCTCATTCTGTGGCGAAGAGGAGAGAAAAAAAAATGTGGAGAACGGCTGCATAACACTAAACCTCACTGTAATGCTGTTTAAAGTGTGCACCGAGGTACACCGAGGCCCACAGACGCACCAAGTTGGATTTGTTAATTCTCTTAAATCTTTATGGAACTGACTTAAGTAAAAAGAAAAGATTTGATGCCTGCAAAACACATATGGAAACAATGAAAACGATGAACCTTAAATTTCACGATTCATGACATTTCACGGCCATGAATTAGGTAAAACCTGAGCTATAACACACGAAATAAAAACCTCTTTGTTTAAGCTAATTTACCTTAAAGGTGTAATTTCCTTCATACATACACTGATCAGCCATAACATTAAAACCACCTGCTTGTTCCTACACTCACTGTCCATTTTATCAGCTCCACTTACCATATAGAAGCACTTTGTAGTTCTACAATTACTGACTGTAGTCCGTCTGTTTCTCTGCATGCTTTGTTAGCCCCCTTTCATGCTGTTCTTCAATGATCAGGACCCCCACAGAGCAGGTATTATTTAGGTGGTGGATCATTCTCAGCACTGCAGTGACACTGACATGGTGGTGGTGTGTTAGTGTGTGTTGTGCTGGTATGAGTGGATCAGACACAGCAGCGCTGCTGGAGTTTTTAAATACAGTGTCCACTCACTGTCCACTCTATTAGACACTCCTACCTAGTTGGTCCACCTTGTAGATGTTTGTTTGTTTGTTTATTAGGATTTTAACGTCATGTTTTACACTTCACTTACGTTCATGACAGGAACGGTAGTTACTCATTACTCGTTTATATCGAACAAAGTCGTGGACAATTTTGTATCTCCAATTCACCTCTCCTGCATGTCTTTGGACTGTGGGAGGAAACCGGAGCACCCGGAGTAAACCCACGCAGACACGGGGAGAACATGCAAACTCCACACAGAAAGGACCCGGACCCGGACTGCCCCACCTGGGGGATAGAACCCAGGACCTTCTTGCTGTGAGGCGACAGTGCTACCCACTTAGACACCGTGCCGCCCCCTTGTAGATGTAAAGTCAGAGACGATCGATCGCTCATCTATTGCTGCTGTTTGAGTTGGTCCTCTTCTAGAACTTCATCGGTGGTCACAGGACACTGCCCATGGGGCGCTGTTTGCTGGATGGTTTGGTTTGGTGGACTATTTTCAGTCCAGCAGTGACAGTGAGGTGTTTGAAAACCCCAGCAGTGTTGCTGTGTCTGATCCACTCATACCAGCACAACACACACTAACACACCACCACCATGTCAGTGTCACTGCAGTGCTGAGAATGATCCACCACCCAAATAATACCTGCTCTGTAGTGGTCCTGTGGACCATGAAAGAGGGCTAACAAAGCATGCAGAGGAACAGATGGACTACAGTCAGTAATTGTAGAACTACAAAGTGCTTCTATATGGTAAGTGGAGCTGATAAAATGGACAGTGAGTGTAGAAACAAGGAGGTGGTTTTAATGTTATGGCTGATCAGTGTATTATAGCACACTACAAGTGCCGGAAAACGGTATCCACATTAACTTCTGCCCCGGTTACTACAGCTGCAATATAGAGTTTAGTAGGTCATTGGTCTGCAGTCAGTCTATCAACAGTGTTAATCTTAAACACGACCCCCAGCAGCTCAATACTGACATTATTCTCAGTTATTAAAAGGCATAGTTTACATACTCTGCTATCTCCTTTCTCTCTCACACACACATACACACACACACATACACACACACACACACACACACACACACACACACACACACACACACACACAGAGGACAGGTTCAGTCAAGCAGACAAAGAGGAACTGTGCATGGTCGTGCATTATCAGCTGCTTTATCAGTGTACTGACAGCTCAGATTGGATATAAATCAAGCGGCCAAAACAAATGCTGTAACTACACAGTGACCGTGTTGAACAACAGTCCCGGCTGACTATTTTTAAATAGCTGAAAATAATAAAGCTCTGTTACAGAGGAGCTTCAGTATTATTTTCCTCAAAATCATTCATGGAAGAAAGTCAAGCAAAAAAGAGGAACAATGACATCACTGTGTCTGATTATCTGGAGTTATGAGATATTTGATATAAGGTGTTTAAAACAGAAGCTACATTATTATATCTACTGGTGTGTCTTTCTTTAAATCTCAGTTTATTAACAGCAGGAAGAAGGTATTACATCTCAGTACGTTTTTGAGAGTACATGGTGATGAGTGGATTTGCTTCTTGCACTAACAGCATCAAATTGAGTCATACTGACTGATATTAGTTTATTTCGCAGAACAGACAGAAAGAAGAAATCCCATGATAGTCTTTCAGTCATTGCTTTAATCTAAGGGCACATTCAATTTGATTACAGAGCTATGACTTACCCAAGCGATTCTAGTGGCACTAAGTGGCACCCTAATTTTAGATTGCAAAAATGTGTAACTATACAAATAGATTGGGTGAAAAAAGGAAAACCAAATGTATCATCTTTTAGCTGCTTCTGTTAGTGGTTGCCACATCTGATCTTTTGTCTACATATTTCATTTGGCACAGTTTTTTGCACCAGATGTCCTTCCTGACGCAACACACCTATTTATCTGGACTTGGAACCAGCACTAAGGCCAGTAGCTTATACCATTATGCTAAACAGAAAAAAACACTTACATCTGTGGTTAAAAATGCTTTCTTCTGGCATAGAGAAGAAAACTAATTTATATTTGGAAATATAAAGCTACCACCATCTGCAAATCTCCAAACATGATTATTTAGAAAGATCTATTCTAAACACGCTAGCACACCAGAGCTGGGATTTAGGACACATCGTATCGGATCTAAGCTCTGCCATCTGTCTGGGCTGGGCGACTGCATGAACAATGATTGGCTGTTATTATTCCTCGGAGTCGAGGAATAATGCTGATCAGGGTGTGGCTCTCCGTGCACAAAGAACTCGCCTAGTGCAGGTGAAAAGATGCAGTCCGCTACTGCACACGTGGCAATCGGGTAAAAATTTGACGCGCTTTTCGGGAGAAAAGGGGACAAAATGCAAAAAAAACAAAATAATAATTCTGTCGATTAAAACCCTCCTATTTACTTTTTTTTTTTTTTTTTTTTTTTTTACCCCTTTTTCTCCCCTTTTAGCACATCCAATTGTTCAATTAGCATCGTGCTTCCTCTCTGTCTATGCCGAACCCTGCCCTGACGGAGGTGATTGAAGCTAACCCATATCCCCTCCGAAACACGAGCAGCAGCCAGATGCATCTTTGCCACCCACACATTGACGAGTTTGGCGCCACCTAGCGTTGCATGCAGAGAGACACACCCTAAGGGCACCCTCTCCCATCTCTGTGTAAGCGCCTCCAATCAGCCGGCAGAGAACGCAATCGCATTCTGACAGAGAGAGACCCACATCCGGTTCTTTGTCCCACCCCCCACATGAGCAACCGGCCAATCGTTGCTCATATAGCCACTCAGCTTCGAACCGGTAAAGCAAGGCTGGATTCGATACGACGCTTCTCAGAATCCAGCCCTGGTTGCAGCGCGTTTCTTTTTACCGCTGCGCCACCTGAGCGGCCCTATTTACTATATTTTTAAGGTCAACTTATTTTAAAATATATACAGATGTAAGAACAGGCTTTAGTTTTATTTTAGACATAATCATCTCTAGAAGTGGCAATTTTAAGACAACTAAAACTAAAAATGTTTCAAATTTTTTACACATATTTTTACGTATACTTTATTATTTATTATTATATTTTATTTATAAAGTTTAGATTTCGCTTGTGTCAGTTGTGCTAATAATCGAGTAAAGTTGCTGATTGTATTCAAACCATTAAAAAAATCAAGCAAGTCATTTTTCATACAACTATAAAAAGCAGCAGTGTTTCTCATACAGCTACACATTTTTAAGAAGCTGTTCCGAGGTGTCACAAGATATAATGGGTTGTGAAAACAAAACAGAATGTAAGCACTTGAGTCAGCTGTTTTCAACATGTAAACTCAGTAATTCAGGAAGTGCGTGTAGGTCATTGAGAAACGCAGTTAACAAACAAATCTAATCTTTGTGTAAATACGCTATCAACATGAGTGATAAGACAGCTGTGTGTGTGTATGTGAGCGTGTGTGTGTCTGTGTGTGTGTTAGGGCTTGTATGTACGAGGGTGTGTATGGAGCAGATGATTTCACTGACAGGATCTCAGTGAGGAGGAAGGTAGAAAATGCTGTGGTGAATAAGAGAAAATCAGTGCATGAACTTGCACTGAAAGTGATTAGTAACAACTCTGCTATTTGTGTGCATGTGTATTGGTTGATGCAGCACAATTACAGAATCATGCCCTTCTGCCTTGCCAGAGAGGGGATGTAGGCACTGATGATTTGACATGACTGATCCACCCTGTTAAAATCTTTGTGTTTTATATGGTTAGTCTAAATTTAAGGACATATTTGTTTAAATAAAAGACAGGGGCAGGATGTTTACTTGTGTGCTGCATCACCTTTCCTTTGAATAACATTCTGTAATCACGTACAGTAGTGAAAGTGTTTTTTTCCTCATTCTTTGAGGGTTCCACACTCTGTTAACGAGAGACAGGTCGGAACTGCAGGCAGGCCAGTCTAGCAAAATTCATTTCATTGTTTTTAAATTTAGCAACAAGGCAAATCCTGACCCGTAATTTTGTTAATCCTGCTTGTAAAATGTATTTAACTGTTTAAAAAAAGGCGTTGCCCAGTCAGAGGCCATGGCCTTTACGTCCCTACTGGCAAGGCGTCTTATTTTGTTAAACTGGAAATCACCTGCTCCTCCTACACATAGAAAGTGGGTGATGGAGGTGATGGCGCACTTAAAGCTTGAGAAGCTAAAATACTCGATTAGGGGATCCACCCAAAGGTTTTATAGAGAGTGGCAGCCATTTCTGGACTACTTTAACTTGGAGTTTCTGGCTGGAGACAATGGTAACTAGAACTAATCTCTGTGGAATACAACTGACAATCTCTGTGATTTATTTATTTATCTTTTTTTTTTTTAAATCTATTTATTTATCTATCTATGTATGTTGGTAGGGGGGTTTGTTGTATGTTGATAACAGTTAAAATGACAATAAAATATTTGAATATATATAAAAACAGGTGTTTTTAATAATTCCACAAACTTTTAAATCTAACATGCCTTAATACCAACTTCGTTGGAATGTGTTGCAGGCAGTCAATTAATATAATTACTGTTTCGCAGCGGTCTATTACGCTAGCCCACCAATATTATACTATAGGCCGGCCAGATGTCTACACAGACCCTGTGATGGATAGGCAAACCCTCCGTGGTGTTCCTGACCTGTGCCTATCCACTACAGCTGACAAAATGAATTGAAAAATACAGCGCTGTTAACGTTTGCTTGAGTGACACCAACTCACCTGTCTATCACCTGTACAGATTAAAGAGTGTGTTCGAGAGCGTTTACACTGCAGTGTGTAGTGAAAGTGCGCTTATATTTGATTTCTATTTCACAATAACTGTCACAGCAACTTCACTGTTTACAACTGTGTAAGATTTAACTGATATCTTCTGGCTGTCAGAACAGCACAGTACTTGCTCTCTTGCTCTCGATCACAGACTGTATTACTTTTTTATTTCTGTATCAGTGTATCAGACTTCTGCTTCGGGCAGTGGCTTAGCTAGTTGATATTTTTATAACTCTTGTTGTTCAGTCAGAAAACCTATGCTATTTCAGATCAGCTAAAACGTGTCAGTAAATGCCTCTGGATAAGAGAGTCAAATGTATTATCAGCTTTATTATATCGTCTATCCAGGAGCAGAGTGGAAACATTTATCAGTGTTTCTCTCATCAGCCAAATAACTGCAATTTTAAACTGCATTTGGGGTGGTGCAGCGGTAAAGTGCGCTAGCCCACCAGTGCTGACATCTCAAGCTTGCTAATTCGAATCTATTGGTGCTAACGGCCAACCAGGCGCCTACACGGACAGTAATTGGCTAGTCCAAGAGAGGGAGGGCCGTATGGATTCAAATCTGCAATTATGACCTTTGCTGGCTGATCAGTAGAGCCTGCATAATGAGAGGGGACAAAGGAGATTGGTGCATGACTGTCCGTGCAAGATACAGATCTTTATACGAGCCCACCTCGTGCAAGTGAAAAGAAGTGGTCAACTACTGCACACATGTCGGAGGGAGTAGGTGTTCATTACGGCTTTCCTTACTGGGGAGAAGTGAAGGGCTTGCAGAAGTAAAGGGGGAAATGCAAACAGTAATTGGATACAACCAGACTGGGAGGAAAATTGGGGGATTTAAGGATGTTATTAAAACCCAAATCTATATCTTGTTATACATAGAGTTTGAATACAGGCAGTTGTATTGGTGTAAACATAGCAACAGCAGCAAACTGGTTTGTAGCGTTGACAGATTTCAGCTGTGGCAAAACCAAAAATGTAGGGCAGTGTCTGATGCCTTAGCGTACCCTGACTATTTAGAAATATGCATCTACAGCAGCAATGAATTTAAAAACAAAGCAGTCTTTTAAGCACAGCAGTGGTAGACTGGTAGGATTGCAAGATTTTAGCTGGGTCAATCAATGTCTGATCCAGGGATCCCTAGGGGTCTGTGGTATATTGTAAGTGGGTCCACAATTGAATGTATAAACATATTCTTAATCAACTGGTCACTTGAATTTAAGGGGTTTAACATTAAGTCATGCTAACATGAAGCACACCATTGTTTCCCTGGTGAAACTCTCAGTTTGATGTGTCCCACACAGGGTGTTTCTCTACTTTTAATACACCCTGTATATAAACAAAATCCTAGCCATACCCAGTGCCCTGGGCCTCCGGATGATGTGTGGTTTTTGTCTCTCCAAATTCTCAACCTCTAACACACCTTTAACCAATGAATCTGGGACACTGAATACCTGGTTCAGGTGTGTTAAAAGCTAGGAGGAAGCAAAAATGTGAAGCATCTGTAGGCCCTGAGGACAGGGATTGAAAACACTTCAGTAGAGAAAACGGATCTGCATTAGGAGCTGGAACGGCATGTTTCTGCCTCTGTGTTTACAGGCATTTAATTAAGCGTAGGTTTTGCTTAGATGGCTCGCTATGATTTGATTCGTGAAATTCGATTTGGGCCATATTTTGTATATAAATAATCTAATTGAGCCATCTGGAGTTTCTTGTTCTGTGCATGTATATGCAGTTCTGATTTCTACCAAAACGTTACACACACGCTTCTGTTAGAAAGATAGAGAGAAAGAGTCGTTACAGTCAGCGCAGTGATTTCATACACAAACCTTATTTTTCTGGGGAAAAAATGGGACACCTTCTAAAAAAACAGTTTAAAAAAAGAATATGCAACACACAAAATTGGGATTTGATATATGTATACATAAATACTGTATTAATATTTGGGAAATGTGGTTCGTATGTGCTGATACATACACTGATCAACCATAACATTAAAGCCACACTCTAAAAAGTAGAACTACACTCACTGTCCATTTTATCAGCTCCACTTACCATACAGAAGCACTTTGAAGTTCTACAATTACTGACTGTAGTCCATCTGTTCCTCTGCATGCTTTGTTAGCCCCTTTTCATGCTGTTCTTCAATGGTCAGGACCCCCACAGAGCAGGAATTATTTAGGTGGTGGATCATTCTCAGCACTGCAGTGACACGGACATGGTGGTGGTGTGTTAGTGTGTGTTGTGCTGGTATGAGTGGATCAGACACAGCAGCGCTGCTGGAGTTTTTAAACAGCTCAGTCTCTGACTTTACATCTACAAGGTGGACCAACTAGGTAGGAGTGTCTAATAGTGTGGACAGTGAGTGGCCACGATATTTAAAGACTCCAGCAGCGCTGCTGTGTCTTATCCACTCATACCAGCACAACACACACTAACACACCAGCACCATGTCAGTGTCACTGCAGTGCTGAGAATGATCCGCCACCTAATAATACCTACTCTGTAGTGGTCCTGTAGGGGTCCTGACCATTGAAGTACAGGGTGAAAGCAGGTTAAAAAAAAGTATGTAGAGAAACAGATAAACTACACTCAGTAATTGTAGAACTACAAAGTGCTTCTATATGGTAAGTGGAACTAATAAAAAGGTCAGTGAGTGTAGAAACAAGGAGGTGGTTTTAATGTTACGCCTCATCGGTGTGTGTGTGTATATATATATTAGAGATGCATGAGTACTGATACTAGTATCGGGTATTAGACCGATACCGCGCTCATTAACTCATTAACCTTGTGCCTAGTGCACGTTGCTGCATTCACGCAGGGGTTTTCAACCTGTGAGTGTCTGACCGGGGGGCGTGGCATTACGAGATTTTTTTACTTCTAAAACTAAAGCAATTCATTTTTCACCCACGGGAGACAGATTGAATTATTCTCACTGACCACGCTCACACGCACATTTAATGTTATTTAGTTCCGTTTGAAAAAAAAAAACCCATTCAAAATAGAGCTAACAGCGACAACAGTTACAAAAGCAGCGACCGCTGATTCAGGAGTCGACTCATTTTAAGCGCAGCGTAAGTTTCTTTTCTCAGTCATCTCTCCGTGTTTACTGTTATAATGAACGATGCGGTTGTAAATAAACACCAAATACTACAGAACATTTTGTGTGACTCGCTTACCTTATAAAGCTCAGGCTTAATTATACTGGTTATTACCACAGAGCGGGAGCCGACTCAGAGTCGTTTACGATTTACCGAGGTGAACCACGAATGTATGTGCTGATAGAATCGGCTCAGATGGGATCGGACTGTATTATCTTTTTAAAGTAAATATTTCAATCAGCAGAATCGCATCGCATGTATGATGTGCACAACGTTAATTACGTGCGTTTATTAATGAACGTTTACGTTAGCTTGTCAGAAGCTTTCTCAATGATGTCTGTTCCACTGCACTATTTTACACTAAAAACTACACTATTCCATAATGATCCAGATTGCATCATTCTAAATAGGTATCGGTATCGGCGAGTGCAAAAATACATGTACTTGTACTCGGTTGGGAAAAAATGGTATCGATGCATCCCTAATATATATACACACATATATACATACAGCACCCTGAGCCTTGGAGTACAAGCAGTAGGATCAAGTGACATAAAATGAACTCTCTATTATCAGAAACTAATAACATTAAGATTATTAAGCTTCCAAAATGTTATTTAAAAATAGCAATTATGCCACTTGAGTACTGGGAAAAGTAATTAAACATCAGCTTCACTGCATACAGAGAGCTAGGTCTGTATCAGCAGCAGCACAACAAGAAAACACCTAATAAGCAATATACAGTAGTTCAAATTAATTCTAAACACATTATTGGGTCGCACATGAACAGACAATATGAGCCAAATCAAAACTTTATTTCAAGTAATCTATCTTTAGATAGCAAGGGCAAGAGTGCAACATAGGTGCTAAAGACCTGGGTTTAAACCTCACCTCTGGTGTTCATTTTAAATGGGTACTTGGGTTTCCCTCCTCCTCCCAAATCCATACAGACAGTAAATTGCTAGTCTCCATTCCCCCAGTCATAAGTGTGTGTGTGTGTGTGTGTGTGTGTGTGTGTGTGTGTGTGTGTTTGCCTGAGATCGACTGACACACCGATCAGGGTGTATTCCTGCCTTGTGCTGTGTTTCCATACAGTAGCCCACATTGCTGTAGAATTTGCTAAACAGTAAAGTCTCAAGAGGAAAAGAGGGAAATAAAAATCAGTGATGTGAATGTGATGGTGTGTGTGCATGGAAGTGGGAAGGACAATTAAAGGATTTGAAGGAGATGTGGAGAGAAAGACACAATTACCCAAAATTCCCTTTGGGATCTCACGTCGTTTCCCATAGCCAGCTGACGGATTGTTATCAAAGCAGTGAAAGAGCCATCCTGAAAGGATATGGTAATTAAAAAGCGAAAAGGCCACGCCAAGCGCTGAAGCAATCTAACATCTCGGCTGCGTAGCCATTTACAAACCGTACCGGCACGGCCGTCACATTCAATTAATTATCCTCTGTCAGGGTGACCAAAGCAATTAAAACAAGAGGAAATATATCCTAAAATGTCAACAGTGCCTCTTTTTATTTCAGCAAAGTATCACATTAGTACTCAAACTAAACACTGTTTATTTAAAAAAACCCTCCGAGCCTGTTTTTAAAGTGGACACTGATGAGCTATCCGAAACTTGAGGGTAAATTAAAGACCGTTACTATTTAAACATGCTATCGTTATAAGATATGATGGGACTCAGCTGCTTAGCAAAGACCATTAAAGCAACCACTTTCAGTCACTTCTCATCTAACATTCTTGCTCCACATAAGACAGAACCGTTTCAGTCTGCCAAACACATTAGCGTGTTTAGACGGCAATCAGAGCAGACACTCTCAGATAAAATAAAAGCATTTAAACTCATCAGTAAACAGTTGAGCAAGAAGCCAATTAAAAGTAAGGGTTTGTATACTCGTCATCAAGACAAGTGGTGCAGGGTTCTTCAGGTTGAATTGGTGTAAGTATGGAAGGAGAGGCTGGCATTTTAAGATTATTATCAGTAAAGCCTCTTTTATACTTCAATGTAAATACTGTTGGATATCGTGACTGGTAATGACATAGATGCTGGCATTTATACACTGCAATTAATCCACCTACACAGGGTGTGACCATCCCACAAACAATAGATCAAGTGGAATTTGAGTTTAAAATCATCATTCTTAACACGGCTTATTCCGTGAATCAAAAATGATTCACCGCTGAGTCACTAACAAATGATTCCTTCTTAAAACCCTTTAACATTCTGTTTAACCATTTGGTTGAGCTTACTTTAAGTCTACTTGAGTAAAAATAAGCTGTATTTAAAATCTTGTTTGGGCTGTACCTGCTCCTTGATTGACACGTGTTTTTTTTGGTAGATGACTCTGTGGTTTCAAGAAAACAGCCGTGCTAACCTATATGTAAACTTGAAGCTAGCAGCTGAAAAATCATTCATAAAAAATTGCATCATTTCTGTGATCATCTCAACTGTCAAGTGTGCACTAATAAAAAAAAATATTGTTTGTTGTTGGTATAGTACCAAGAAACTAAGAAATGCAAAGAAATATTTTTAAACATTATTTTCTTGGTGAGACCATTAAATGGTCAGGACTCCTTACTGACATCCAAACTTTACCTCCTTTAAATCATACAAATATGCAGTTTGAGAACAATATTTCTCTGTGCATTATTGTAAGGAATTTAGAAGTCTCACCATCTACAGTCCATAATGTTATGAAGTGATTAAAAGACTTCAGGGAGGGGGCATCTTTGTGCTTAAATGGCAAAGCCAAAAACCAATATAAAATGCCTGAATGTTGTTAAAATGCTTTTTAGAATGTGTTGCAGACAACAAATAGCTGCAGGCTCAAAGCTACAAAAGTATTCAAATAAAAAAGGACCAGTTAAATTGTTAAAATTTTTAAGTGAAACAGGGTACTGTACGTCAATTTTTCATACTGAAACCACCTCAATACAAAATTTAATCCATTTTCACAATTCATTTATGTTCACACTTTTGAAGAGACATTTTTGAACAAAACCTGTCTAGTAAAGCGTCTGCTTGTCATCTTTTAGCACAAATGTTACTGTGTAAAATCTCGTTCTCCACAGCAGAACAGAGGCAGTTGGACATGAATATAAAAAGGCAAGCGCCAGAAAGATTACACACACTGCACGCACGAGCCAGGCCGTGCCAACGTGCACTGACATTTCTGTGAACGGTATCGAGGACAGGCCCCTTAGCTCAGTCAGGGAAAAACAGGAATAGTGTGGCTTGCTTTTCTGAATCGTCTGTCTGCAAGTTTTGATTTTGCTGGTAAAAATCCAGCTGATTCGTGTCTAAGATAAACTTACAATGTATGAAACCCTACATACAATAACAAATCCATATTAATTAAATCAATCATCGTCAGAGTGTTTGCACTCCTGGTGAGATTAAGTTAAAAGGGTTATATAAAATACACACCTACAATAATTGGCAGAGATAAAAAATTGTTGACCAAATTTGTCTGACGCATGTTCCCATTTACAGTTTATCTTTCTATGTTCACTTGAATTGAGCTTAGGGACTCTAGTCATAATCCTGGTCATTCTGTTTCACTTGGGTATAAATATAAACAGAAGACTTTGTCATTTACATTTATAGCATTTAGCTTTTATCTAAAGAAACATACAATTGTGACTTAATACAATCCAAGTAATTGCAGGTTAACCTGGCTAGTGGAGCCCAACAATGGCACCCTGGCTGTATTTGGGCTTGAACAGGCTACCTTTTGATAATTAGTCCAATACCCTGACCACTGAGCTACCATTGCCTGTCCAAAATGAATCTGTAACGTTGCCAGGATAAGGCTGCACAAACTACTAGATACAGGGTGTCAATTATAGTGTTGTTTTGCTTTTTGATTATATATAATTTTATATTATTTTTTCTCAAAATAAATGTTTTTTCTTTATTTTTTGTTTTTCATCAACCGCTTTATGCTGGTCAGGCTCGCGGCATGTCAATGTAGAAATCTGGCTGGCTGATAGCACCGCTGAGATTAGCAGTGGTGGACTAGCGTAATAGATCGCTGTACCACCCTAGCACCATAGAATAAATGTACTTCTCCTAATTTAGTTACATTGTAAAATGAATTGCAGTGCAGGGTTGAGCACATTTTTATGACCTTTTATAACCGTCTTTACCAGGCGTGCCAATAACACAACAATAGATTAATAGTTTTACTGCATCAAAAAAAGAATCGCAGCACCACATCTGCCCGTTTCCCTCTGTCTTACATTTAGACACTACAACTGTTGATTCTAGCATTTTCCAACAGCAATTCTATATTAATATAACTTAGTAAATGAACCACAATTAGTCAGTCCCCAAAACAGAACAGCTACCACACACAGTGAAAGAATTTACTGAGCCTGAATGAGATCATGCCTGTGAAAGGAATCGAACAATGCTTTGCAACTACATGCCTTTGCAAAGCCACCCAGTCAGGACTATTCTCAGAGTTAATCACATCTGGATCAAAAAAGTCAACATCTCATTATTCCCTGCTTATTATAAACGTTCCAGCACCATTCATGTCATATTATGCACATAAAAAAGCCATAGCCTAGTGGTTAGGGTACTGGACTAGTAATCAAAAGGTTGCTGGTTCAAGCCTCACCACTGCCAGGTTGCTGCTGTTGGGCCCCTGAGCAAGGCCCTTAACCCTTAATTGCTCAGATTGTACACTGTAACTGTACTGTAAGTCACTTTGGATAAAGGTGTCTGCTAAATGCTGAAAATGTAAATGTAAAAATGAAACAAAGCCATTATTTCCAACTCCTATTCATGTTCCAAACACTAAGTAGGGTATAAAACAACCAGCGTGTAAATGTTTTGACACACAGTCCTACCTGCAATTTGGAGGGGGGTCAAGGGTTATCTCTGCTAATTCCTTCTGAATCCTGCAAGGAAAGAAAACAAAGAATTAAAGATTGCTCACGAAGGTGGTTCAAATTGTGTGTGTGTGTGTGTTTGCATTTTTAGATGAATAGAATCTCACACAAGGTGAGAATCCAAAGACTGGGGTTTAATACCATGATCATCAGGCTTTCTGTCTGTTATTTTTGGCTGCGCTCGTGTGAACTGACAAAGCATACAACAGATTTTAGACTCATCCCAATCAATGGCTACATGCAGTCTGTATTAAAGGTACAATATATGGCCAAAACTGTAAGGACACCTGACCATAAGCTTGTTTTTGGCATTTGGCATTAAGATAATTATTTCCCAGATTTCTCACTCTACTGGGAAAGGCTTCCACACTTTTTTTGGAAGACTTCGTGCCTATTTAGTCATAAGACAAGTTCACAAGGTCAGGCAAATATATTGGATGTAATCTAATCCCAAAAGTGTTCCATGGGCTTGAGGATATGCCTCAGGCCATTGGAGTTCCTGCACACTCGTCAAACCACGTCTTTATGGACTTTCTTTTGTGCACAGGAACGATCGTGCTGGCCTTCAGCAAACCGTTGCCACAAAGTTGAAAGCATGCCATTGATTTCATACAACTATAAGCAATGAACCCAGCTGAAACAGCAGAGGTCAATAAATACAAGGGGTGTCCACATAACTTTGGTCATGTATTGCTTTTATCTATGCACACACTAATAACTAATCCTTAGCTTCAGTGGCTTATCATTCCAATCATGACCTCATTAGGTTTCATTCATGGATAGATCAACATTTCATTTCCTCAGCTTGTTTACAGGGAAGTGGAGATCAGGTTCCTGCAGAAATTGACACTTAAGATAAAAATAATGCGAGAAAGGAATGAAACCGATTCACCGTTTAAAATAGCAATCTAACAAACTGACAGCAGTATTGACCGACATTTTTGCCATCCTGTGACTCCCTGTCATGCAGCAGGTTGGCACATTAACAAGAGCTTGAACAGATTATACAAGCAAAATCTGCCATTTACGTAATCAAACAGGACACGACTGATTCACATACATGTTTTCACTCTGCTCATCAGTAGCCAGGATGTGAGTCCAGCAAATAGCACTTGCCCTCCAACCGCTTCATCAACCGCTTTATCCCGGTCAGATACACGGTGGGTCCGGGTCCACCAGAAAACACAGGGCGCAAAGCAAGAACAATGGACAGGACATTGTTTTTTTTTTACAGATCTTCTCAGATACATGCCTGTGTAGACGCCTGACCATACGTTAACAGAGTGGGATAGCGCAGCAGACCGCTGCGCCACCCGAGTGCCCTCATGCATAGTGCAGGTTATTAAACAGTAACAAAGAAATAATTCATATGATCTCTTTTTTTTTTTTAACACATACACTATATAGCCAAAAGAATGTGGACACCTGACTATGACCTTACTGGACATTCTGTTCTAAAAATATGCATTGCAGTCATTTACATTTTCAGCATTTAGCAGACGCTTTTATCCAAAGCGACTTACACTTATGACTGAACATGATTTTAAGCAATTAAGGGTTAAGAGCCTTGCTCAGGGGCCCAACAGTGGCAACTTGGTGGTGGTGGGGCTTGAACCGACAACCTTCTGATTACTAGTCCAGTACCTTAACCACTGAGCTATCACTGCCCTTCAATGTTTCAATTCATCCCAAAGGTTTTCAATGGAGTTGAGGTCAGGAAACTGTGAAGACCACTGTTCCTACATACATACTCCACAATCCATGTCTTCATGGACCTTGCTTTGTGCACTGAAGCATAGTATAGAACAAGGTCTTTCCAAACTGTTTCCATATAATTATATCCAGTATAAATAATTCTATATCAATGGGTATAACAGACACTTTAACTCAATAATTAGAAGGTGTCCTAATACTTTTGGCCATATTGTGTACCATGTAGCTAGCAAATGTAGTATGTGTAACGTTAGAGACTAGAGCTATTTTTATTCTCAGTGTTAATCCTTCGCTAGTCTTTCATCGATGGATATTCTTTAATCACAGATTGCTTCTGTCTTTATGTTTGGTTGAAGTGCTGCCAGTACTGACATTAAGGTGGTTTAAAATCCCAACAAAATTGTAACCGGTCAAGGAGCATTTTATTTTTTTATTTTTTCAGATTGTGGAAGAGGTGCTTGACAAAGTGTATAAAGCAAGAGATGCTTCTGTTAAGTGTCGCCAAAGCAATTAATTCATCCGCATCTTTAATTCTGCACAGTTTTTATGCCAGATGCCCTACCTGACGCAACCCTTCTATTTATGGCACTGAGGATGCCCTGGTTTGTGCTTTCCCAATGGCTAGGTTCATGTAATTACCACTTACCAGCAGCGTGCCTCTTACAAGAGCTCACCAAAGCAAAAGACAGACTAATGTCAATTATTCAGTACTTGTATACACACAAAGGACATCTAACTTGGTAGGTGTGGCTCATAAATCAGACAATAAACGTATGTACAAGCTAACTGAAGCAAATGAATGAGATGAAATTATAGTTAAATAGAATGCTGAAACTCACTCCAAACAGCAGTATTATGGGATGTCCGGCTCATACACCAGTGTAAACCCAGTAAGGATTTTTTTCCGGCTCGGCAGTATCGTTACGGTGTCATTTTTGCAGACTCTACACCTCATCGTGTAATCTGAGAACAGTTTTTTTTTTCCTGAGGTGGCACATTTCTGGGTTCAAGGAGCAGGCAGGGAAAGGTTGAAATGCTGATTAAGTGCTTCTATTATGCTTCTGCCTGCCTCACATTTCAAACACGCAGTGCGCTGGGTGAGCTGCTGTGATAACATCTATTTGTACAGTTTAGCTGCTAAATTCAGTGTATTTTTTAAAGGCATAAAAAAAAGAATTAATGATGCTAATTTACATTTAGGAAAATTCTGGTTGGCTACAGTACACCTCCACCTGAAGGAGAGAATGTATGACTGATCTAAGAACAATGAATGTACATGCATACACACATAAAGCACAAACTTATCAGACAAGCTTAAGGTGTCCTATTAAAATACAAAAAAAGGTTTCATATAAATGAGTCTATACTTTATTTAATGAAATATGTAGTTAACACAGCAGTAATGTAGAACAGTGAGGGTGGATCGTGCCTTTACTCTAACTCACGTGTCTCTTACTGATTCATGTAAAAAAGCAGAGCAATCATTTTCCGATGTTTGAACAATGTTTACCTCTTGGCACTGGTGGAAAGTTTAGCAGGAGTCTTGTTGGCAATCCTGGCCTCTTTCTTTTTTGGTGGAGCCTGTTCCCGCTCCCGTTCTCTATCGTCAGGCTGTGCTGAGGATGTTACATCTCTTTGTTCAGCATCGGAACTCCCTCCGCTTGTATTGGGACTGTCGTCCGGCCTAGGCTGGACCTCGCTGGACATTCTGTTCACAGAGATCATAAAAAATGATAAATGAGAAGTTTAAAATCTGGTGTCTGTTCAAAATGTAACGTTCCTATTAACGTATGACTAAAATATAGTCATGGTCATGGTCATGGTGGAAATATGTGGCTGAAGCGCTGTAATGGATTGACGCCCAGTGTATTCCTGTCTAGCGCCCAGTGTTCCCTGCTGAAATGGGAAACTGTGATCCTGACCAGGATAAAGCAGTTGATGCAAATTAAAATGAAATGAAATCATTTGTTCACTTGAATGCTGTTTGTTTAACAGAAGCAGATATCTAAAAATAGTCAAAAGTAGGCCAAATATCCATCCATAATTGTGTTAATACTTTCTCCAACTCACCTAGTCCTATAAAAAACATAAAAAACTGACACTGAACTTAAATCTGAATCTTTTTATGTGCTTTTTATTCCAATCCCAGAAGGTTGTATTTTTAAACTAGGCAACTTCATGCTGCTTTCCTGGTAAGACCTACCAAATGTGTGCTTTGTGGTTACATGCACACGGACCTGTCAGTGTTTACATCTATTTTTAAATGTGAAATGTAAATGGATCATGTAAACAAAAACGAATGTCTATGCAGCAAGTAAATGCTGCAATATAAATGCCTTTCTATTTAACCAGATGGGGTATGGCATTGCATCTCTAAAAATAGCTGCCTGGGGGAGTTGGGAGTAAAAATTGGCATCGAGGAACATCAGAACATTTTCCCAAGTAGCTGTTGGCCCCTCCACCGAGGTATGAATAATAGCTCATGTGTCATGGCAGACAGGATATGGGTTTGACAATAATTTAGCCTGTTCTAGTTATTTAATAAACCATTCATGCATGTATAATTCTTTAAAGGTCACCACACACTATAAGACTGGCCCGGAGGAAGATGATCACACAAAGGCTTCCTAGTAATTAAGTCTTGATACAGCGTTTAAGGTCACTAGAATGTTCCATCGGCTAAGAAAACAGAAAAAAAGGAAAGGAGAGAGAGAGAAAGCAATGCCAAGGAAGACCCTGACCTCTATAAAATACAGTATTAGTACATTCAAACTAATTGATCACATACCAGGCCAGCAATTACAACACGTTATTAACGCACGATAGCACTGCTGAGAATCAAATCAGCATCTCAGATCTCAGCGATTGTGGGCTAGCGTATTAGACCGCTGCACCACCCGAGCGACTATTCTATAGTCATAAATAAGACATGTACGTCTGAATGCCTGGTGATCACAAGAGTAAAAAATAAACAGGCTGGGTGGTTGCTGGGGGTTGGTAATGAAGTAATACTCCATGCAATAATATATTAACTTCAAATGTAAGAAATGTATTTTTAAGCTACAGTTGTGTAAAAAGAAGGATATCAGTGTGTTCTATTTACAGGGTGTCAACAGTTTAATAAGATTAGCGGGTAAGGATATTAGCCAGTGCCACAACACACATCCTGTACAAAGCTCAAGACATTACAAAAATGATTTGTTAGACTGGCTTGAGTTTCCTCATTCCTACCTTGAAGAGTACATAAAACCTAATCTAATAAAATAAATTATATGCTTTAAAGTTTGTGGCAATAGTTTTGGGAAGGCTTTTTCCTGTTCCACCATGGCAACTTCAAAGCTATGGTTTGATAAGTTTGTGCTCAGTCACACCAGGCTTTTAAATGTGAAAATCTACATATAAATGACATTCACTTTAATGGGACTGAAAAAGAAACTGGCCTTAATTACACACAAAGTTCAAATGACAACACAGATTTGGCAACAAAGACTTTGGTAACTAAACAACATTGACGGACAACTGCCACTGAGATCTTACAGTCTCAGTTAAAAAAAATGTTTTTCAAGTGTTAAACCTCCATCCCTCCTTGCCATAAACAGCTGTTTTATTAATGCTTGTGGTGTACCCAATCGTGACAGCACCATCACCTGTTTTCTACGGAAGGTTTACAAGGCGCACTTGTGCTGGTCCCAAGCCTGAATAACAATAAGGAGTTTTGTAATCAGAAAGGACATCTTATGTAAAATCTGTGCCAGATTTTGTATAATGGCCAGAATGATCCGCTGTGGCGAACCTTAAACACAGGAACAGTTGAAAGAAAGAAATACATTAAAAAGACTCAAGAAGAGGGGAATATCAGTGGGATATTCCGCTAGCACACCAGCGCCGAGATTCTGAACTCCTCGGTTCGAAACTCGGCGTTGCCACCGGTCGGCTGGGCGCCATCCAGCAAGCATAATTGGCAGTGCCTGCAGCAGACACGGTTCTGCTAGGGTGGGATGACCGGACTATGTGGGTGGGGTCTTCAAACGCTGTGTAAGGACCCTGATTGGCAGATAGAGAGGCGCCTGTGCAGAATGCCTGTGCAGGGTTCCGCTAAGGGCTGCGTGCGGGTCGGAGGAGGGTGAGCAGTAATATACCCATCTCGACTGCAATCAGGGATCCCCCAGCAGCGGAAGACAAACTGACTACGCTAAATTGGGAGAAAATGCATAAATAAAAATAGATTAAAAAAAATAATAATCAAGAAGAAACAAGGTTGAAAATTTAATTTCTTATTTGTGCTGTTTTCAATTCAACAGCTATAATAGGCAGTTTACACATCACATTACTGCTTTCTGTTTTGCTTTGCAGTTTACCCATTGCTCCATTTTGTTCAGAAATGTGCTTGTGTTTAGTAAGGAAATTACACAATTGGAACAAAGTACAATATGTCTATTCAGTCACTTGTGTCAGTATTTAACGACAGTCTAACAACTTATGAAGCAGCAGAAGTACACAAATCCCTTGACACCAAGTCAAATCACCAGCTTTTATCATGCAATACAAGAATTACAAGCTTTTGGAGTTTCTTCATTCGTTATTCATCCCAGGTTTAGACTAAAGGGGTTAGGATTCAATCTTAGATGAGGCGTTAATTTTATCCCCAACAGGATTGTTAAATCTGACCTTTAATATACCGACTAAAGCAGAATCAAAATATTGACACAAAGATTTGTTACAGTTATAATAATAAAGGCAATGAAATCTAAGAACGCTTAAATTACACAGAACACAAGAAAGGATTGCTGTAAATATATTAACCTTATATTGTTATATCACTCAGCTTTTAGATCACAATATCATTGTGGCATTGTCATATCACCTTAACTCCTGGCATGCTCATTATTTGTAATGGCACATTAAAAGGTCATTATTACACAATCTCCTCCAAACATTTCAACCTATTGCATCAACTTAGTAGCTCTGGCTGTGCTCATGCTGCAGGAGTCTAGTCGCTTGATAACCTGATACAGACTGTTTTATATAGCTGTTCATGAATAGATATTATAAATCTACTACACTGTATACCTTTCATTCTTATGGTTATTCTTTCCACCAGATCTGCACTTAAAGAGGGTTTGTGGTTACATCTCAGCTGGAGGCATCATTGTGCTTACAATAGAATTGTTGCAGAATGACAGCCTATTTGAGAAACCCCAGTGTACCAAACACAGTCTGAAGGAAGGATGAAACGATAGGCACTTGTATTCTGTCTAGGTAAAAACTAGGGGTTAGAGAGCTTTAAAACTGACAGTTCCTTTGATACACATAACGGGTTTATAGAGGCACATTGTTACCACATGTTCATTCAGCCATTTTCATGTTTTAACCCCACTCATCATGGTCAGGGTCACGGTAGACATCCGGCTGCCCTGAAATCACCGGGTGCATTGCAGTAATGCACCACGGACAGGACGCCAATCTTTTGCGGGGCCTCAACCCCCACTCACAGCCAATCATGTCTGTATGTAGACCCCCAAAAGTGCTGCTGAGGATTTGATCCCTTGATCCCAGAGGTAGTGGGCTAGTGTAATTTACCACTCCGTCACCCGAGCGTCATTACATATTGTCATATTGCCCAGCTTTAATAATGCAGTATTGACAGAATATTTTCATAACGTAACTTCATCCTGCCTGTAAACTGAATGATGTTTGACCCGTTTGTTCACAATAGAACTGTTACAGAATGAAAACCTGATCCCTTATTTCCCCCGAACACAGTATTAAAGAATGAAACAACTGGATCAGACATACAGTATGTAATAATGGAGTAATAAAGAACTGAAACCTGACAATTCCCTAGATAATCACAACAGGATTATATTGGCATTTTGACCTCATATTGCCATATTACCCAGCCTTAATATCGCACTACTGACACAACTGTCATTTGTCATAACGGATTCATCCTCTTTGTTCACTACGGGGTGTTTGCCCATTTTGTGCACTGGAGAATCTATTTTATCGATCGCTTACTTCACCTAACACTGTACAAAAAGAATAAGAGAACTACCCCAGACATCTGTTTCACCCCCTACAACGAGTAACAATGGAGTAATAAAGCAGTAAGTACAAACGTTTATGTTTACAGCATTTAGCAGATCCTTTTCTCAAACGTGACTTACAATAGTGACCAAACACAGTGCAAGAAATTGAAGGTTAAGGGGCCCAGCAGTGGCAACTAGGCAGTAGTGGGGCTTGAATCAGACCTTCTGATCACTAGTTTAGTACCTTAACCAATAAGCTACCACTGCCCTTACAGTCGCATTGATCCTTAGAGCATAATTATATCCAGACATATCAATACTGTAGACACAACATCCAGCATTAATGTTGCCATTTTGACATATTGTCAAAATACAGCAGTTTTTAAATTTGGGATGGAAACCCCAACTGCAGAGCCGTGAGATTCAAAAGAGCTTGCGGGACACTTACGAAACCGGTAATGTGTTGATTTTCTTTTTAATGTTCTTAAATACAAATGTGCCAACAATTTTCATTTGTAAGCACTAATACTTTCACCCTTCAGTATGAAATGTACTTACCTAACACTGGGTAGTACATGCACTTCACTATCTGCACTGTAAAAATAAGCAGGTACAGCTGGGAGTAGGGTTGTTTCAGGGAAATTCTAAGCCCCTAAAATAGGGACAAGGTTGAGAACCCCTGTTATAATACGTCTTCATATTAACTGTGGGCTGAGAGATGTTCGTTTTGTTCACAACAGACTTGTAGAAGAAAAATATGTTGTTGATGAGCTTGCTCATTATGATAAGTAACTAACACAACAGTGCAGAGTCATAACAGCAAGGCCCACAACAGTCGTATCAGCAATATACTGTCAAATTGCCAAGCCCTAATATTAAAATATTGACACAATATTGTCATGTCTAGCATAGTAAATATTTATGGCACATTATCACACAATTTCCCCTCAGCATTACCACCTATTGAATCAACTCAGTGACTCATCTTCCTTATGTTTAACACAGTGTGAAAAACATGCTCTATTTAGGGTTTTTGTGGTACTTGTGGTAAATCACAGAGAAAACCAGGAAGATGATTTTATTAAGAAGAGAATTGTTACAGAATCAAGGTGTTTTATCAGTTCAGTGACTGATTGTCCTAATGTTGAATACAGCATGCTGATACAATTCATGATACAGCAAATTTGCAACTTACATGGCACTCGGGTGGCACAACAGGAATACAAGATGACACATTACTGCTGAGAGTAGTGCACTAGATTGTAGACACAGACGTGTCTGTCAATTTTCTGTTAATTTTAGATTAAGTGTAGACTAAACCTTGACGGAGATATGCCGTTGCAACAAGGGATTCTGGGCACAAGACAGAACAGAAGTTGAAAAGTCATCGAGTTGCACAGTCGTCACTGCATCAAGTGGTTTACGCTGTTTTATGCAAAATTAGTTAAATTACTAGATCAAAAAAAGACTGTTTTGGTCTAATATTTATTCTTGCAGTGAGATCAAGACTGTACATTGACAGAACTGGTGCAATTATTCAAATTTCTTTATTTACTAAGTGCATCATCCTTGTCAGGGCAGTTGTGGATCCAGGACCAGCTGAAAATTGAACACATATTGGACAGGGCAGTAACCTGTGTCAGAGCAACACACACACACATTCTCTCACTCAGTCACACCTGGGGCAATTGAGGGTAAGCATTTTTTAGGAAAATTTCACAATCAGAAATTCCCTTGTTCTCAGATCAGGACTGTATGGGTTTTTGAGGTTAAATCTCAGTGATAAGATTAAACAGCTGTTTTGTTCATCCATCATTCTGGACAGAGCACTAAATCATCCGCTCACTCACATTCTCTCAAATACTCACACTTAGGGGCAGTTTAGGTACCCAGTTTACCTTCAATATGCTTCAAATGTGTGAAGAAACCAGACATTTCCCCAAGGAAATGTGGAGACATGGGAAGAACATGCCAAACTCTTCACACCGCTGTCAGTGGTATGAAGATAATGATTGGAAATATGTCAAACTTGACCGGTTGGCAATCCTTGATTGCACGCCGCTTACATCACCCAGATACAAATATCCAGTAACAGATTGGGAAACCCCTTGTTCATTTTAGTCACATTTCAGAATCAATGGTAGCCTGTAGGTGTCTGATATTTATTGGGGTTCAATCTCAGCCTATACAAATTCATGATTGATTAATATTTAATTAAAAAAATATTTATAACAGTGACAAGGTGTTCCCTGATATTTTACTAGATCTGAGATAACCAATTTGGGTCTCATATTTTTCTTGCTCTGAGATCAGGACTGTAGGGGATTATAAGTATTTGTAAGGGCCAGAAAGAACCCAAAGCTCAACCCCAGGGAACAGCTTAGGAAATAAATGGGAAAGTCAGATGTGAGCCAGACCTTTTCATCCAACAACAGTGCCTGACCTGACAAATGCTCTTTTGACTAAATGAGTTGAACTTCTTAAAGACAAACTCTTTAATCTTGTGGTCTGGGTCACTGTGGATGCTGTACAGGGCACTTAGCAATTGTAGGGCAACACACACACACACACACAGTTCTTCACACCTTAGAGCAATTTAGAGCATCTAGAAAAGGGAAGTACCTCTTCAGACAGCTGTCAGGGCATCAAATGGTCAAACCTGTTCTTGTACTACTTTATGATTGTATGCTAGTATTGCCCAAATTTAAATAAATATTATGTGATCGCCATATATAAATATGGGGTCTGATTTTGCTCTGAGATCAGGACTGTAGGGGATTATAAGTATTTGTAGGGGCCAGAAAGAACCCAAACCCCAACCCCAGGGAACAGCTTAGGGATGAAAGGGAAAGTCAGATGTGAGCCAGACCTTTTTGCCTGATAGGGCACTTAGCAATTGTAGGGCACCACACACACACACACACACACACACACTTCTTCACACCTAGAAGCAATTTAGAGCATCTAGAAAAGGGAAGTACCTCTTCAGACAGCTGTCAGGGCATCAAATAGTCAAACCGGTTCTTGTACCACTGCATGATCGTATACTAGCATCGCCCAAACATGTGTGGATCAGTGGCGGTTCTAGGGGGGGGCAGCAGGGGCCAGTGCCCCTGTGACGACCAGCTCGGCCCTCCCTACGCTAAATGAATAAATGACATTTAAGCAGAGCAAATGCCTTAAATGGTTGATCTGTTTACATCAAACTCAGGAAAATGTAGACTGCAAACTGCATAAATAAAATGTTGAATTCTATTGAATATCGACGGTTTCCTCTTAATGCCCACAATGCACAATGCACCCCCCCCCCCCCCCCCCCCCACCCCACCTCACATGGTCTAGAACCGCCAGTGGTGTGGATCGGTACACACTTATGTAAATTTTAGGTAAATTCCAGGATTAAAAATAGCCTGTTGGGATCTCTAGTTGCTCTGAGATCAGGACTGTAGAGGTTTTAGCTCTGACCTCAAAAGGGCAGATCATGAAAGCATTGCATAATGGGGCAGTTGTAGCCTAGCGGTTAAGGTACTAGTAATCAAAGGGTCGCTGGTTCAAGCCCCACTACTGTCAGGTTGCTTCTGCTGGGCCCTTGAGCAAGGCCCTTAACCCCTAATTGCTCAGAATGTGTACTGTAACACTACTGTAAATGCAATAATGGGGTTCAGGTCACGTGACCTTTCATGCGCGTTCTCTAGCAGCTAACGGCTGTACAGTGTCAGCGGGATCCCCCAAAAGCAGTGGACCGAACCCCCTTGTTTTCGGAATAAAGCAGTGCTAACTGATGACACTGTAACCTTGAATCGTGTCGAGACCAGACGGTGGGCAGCGTGGAAGGAAACCGAACTCCTTGCCGCGTTTCTAATCGATTAACAACCGACTTTTCCAGTCAAAATACCGTTACGAAGACCAACCGACAATGACCGGGGCTTCAGAAACCCCAACAGCAGAACACCGAGCGCTCCAGCTAGCTTCCCTCGGTGTGTTTAGTCACGCAGCTGCGTAAAAGACATCTTTCTCTCAGCTCCATAGTGAAACAGAAGATAAATACACAAAACCGAGCACTTTAAACAGCCTCGGAGCGTCCTGTGGTAGGTCATAAAACACTCCCCCCCCTCCCCCCACGCTGCTAACGCTATGTGTCGCTTTTCCGGAGCTTTCTCAGCCCACTCATCCCGAATAACGTTACTAAAACAACAGCGAACTCGAATTACCTGTCAGTTTTGTGGAAATATATCCCGAGTCGGGCTGTAACGCCGGGTTATCCCGCTGTGATGAGCTGAGTAAAACCGCTGCTTCTGATACAGACAGACCGGAGACTCCGCTGCTGCTGCTCAACACTCGGAAACGAGACCGCCACCGTGCGCGCGCTCGCTATAAAAAACGTTCGGCGCGAGAGCGCGCGCTCGAGAGAGAGAGAGAGAGAGAGAGAGAGAGTGAGAGTGTGTGTGTGTTTAGCAACCAATTCATCCTGCATAGGGTCAAAGTGGGTCCGGTGCCACTAGGAGAAAGGGTAGCAACTCCACAACTCATTCACACCTCAATAACTCATCTGAGAGTTTGTCTTTAGTAACCGCTCCATCCTGCACAGGGGTCAAGGTGGGTCCAGTGCCACTAAGAGAAAGGGCAGGAATACACCCGGACAGGTACCTATCCACCGCATGGTATCAACTCCACAACTCATTTACACCTCAATAACTCATCTGAGAGTTTGTCTTTAGTAACCGCTCCATCCTGCATAGGGGTCAAGGTGGGTCCGGTACCACTAGGAGAAAGGGCAGGAATACACCCGGACAGGTACCTATCCACCGCAGGGTATCAACTCCACAACTCATTTACACCTCAATAACTCATCTGAGAGTTTGTTTTTAACTAGTTTGTTAAGAGTTTGTTACTACCTATCCACCATGAGGTGGATAGGTAGTAACCGCTCCATCCTTCATAGGGGTCAAGGTGAGTCCGGTGCCACTAAGAGAAAGGACAGGAATACACCCGGACAGGTACCTATCCACCACAGGGTATCAACTCCACAACTCATTCACACCTCAATAACTCATCTGAGAGTTTGTCTTTAGTAACCACTCCATCCTGCATAGGGGTCAAGGTGGGTCCGGTGCCACTAAGAGAAAGGGCAGGAATACACCCGGACAGGTACCTATCCACCGCATGGTATCAACTCCACAACTCATTTACACCTCAATAACTCATCTGAGAGTTTGTCTTTAGTAACCGCTCCATCCTGCATAGGGGTCAAGGTGAGTCCGGTGCCACTAGAAGAAAGGACAGGAATACACCCGGACAGGTACCTATCCACCGCATGGTATCAACTCCACAACTCATTTACACCTCAATAACTCATCTGAGAGTTTGTCTTTAGTAACCACTCCATCCTGCATAGGGGTCAAGGTGGGTCCAGTGCCACTAAGAGAAAGGGCAGGAATACACCCGGACAGGTACCTATCCACCGCATGGTATCAACTCCACAACTCATTCACACCTCAATAACTCATCTGAGAGTTTGTCTTTAGTAACCACTCCATCCTGCATAGGGGTCAAGGTGGGTCCAGTGCCACTAAGAGAAAGGGCAGGAATACACCCGGACAGGTACCTATCCACCGCATGGTATCAACTCCACAACTCATTTACACCTCAATAACTCATCTGAGAGTTTGTCTTTAGTAACCACTCCATCCTGCATAGGGGTCAAGGTGGGTCCAGTGCCACTAAGAGAAAGGGCAGGAATACACCCGGACAGGTACCTATCCACCGCATGGTATCAACTCCACAACTCATTCACACCTCAATAACTCATCTGAGAGTTTGTCTTTAGTAACCGCTCCATCCTGCATAGGGGTCAAGGTGGGTCCAGTGCCACTAAGAGAAAGGGCAGGAATACACCCGGACAGGTACCTATCCACCGCAGGGTATCAACTCCACAACTCATTTACACCTCAATAACTCATCTGAGAGTTTGTTTTTAACTAGTTTGTTAGAGTTTGTTACTACCTATCCACCATGAGGTGGATAGGTAGTAACCGCTCCATCCTGCATAGGGGTCAAGGTGGGTCCAGTGCCACTAAGAGAAAGGGCAGGAATACACCCGGACAGGTACCTATCCACCGCATGGTATCAACTCCACAACTCATTCACACCTCAATAACTCATCTGAGAGTTTGTCTTTAGTAACCACTTCATCCTGCACAGGGGTCAAGGTGAGTCCGGTGCCACTAAGAGAAAGGGCAGGAATACACCCGGACAGGTACCTATCCACCGCATGGTATCAACTCCACAACTCATTCACACCTCAATAACTCATCTGAGAGTTTGTCTTTAGTAACCACTTCATCCTGCACAGGGGTCAAGGTGAGTCCGGTGCCACTAGAAGAAAGGACAGGAATACACCCGGACAGGTACCTATCCACCACAGGGTATCAACTCCACAACTCATTTACACCTCAATAACTCATCTGAGAGTTTGTCTTTAGTAACCACTCCATCCTGCATAGGGGTCAAGGTGGGTCCAGTGCCACTAAGAGAAAGGGAAGGAATACACCCGGACAGGTACCTATCCACCGCATGGTATCAACTCCACAACTCATTCACACCTCAATAACTCATCTGAGAGTTTGTCTTTAGTAACCACTTCATCCTGCACAGGGGTCAAGGTGAGTCCGGTGCCACTAGAAGAAAGGACAGGAATACACCCGGACAGGTACCTATCCACCGCAGGGTATCAACTCCACAACTCATTTACACCTCAATAACTTACTTGAGAGTTTGTGTTTAGTAACCGCTCCATCCTGCATAGGGGTCAAGGTGGGTCCAGTGCCACTAAGAGAAAGGGCAGGAATACACCCGGACAGGTACCTATCCACCGCATGGTATCAACTCCACAACTCATTTACACCTCAATAACTCATCTGAGAGTTTGTCTTTAGTAACCACTCCATCCTGCATAAGGGTCAAGGTGGGTCCGGTGCCACTAGGAGAAAGGGCAGGAATACACCCGGACAGGTACCTATCCACCGCATGGTATCAACTCCACAACTCATTTACACCTCAATAACTCATCTGAGAGTTTGTCTTTAGTAACCACTCCATCCTGCACAGGGGTCAAGGTGGGTCCGGTACCACTAGGAGAAAGGGCAGGAATACACCCGCACAAGTACCTATCCACCGCAGGGTATCAACTCCACAACTCATTTACACCTCAATAACTCATCTGAGAGTTTGTCTTTAGTAACCACTCCATCCTGCACAGGGGTCAAGGTGGGTCCAGTGCCACTAGGAGAAAGGACAGGAATACACCCGGACAGGTACCTATCCACTGCATGGTATCAACTCCACAACTCACTTACACCTCAATAACTCATCTGAGAGTTTGTCTTTAGTAACCACTCCATCCTGCACAGGGGTCAAGGTGGGTCCAGTGCCACTAAGAGAAAGGGCAGGAATACACCCGGACAGGTACCTATCCACCGCATGGTATCAACTCCACAACTCATTCACACCTCAATAACTCATCTGAGAGTTTGTCTTTAGTAACCACTGCATCCTGCACAGGGGTCAAGGTGGGTCCAGTGCCACTAAGAGAAAGGACAGGAATACACCCGGACAGGTACCTATCCACCACAGGGTAGCAACTCCACAACTCACTTACACCTCAATAACTCATCTGAGAGTTTGTCTTTAGTAACCGCTCCATCCTGCATAGGGGTCAAGGTGGGTCCGGTGCCACTAGAAGAAAGGACAGGAATACACCCGGACAGGTACCTATCCACCGCATGGTAGCAACTCCACAACTCATTTACACCTCAATAACTTACTTGAGAGTTTGTGTTTAGTAACCACTCCATCCTGCATAGGGGTCAAGGTGGGTCCGGTGCCACTAAGAGAAAAGGCAGGAATACACCCGGACAGGTACAAATCCATCTCATGGTAGCAACTCCACAACTCACTTACACCTTAATAACTTAATTGCATCTAGGTGTCATTTAGAGAACTCACTCCATCTTTTGCTTTTTTTAAACCAAGTCCACAGGATCCACTCTGATGTGTGGCACTCACTATGCCAGCTACAGTGCACGATTTTTTAACTATCTCTGTGTGCATCGAAACCAGAATGATAATAAGGTCTGCTCGAAGGCCTGACTGAAGTTGAATTGTTGATAATTGCATTTACAGCCAGATAAAGAAGCAGTGAGCAAAACTTTAAGATGAGCCCAGACTTAGATTAGGCCCTGCATACACTAGCCTAGACTAATTCTCACACTAGAAGGTGAGGGCTGTGTATTAATTTTAGCATTACTGGTTTTGCAGTGTTGAAGATTTGACCATTTGGATTTACTTACTGACAGCCACAATCATTCTATTAACTGTTTTATTTGCACAGTGCAGTTGTTAATTATTATTGTTAAATTTACTTTTTAATGATTGTCTGACAGTCTGTGGTGATAAAACTGCAGAACTGCAGAACTTTTAATCTGGCTCATTTGACCACAGCACATGTTTCCACTGTCCTTCAGTCCATCTGAGATGAGCTCAGGCCCAGAGAACTCTGCAGCGTTTCTGCAAAGAAGTGATGTATAGATCCCTCTTTGCATAACAGTTTCAGGTTGCATTTCTTGGTGCAGGGGTAGATTGTGTTAAGTGACAACAGGTTTTAAAAATACTCCCGAGTCCATGTGACTATGTTTATCACAATTGCATGATGATTTCTCATCTTTCAAACCTGAATCTTAAGTGCAGTTTTTGTAATCACTACTAGAGGGCGCCAAAACGTGGGTGTGATTTTGATCAACTTGTGACATCAATCAATGAAACACAACTCAGAATAAAAATGCTGCAAAGAACACATTACACTTCTTTGAATATACAGGCAGCTCATGGACAAATTGCTGCCAGCATAATATATATTTCTTCAGACACAAGACATTAGATTTTGTATGATGTGCCTGTAGAAATATGAGCCTTCAGTTTTATAAGTTTTCTTTTTTAATTAATGATGATTAATCTTTTTAAACCCACAGTGATTGTATGTGACACGTCCATTCTTTTATTAATTCCTTTTCACTGACTACTGCACCCTGCTCAGGGGACGAAGCCACCTGGAAAGGCGCAAAGGCACATGGCAGCAATACACTCTAGAAAGGGTGCCAACCCATCACACCTAAATGTTCCTCAGTCATACCCAGCAGCAGTTTAGAACAGCTAACCCACCTTTAACTGTTTTTTTTAACTTTCCTAATTGAATACCTGAAGATAACCCATGGTGAGGATTATGAGAAAACAAAGGTTCCCTGGGCCCATGTTGCTGTGTGGCACCCACACTACTGAAAGCATCGCAGTGCCATCCCCTGGCATCCCTGGGCAGTAGTACCTCAGTGGTTAAGGTACTGGACTAGATTGCTGACCCAAGTTGCCACTGGTGGGCCCCTGAGCAAGGCCTTTAATTACTTGCATTGTATTCAGTCCAAATTGTACTATGCTTTTGACATAAACATCTGTTAAATGCCCTAAATGTCAAAATGTCTCTCTAAAAGTATGTTGCACTCATGAACTGGCACCCTGTACGTATTTACACCTTGCACCCAGTGTTTTTAATCTCTACTTACAGGGATGTTTAAGGTGTCTAATGTGTCTCTGCAGCTTTTTTCATTTACATTTAATATATATTGTTTTGCCTGAGAACTTTCTAAAACTTCTTTAACTCTACACTCATTAACAATTCTTCCATCTAATAACATCGTTTTACATGCATATAAATTATACTTAGTGATCAAACGAAACTTTATTAAAACATTTTCCCCTACTATACAGTATATGCACTTTGACTACAAAAGAGCTTCTGTTTCACCACCCCAGCAACAAGCAAAGGCAAATGTTTGTACTATTTACCAGGGCAGTTGTAGCCTAGTGGTTAAGATCTGAGTCTCTTGCTGTCTTTAAAAAACGATTAAAAACCCACCTTTTTACTGAGCACTTAAGCTGACTTGTACTTATTTACAAATTTTTTTTTTTCCCATTTCCATTTGCCAAAAAAAAAAAAAAAAAAAAAAAAAAACGTTGCTTCTATCAGGTTACAGCTGTTCTTCGACTGTTGTTTACTAAAACTTGAAAAATGAAATGTTTACTATGGAAGCACTTCTGTAAATGCAGAAAATGTAAATGTAAATACTGGTCCAGTAATTGCCACTGCTGGGCCCTTGAGCAAGGCCCTTAACCCTTAATTGCTTAGACTGTATACAGTCACCGTACTGTAAGTCGCTTTGGATAAAAAGCGTCTGCTAAATGCCGTAAATGTAAAATGTAAATTTACCAGAAAAAAGCACAGACATGATTCTTACAGACCAGACAGTGATTCAGGGCAAGATTTCAACCCAGGTTGCTGTGCTGCTAGCTTAATTATTACCTTTTTTAAACTAACTACATAACAAATGAATAAATTAAATAAATAATTGGATGAAATAATGAATTAATGAATTAATAAAACGAATACATAAATAATTAAGCAGAAAGTCTTGGTTTAGGCCCGCATGATGCTTGAGTTGGCCCCTGAGTTGAGACCGGAACGTTGTTTCTGGTGTCTGAGTTTCCCTCGGTTTACACGGTAACAATTTTCTCAGTCGTTGAACACGCGTAAGCTAAATAACATAGCAGTAGCATTAGCATTGTAACCGATTGAATCGGTCTGTCTGATCGAACCCGTGTATGATTTTCCTTCTACTTTGAGAACTTTTTCAACAATGGAGACGATTTTGGAGCAGCAGCGGCGCTATCATGAGGAAAGGGAAAGACTAATGGACGTCAAAACAAAGGAGATGCTACAAAAGAAAGCCACGGTAATGTCGGCTAACCGGCTAATGTAGCTAGCGCTTCGGCTGTGTCTCAAACTGCTTACCAATGCACTACACAGTGTCTAATATTAATGCGCTTTCAGTTACACAGAGTCGCTTTGTACAGACTAGTTTTAGTACATAGCGTGCGGTTTAGGACACAGCCTTTTCCGCGGTTTGATTTTTACTCTAAAATGCCGCAAGCTAACATGCTAACAAATTTATTATATCAGAACTATGATATAAAAAGCAGCCCCATATTAAAAAGTGTTTTTTTAAATAATGTGAAAAACAGTAAATAAAACAATGGCTCAGAAATCCACAAATGTAAGTAAAACCGGTATCCACTGACTGGTTTGATGTACGGAACACTGTTATGATAACAGTAATCCGCACAACACGATGTGATTGTAGTTTGTAGTTAATAGTAGATAGTAGTTTATTTTCGAATGTCGCCGGACCCACCACAGCCCTGGCCAGAGTAAAGTGACTGATAATAGAATAAAGACAGGAATTAAACACAATGCATTTCTCTTTTACCCTACCTAATCAAATCTCAAAGCTCCTTTCTTGATGCTATTAAAATAGATAAGTACAATGCCTACTGAACTTCATATACAACTTCATATATTTTACTGCTTTATTTACACATTTTGCCTTACAGCAGTAAAGTAACAAGTAGGGCAACAATCTGAAAGTCAATAGTACTTCAAACAATAAAAGAAATATGTTCTAATAGCTTCTAAGATTGTCCCTTGCACAGATCTACCAATCTCAGTCATAAAGACTTCTCCATCAATACTAAGTTGCCAGAGATCTTTTTGTATTTATTTTTATCCTGTGGTTCTTTTGATAGCACCTTCTTAATCAAGGTTAATTTTTGGGGGTTACCATTCACTACACGTATTAGAATCCTCAAGAAACAGCTGGTTTTATTTTGAAGTTATGAGAACTTTTGCATTATGATAGACCATCTATCTTTGTGTGTCATCTGGAAGGTGATTGTAATCTAAGGCTGATCACTTATCCCAACCTTGTATTTTAGTTATTTTACTAGGTTTAAGTAAATTTGACAACTAAACAATTTTTGAGGGGGCATGTACATACATATGTACGTATGTACATGCACTCTGATGTATATATCAGAGCTACTCCACCCGTATGTATCGGGGCGCTCTCTTAGGTCTAGCAGGCTGAACTTGCTGTCTGTCCCACGCTTCCGTTTAAAGACTCGTGGAGATCGTGCGTTTGAGGTCTACGCTCCAAAGTTATGGAACGCTCTACCCAACTTTTTAAGATCTGCAGATTCAGTAGATTATTAAAAAAAAACACCTAAAGACATCATTTCAAGCAGGCATTTGTATGATGTTGAATGTTTTTAATGTTTATTTATGTTTTCATTGTTGTGTGTTATTATATATATGTGTGTATATATTTTATGTCATGTAATGTTTTGTAAAGCACTTTGTAATTTTTATCTGTGAAAAGTGCTATATAAATAAATTTTACTTACTTACATGTTTGTTAACTACACTCTTGATATTTTTGTTCAAAAACGTTAGTCTGCTTGAAGATTTGTATGGTAAACCTATATACTTGTTCTTTTTACAGTCGCGTGATCAGATTAATTCAGATCATCGGACGCGAGCCATGTTGGATGTGAGTTCCAATAATTTATTTTGAATCTTTAATCTTTTAGCCACTTCCGTAGTGTAATTCAAATTGTTTTGTTGATTTTCTAAGTGAAAAATAAGATGTCCAACACTCCTCTTTACATTTCATGCTCTTTAACTGTTTCTTTGTTGAATGAAACATAAAAGGTGAAATGCAAAAGTCATAGCATAGTTCATATTTTATTATTTATAATAAGTTACATTTATCAACTCAATTGAAACTATGTATTTGCAACCAATTATTGCTTTATTTATTTTAAAGATAGTTTAATAGTAGAGAATTTCTGAATGTCATTCAGTAGATCCGGGAAAAAGCTTAAGCAGCTTTAGATTGTTACTTGGCGTTGCTTAACACTCCATCATCTGAGGTTCTCCTAATTCTGAACCTTTTACTAAACTGCTCTTCAGGAAACGCAAGCAAATTGTGTCAGTAGATTACCAGGCTGGTGGCATCACTCAGGTTTGAGTGGGCTAGTGCAGTAGATTGCAGCATATAAATCAATTCCTTACTATTGTTTTACCGGGTAATGTGTCAGCTTGTGCACTGCATTTGTACCAGGTCTCGACACTGTAAATTAAAGATCAATACCTGGGTAACCATGCATGTGTGAAAAGCTTACCTGTGCTTTGTTTTATTCTCCACCTATAGAGGTATATGGAAGTGTGTGGCAACCTCAGAGATGCATACGAGGACAAAGATGGGTAAGGGTCTGTTTTTTGTTTTTTTACTGAAATTTCAATCACCAGATCGGCACTGCATTAAAACTGTACCTTCAAAATTTTGCTTTAGTTTAAGAAAGGAAGAGCTGAGTGCGATATCTGGGCCAAATGAGTTTGCTGAATTCTACAACCGACTGAAACAGATCAAAGAATTCCACAGGAAACATCCTAATGAGGTAATTTGTTTGACATTAATGTTGGCATTTTAACGGCACTAATCTTGCTTCATATTAATAATGTTAAATTGTAAACATTAGTTTATTGCCAAAAGTATTTGGACACTACCTAGTTATTGTGTTCATGTTTAGCCTCACCCATTGATAACAGGTTTATGTTTCGAGGAGTAGGACAGTTAAAGCTGAAAAGGTGGCACTTGACGTTAATGCTCCTAGTTTTGGAATGGGATGTTTACGTCTTTGGCCATATATTGTGCACTGGTTACTTGCTAGTTCTTGCTTTCTGACCATCACACCTCATCTTGTGCGCAGATCAGTGTGCCCATGTCAGTGGAGTTTGATGAGCTGATGAGAGCCAGAGAAAACCTCAGCGAGGAAGCTCAGAGTAAGTCATAGTTGCCATGAGTCATGTGGTGCACTTGTCTATTACGGTAACCCAGCAGGGATCCGGGTTCTACACAGTCATGATTGGTTATGTTTGAGAGGTGGGATGGTCAAAGCCATGTGATAAATTGGCACCCTGTCCAGGGTATTCCTGCCTTTAGGCCAGTGTTTCTGGGTAAACCAGACCCACCAGGGAATTTGGCTGACCCCTAACCCTCCCAAACGTAGCCAATCATGTCAGTTCAGACACCTGGCTGGCCGACAGCTGTGGTGGGCCAGAGTAATAGACTGCTCCGCCACCCGAGCACTATCTGCACTTAAATGCAAATACTTCTTCTAACAGTAATATCTCTTCCACAGATCTAGTAGAATTCACAGATGAAGAAGGATATGGTCGATACCTGGATCTCCATGACTGTTACTTAAAGTACATCAACCTGAAAGGATCTGATGTATGGATTTACTTTTACTTCCTGTCATGTTTTTTGGTTAGGTGAACCAGACTTAGGTTTCAGTAATAATGTAATATTTTATTTGGTTACCCTCAGAAACTGGAATACGTCTCCTATTTGTCATCCTTTGATCAACTGTTCGATATCTCCAAAGACAGGAAGAATGCAGAGTACAAAAGGTAAAACTTCTTGCAGTAAAACTCCAAACTACAGTTTCCCCATAAAATCAGTTTTTGAGCTTTGAACTTCAAATTCTGTGCTGTACAGATATCTAGAGATGCTCCTGGAGTACCTGCAGGATTACACAGACAGGGTAAAGCCTCTGCTGGATCAAAACGAGCTATACGGAAAGGTGCTCGCTGACTTTGAGAAGAAGTGGGAGAGCGGGAGCTTTCCTGGCTGGCCGGTAGGTTTACCTTCATCTCTGATCACGCACTCGCTGATCCAAGGATCCGAAGTGATATGATTACATAAGAGATCAACATCCAAACATGATTATCAGTTAATGAAGAAATATTATTACTAAAGGGGTGCTCAGATGATGTAGCAGTGTAATACGCTAGCACACCAATGCAGAGTGTTCTGCATGGCATCCACACAAATGCAATTGGCCATGTTTGAGGGAGGGATGGTCAAACTGGGAAATTTCTGGGAAACTGGGAAAGTTGTGCCAGTCAGCTTCTTCACAAACCTCTCTCTCTGCGGTTTAGTGTTTGTTTTTCAATATAAGTAGTTTGAATTTAATGCCAGTGAATGGAGCCAGTAAATAATACATTTAATTTAACTGTTTCATTGTTATTTATTATTATTATTATTTGCTTACTGATATTAGAAAGAAGCTAGCAGTGCTTTGACCCATGCTGGAGCTCATCTCGACCTGTCTGCCTTTTCCTCCTGGGAGGTAAGTCTTGTTCCTCACCTATCCATTTCAGTCTCTCATAGACTAACATTCTCCTCCTGGAGACATCCTGATTGCTAGTGCAATCTAGAATGGCTTTCTGATCGGCAGAACATATTATTTGATTGCAGGAGTTGGCGTCTCTTGGTCTGGACAGATTGAAGTCGGCTCTCATGGCTCTGGGGTTGAAGTGTGGAGGGTAAGCAACCATTGTGATCTTTTTAAATAAAATGGAACCAGAGGAGACACAATCCTTTTTAATTTAAAGTATGAATTATTATTATTTTTTTTCTTCTATGGTTTACAATTTAATTTAATGTCATCTTTAATCCTAGCACATTAGAGGAACGAGCACAAAGATTGTTCAGCACTAAAGGCAAATCTCTGGAGTCCCTGGATTCCTCTCTATTTGCCAAAAATCCAAAAGCAAAGGGACCAAAAAAGTGGGTGTCTTGACAGTTCTATTTTTTTAATATTTAATGCAAATACTCCAAGTACAGTATTGACCATTTTTATTTTCGCAGAGACACAGAACGAAACAAGGAGATCGCTTTCCTGGAGGCCCAAATTTATGAATATGTGGAGATCCTGGGGGTATGTCCTTTTTTGAGCACCCACTGTGGTCAAATCTATGAAATTGAATGCATTTGCTAGTTTACAGTGGGAATGAGCTCTTCTTAATTATTGGATGGTATTGCAGGAGCAGAGACAGTTGACTCATGAGAACGTACAGAGGAAGCAGGCCCGGACAGGTGAGGAGAGAGAAGAGGATGATGAAGAGCAGCCCAGTGAGAGCGAGAGCGAAGATGAGGATAATGAGATTATCTACAACCCCAAGAACTTGCCGCTGGGCTGGGACGGCAAGGTAAGCAAGACCTGTCTAATGATGTCCAGGAACTAGGCATAGAAAGCCCTGACCTGCTTATACAATATCAGATGGTCCCGACCCCTAAATATGGGAGCAGCCAAAAGCTGTGAAAAAATTACACACTCGACTAACGGTTAAAAAAAATCATATTACCAAGGTGGTACTGCAATCGGATTTTTTTTATGACTGCTCCCATATTAGGGGTCGCCACAATAGATCATTATAATTCTCACACCTGTAACACAGTTTTAAAGCTGGATGTCCTTCCTGACACTGAAAGTGCCCTGACAAGTGCTCCTCCCAATGACTAGGTTGCTCTGCCACCCCTCACTCTCTTTCTCCCCCCAATCATGTCTGTAGAGTTATTGTGAGCCTATTGTAATAAAAATGTAAATGTTATAAATTAATTAACCAACATTTTGGCATGGTAATAAATACTAGAATCCTTTTAAGTGTTTCTGTTTTGACTGTTTTTTGTCTGTTTAGCCCATTCCATACTGGTTGTACAAACTTCACGGCCTGAATATCAACTACAACTGTGAGATCTGTGGGAACTACACGTACAGAGGACCCAAAGCCTTCCAGAGACACTTTGCAGTGAGTATTTATGAAAGCCGTCCTGAAATCTGTACAATGCTCATATTGCAATAAAACAAAATCTAATGCCTGTCTCTTGCAGGAGTGGAGACACGCACACGGCATGCGTTGCTTGGGCATCCCCAACACAGCTCACTTTGCCAACGTCACCCAGATTGAGGACGCCGTTTCCCGTAAGTATCGTCTCTAGCCATGTCTCCACTTATTACATGAGCTAACTCAAAAGCTAGCTACAGGTTGATAATAACAAAATTGATTTTATACACCTGAATAAGAAGTAGGCAGGTAATTCAGAGCGGTCTCCATGTATTTTTGGCCACATAGTGTAATTTATTAGTGTTCTCTAACTATGCTTTTGGTTTTCATATAGTTTGGTCAAAGCTGAAGTCACAGAAGGCATTAGAGAGGTGGCAGCCAGACACAGAGGTGAGAGATTCAATCACCTAAACTCATCAGTAGACAAAATAATGACATCTACAAAAACTCATTCTGTATTTCACTTCTTTGGCTTTTTACACTCATCATTTCCTTTATGCTTTTTTAGGAAGAGTACGAGGACTCCAGTGGAAACGTGGTCAACAAGAAGACCTATGAGGATCTGAAGCGCCAGGGCCTGCTTTAGGTTTCTGTAAGACATGCACAGTGAAACCCGGTGCTTCGAGGATCCCTTTTCATTACGTTATATGTTCTTTTATCTTGAATTCCAGCCATGATGTATCTTACAAATAGAACATTGGTATGTTTTTATTATTTGAGAATTTTTGTTAAGCCCAAATGAGGTGAATCATTTAACAGTCAATAAATCTGAGTATGTTTGGTCAACACTGTGTGCAGTCCTTGCAATTCATCTGTCAGTTTAATAGGTACACTAACATCATAGGAGTATAGATTTATAGAATTTATGGGACATCATAAATCAATCAGTAGCACCTGCTCTCCACTGAGATGGTCCTGCACAAAATGTTATGTAAAGAACGGAGTATTTATCCTTGAGTTAAAGTCATACCCTGTCACACACATAAAGACTAAAGGTATTCTCTTTTTTTACATTTCATTGTATTCCTCTAGTCTTTTATCATGGGACACTTTCTGATCACATGATGCTGTTTGCTTTGTAGTTCCACAGAGACTGGCGTGTCCGTATAGCCAATTTAATTCTTTTATTTATCAAACATCACTTGAAGCACATACATTCTAATGCAAAGTCATTTTACAGTTTTGTGAATGTTCTAAGTGAAAATAAGGGAACATTCTCTACAGGAGACAAACCTCTGCATGTTTCAATGCACAATTACTGTGTTTATAAGGGCAACTGAGGGCAAGTCGACCCTGCTCACCCCTGCAAAACATGCCTGGTCGTGTCGATACCGAGTCCACCAATTAGCATGAAGACGAAAGCAGTAAAACAACACTGATGTTGGACCTTTGACCTATTGGGCTCATGTTTCCCACTGGAATAACACCAGAATTCAGAACTAAGGGGTTTGCAGTATGAGCAGAAATGACGTTGATAGGGCCTGACAATTTGGCATTACCAAATTACTATCAAAACAACCAACAAAAACATGCATGGCAATGTCTGTTTTTTAATAATTGTGCAAGTAACGGTCAGTGAAGATTAACTGTTGGGCTGATGGTAATAAGACATGGCAATAACTAAGCTTATTAAGGATGCCAGATCAACTACATGTGTTCTTGACCCATTGCCCACCCCCCTAGTTAAAGCATGTCAGACATCACTCTGTCATTTAATCGTCAATATTATTAATGGTTCTCTCACCACAGGTTATGTTCCTTCAGGTTTAAAATTGTCATCCATTACACCAATCTTGAAGAAGCCAGGTCTTGCCCCTGATGACCTTAACAATTACCGCCCTATATCTAATCTCCCCTTCATTAGTAAACTGCTCGAACGTACAGTTTCTTTCCAACTTAAAGAACACCTAACTGCTTACAATCTGTTTGAGCAGTTTCAGTCTGGTTTTCAAGCCAACCATAGTACAGAAACTGCCTTGGTGAGGGTAATTAATGATCTGTTGCTAGCAGCTGATTCTGGTCAGGTGACTATATTAGTCCTACTTGACCTGACTGCGGCATTTGATACGGTTTGCCACAAAACACTACTGCACAGGCTAGAAAATTTGATCGGGGTGACTGGCACAGCTCTTGATTGGTTCAAATCATATCTTTCTGATAGGCAACAGTTTGTATCCTTGGGTAATTTTAGATCTAGCACTTCATTTGTTTCTTATGGTGTCCCCCAGGGCTCAGTTCTGGGCCCACTCCTGTTTATAATTTATTTGCTTCCACTTGGTGATATTATCCGGCAATGTGGACTTCGGTTTCACTGCTATGCGGACGACACACAAATTTACATCTGCACAAAGCCTTTGGAAACATTGCCTCCTAACTCCCTGGTCAGCTGCTTGGAAGATATCAGGAAATGGATGGCTAATAACTTTCTCAAATTAAATAATAATAAATCAGAAGCTATCCTCATTGCATCCCCTTCCACTTTCAAAAAAATCAGTCAGCCCTCAATATCTATTCCAGGCTTTATCCATTCCTCTAGCCCAGGTTCGCGACCTCGGTGTCATTATAGACTGCACACTCTCGTTGGAGGCCCACATCAATAACATAACAAAAACTGCTTTCTTTCATTTAAAAAATATAGCCAGACTGCGTTCATCTCTTCCTACCACCGTTGCTGAAACTCTAATACACGCTTTTATTACTTCTAGACTTGACTACTGCAACTCGGTTCTTATTGGGCTCCCTACCAAGAGTCTAAAAAAGCTCCATTATGTTCAGAATGCAGCAGCAAGAGTTCTCACACGCACCAGATCATTCGAACACATAACCCCAAAGTTAAAAGAATTGCACTGGCTTCCGGTTCATTATCGCATTCAGTACAAGATTCTGCTATTGGTTTTTAAATGCTTGCATGGTTTGGCACCTGAATATCTATCAGTTCTGCTGTCCAGATACGGTCCCAATCGCTCCCTCCGGTCGGCTGATGCTCACTTGCTTTCAGTTCCAACTGTCAAACTACGCACGTATGGTGAAAGAGCATTCGGTGTTGTTGGTCCAAAGTTATGGAACTCAACCCCTCTGTATCTCCGTACGTGCACATCAGTAACCACTTTTAAGAGATACTTAAAAACATACCTGTTTGAAATTGCGTTTCAAACTTCAAGCCAATAAGCTATTTTGTTCTTATCTATTTACTTTTATACTATTTTATTTTATTTTTATTTTATCTTGTTTTATCTGGTGTACTTTTGCGGTGTACCTTTTGTCTGACTGTTACTGTCTGTTACTATACGAACTTTAAATTTTATCCTTTGTTTGATTTGAATTGTAAAGTGTCCTTGGGTTTCATGAAAGGCGCTTATAAAATAAAATTTATTATTATTATTATTTATTATGGGTGACTGATAAGGTCTAGTTATGGCTACACGACTGGTATGTCCAAATCAACAAAAATTGCTGTGAGTACCCATCAATGGTTGGTCAGTTGTTCGTGGCTCATACCTTTGGCTATACAGTGCATTACCCCTTAGTAATAAAATCAAACATTTGTCATCAAAAATGTTCATAGACGTTACAAGCAGAGCACTACCATGTCAGTCATTGTACTCCCAATTTATGCAGACATAAGCCATCAAGCTTATCAAACCTCATTGAATCAGGCTGAGTACAAAATAAAACACTAAAATCATTAGAACATGAATAAATAAGTAAAGAAACACAATGACAGGTGCACCACATAACATTTTCTGTAGCAGTTACTGGTTACTGTTTCCTTTGCTCAAATTTGGATCAGCATAGCAAAACTACTGCAACTTTCCAGTGGCACCAGACCCATCGTCATAAGGGCTGATCAACAGGCTTGAGTTTTACTAGGAACTCGGCTACTGACACCTAAATTTAGATCTATAGAAACAGTGACTACTGACACAATTTAGATCTATAGAAACAGTGACTACTAACACCTTCATTTAGATCTATAGAAACGGTGACTACTGACACCATTTAGATCTATAGAAACAGTGACTACTGACACCATTTAGATCTATAGAAACGGTGACTACTGACACCATTTAGATCTATAGAAACAGTGACTACTGACACCTTCATTTAGATCTATAAAAGCATGGGTGGTATACACCAAGAGAATGGTAAAGGTTTAAATGCCAGACCCCTACAGCAAGGAATCACACCCTAGTGTCTCTGATACGCTGTGGAGGGCATTTTACAGGGCAGTTGTAGCCTAGCGGTTAAGGTATTGGACTAGTAATCAAAAGGAAACTGGTTCACGGCCCACCACTGCCAGGTTGCCACTGTTGGGCCCTTGAGCAAGGCCCTTAATCGTCAATTGCTTAGACAGTATACTGTCACAAGTCGCTTTGGATAATTGCGTCTGCTAAATGCCAAAAATGTAAATGGTGTTAGAGTATTCAGGAACCCAAATAGATCCACGCCTAAACTAAGTAATTCTGACTGAGCGGCTAGAGTGGTATCTTCCAGGATAACAATAACAACATCCACAGGGAACAAGGGGCCCACTAAATAATTACATGAGCAAAAAATGCTGCTTGCATTACCAGATCTTAACCCATCAACACCCAAAGATTTTGGGCTGATGGCGTTCCTCATCAGAACCGTCATACAAAAACGATTTATGATATTTTTTGTATGGACGGTGTTACGTTTGTTAAAGATCATTAAAGCTGTTCTCATGGAGTTCTCATGTCTTGAGGCTCACCAGCTAACTGCTACAAGATGGTGCAGTTAATTTGTGCTAAAAATAGAGCCCTTGGCTTCAATCACAACAGCCACTGCTCTTTCTCCTTACTATACTGCTCAGCCCACTTTCTGGTAAGCTCCAGGTACAGATCAGGCTGATGGGGTTTGTAGTCCAAATACAGACGAGTCACAGTCTTTTTAGGCACTGCCCTCTCGATCTGCGTGCCTTCGTGCCACTCGTTAAACGAAGTAACGGTGATGATATCCGGCCTCACGGACAGCGCCGCTTGTAAAGAGGTCTCATAATAGCGACCGTTTACTCGGTTGCGCGTGTTGTGGTTGTTCCACGGCCGAACAGCAGTGTCAACATATCCCGGCCCGGCACTGGGCACAAAAAGTAGGTTGTTTACATCACAAAAAGCTTTGATGGTCTTCCAGTTCTGATGAGAGGAACCATAAGAGAAACCGTTGGACGCGAAGTAGGTATACATGCCGTCAAAGCCGCCAGTCAGAATGTCCTGCTTGTGACGTTCCTCCACGATAAGTCCAATAAAGATGCTATCGTAAAAAGTCCCTCGCAGGCTGTGGGAGCCTTTGTTGGTAAACAGCTCTGCCCAGGATTCAGCTGGGACCAGGTAAGAGTCATAGACGTAGAACAAAGGCAGGACTTTCCCAGTGCTGGACCTGAATCTGTAGAAAGCGCCATGATTTCCATACCTGTGTAACAAAAATACCTTATTAAAGCAACTATAGAGTAACGCAGCTACACTACATGGCTAAAATAACAAGAGAAAGACCATGAGCTTGTTTGACATCCCATTTCAAAACCATGGGCATTATTGTGACATCTGACATCAATCTTAGTAGTTTTAATTACTTCAAAATAAAACCATCATGGTAATAGAAATGCACAATTACAAGTCGACCCTACTCACCCCTTCAAAACATGCCTGGCTGTGTCAATACTAAGTCCACCAATTAGAATAAAGACAAAAGCAGTAAAACAACATTGATCTTGAACCTTTGACCTTTTGGGCTCATATTTCCTGTTGAAATTCATCATGACTGGAAAGGCTCTTTCAAAAGGGCCCTGTGAAACTTTATGCATCACCAACACCATGCCAAAAGTGGCCCTCCAAACTGGATCACAGAGCCAGTAGGATACTGATCAGGGAAGCTACCAAGTGGCCAATGGCAATTTTGATGGACTTACAAGTCTCTCCGGCTCAGATTACTCAGTCTGTGGACATGACAACAATCAAACAATCTCTACACTGGCACTGTGTAGAAGAGCCATGATGAGTCTCCACATCCAAATTCTTGAGTAAAAGCGGCTCTTTGCTAGAGAGATGAAGATGTGCAAGAGGTTCACCTTTCAGCATGACAAAGACCGTAAATACCCCCCCCCCCCCCCCCCCCCCCCCCCCCCCCCCCCCCCCCCATAGATAGAACAATTCTGCAAGGAAGAATGCGTAAATATTCCCCAACCTAGGTGTGCAACGGTGGTAGAGACATATCAAAACAAATTGATGGCTGAAATTAAAGCAGAGGGTGGCTCTACAAAGTACTAAATTAGGGGGCTGATTGCTTTTATTGTAGTTTTTAATTTTTGTATTAAGTTTTAGAACAGTTTAATTTTTCTTATTACTTGAATGTTGGAAGACAAAACATTCATATTGTCCTTTCGTTCAATGTTATATTCATATTGCCGCTCAGGTGGCGCAGCGGTAAAGTACGCTAGCTCACCAGAGTTGGGTTTCTAGATGAATCGTATCGAAACTCAGCTCTACCTTTCCGACTGGGCTGGGCGGCAGCATGAACAACGTTTGGCTGTTGTTCAGGGGCTTAGAGGTAGAGTCAGAGCATAGGTCCTCATAACTGGTACGACTGCGGCCCCTGCTGGTTGGCTGACGGCGCCTGCACAGGGCTGAGGAATAACACTGAGGGGGGTGTGACCCTCCGTGCGCAGTGTCTCTCGGTGTATGAACTCGGCTCGTGCAGGTGAAAAATGCAGGCTGTACCGACTGCGTGCCGGAGGGGGCGCAAGTCAGTTGAGTGGCGTCCTCAGTCAGCGGCAAAAGGGTCGAATCAGTATAGAGGACACAATCAGGGTAATTGGACACGATTAGAATGGGGATAAAAGTTGGGGGGAAAAAAAGTGGGAAAAAATAGATCATTAAAAAAATACAAAAATAAAAATGTTATATTCATATTGTCATGACAAAGTAAACAAACATGAACCTACTTGTCAATGATGTATTTAATGTTATCATGTACGCTGAGGTCTGTCCGGCCTCTGTAAGACTGGATGTGGAACGCCACCTGAAAACAGAGCACAGCTTGATCAGACTTCCCTGCAGCACCCATGCATCTGAGCATTCTGCAACATCAATATACAGTCAGGCATCAGCAAACAGATTAGAAAAAATGGGGGGTGGGGGTACTCACCAGATACTGCATATATTTTTTTTTACAAATACAGATTTAAAAAGGTCTCAAACACATTGCCAGTCACCAAAGGGTTAAACAAGCAGAAGATCCTCTTTGAAAGTCAACACATTTTCAAGGTTTTGAATTCCCTATTGAGAGTCTAAAGAAGAATTCAAACACACACAGCAGCTTCTGCCCGAATAAAGCACAGGGCTGATATTGCTATAAATCAGCATGCTTTAAAGGCTGTTCAGGGACAGTTCTGCCCTTGGGCCTGGCTATATTAAGAGATCAGCTTACAGAAATGGCTCAGATTTATGTGCTGTGTTTCTGAACCGATAAGATTTTCTTTGTTCTGGACAATTTTGACAGTGATTAAACACCACTCTGGCATGATTCATTCAGTTGTTGTAAATTAGTATTGGTCATACTAACATCTGCTTTATAATCAAAAGTATGTGGACACCGGACATTAAACATGGTCAAACATCCCAATCCAAAACAATAACATGGCCATTAATACACGTAGATGTATCCATTTACAGGTAAAATAGAAAAGAAGTTCTCTCACCAGTTACCTTCAGACAGTGCCTATGAGCAGCATCCATAACAGCAGGCACTAGATCATCAGTGGGCTCTCCATGTTCATCTGCCACACCGGGTGGGTACCAAGAGAGTACCACTACACCTAGAGTCCAATACAGAGATGGAAATTTCTGTCAGTTCATTTTTTGCTGAACAGGGATTCCTACTGCCTGGTTGAGGTGCTGGCTCAAGCAGTAGAGGAATACAGAGAAAATAGCACAGAACATGGTTCAACTGTCATTCCTATAAAATATAACTCACAAACAATGCAATCAAATAAAGAAAAATATCCAGAGAAATAAAACAATAAAACTACAAACCTGATTAAAATGACTAAACCTACCTGCAGCAGCTGCTTCTATCTGCTCCATGTGTGACTCCAGCACATCGGAATCCCTCGAGCTGTAGGGTCCAAGCTCAGGGTAGAAGCTCGAGGCAATATCCTCAGGAGGATTGTGCCTTCCTTTAGGGTGACTGGCTGCTATTTTGGGGTCCCAGTGAGGCACAAGGATGTGGTCCCAATGGATAAAGGCCCTGTCCACCGGTGGCGCACCATACCACAAATAATAGAAGATGTGGACGTCATAGAAGATACTATGCTCATGGCCAGCTTTGGAAAGGACAATCTTAGTGTTGCTCATGTCCAACTGGTTGGGAGCGGGTCGCCGGTCCGATTTCCCGCCCACAAAGGGCGCAATCTCCATTCCCGGGGCGAGATCTGAGAACCCGTCGGTGGGTTTTAGAGTTCGTAGACCCATCATGGTTCCGAAGATGAAGAGGGCAAAAAGGAAGAGGGCTACGCAGGCTTTTCTGCGCAAACGAGTCATTGTTGCTGTCTGTGGTCCTGAATAGAGTTAAAGGGGGAGTCAGTGATTTTCAGTACAAAAGGTGTTTTACAGCATACTGAGGTGGCAGGAAAAATTCAACCAATCGGCAACAAGGAGGCATTCTACCTGGCTGGAATGCATGTGAGCTGAGGATGCGGCTTGGAAGGGGATGGATACTGAACAGAAAGGCTAGTTTGTTTGGTCGTTGAGTTTCTTCAACAATTAGTGACGTTTTCTTTAATTCGTAGACTGATAATCCAATATGGCTTTTTGAGTAAAAAAAGATCACAAAGTATTGTGATCAGTGGTCCACTTCTTTTAATGCCACCTTTAATACCGGCACCATGATGTCATTGGTCCATTTTCTGGTTTTCCTCAAAAAAATTGAAAGTGTAAATTAACTTTTGGTTTTCTCCTCAGAATTCAGGCACCAATAATCACTAAAAATATACAAGTTTTCCATCCATGAAGCTCTGGTTCTCTTTCAGATTTTCCAAAACCAAGTGCAGTTGTTTGAGTTGGCGCAGCACAGCTCCAGCAACCCGGGTTATATCCCCACCCATGTTTACCATATGTATGGAATATGTGGGGATGCTCTTTCCCTGTCCATTTGAATTTCCTATTGCTAATAGGAATGCCCACCACTTAAAAATGTACCAGTAGGTGGATTAACCAAAGTGTGATTAACCTATGTGTAATGTCCTACAATAAGCCAGGGTCCAGGGTGTGTGTTTCCAGTTGAATTCAGTGTTGCAAAGATCAAAATTACAGGCTCCTGGTCACTGCAACCCTGATCAGGGTTAAACTCGCACTAAAAGATGAGTATATGAATAAATAAATAACACCATGTATCACGCACACATCATTCAGTCGAGGTTGGTCACGTCCCTTTACATAACAAAGTGTTTCCTACTGATTTCAAGTGTACTTCATGAAAGTGGGCTTCATGAGATGGGGAAACAAGCTATCACTGTGCACCCTATGTAGTGCACTTCCTAAGAGATTACCAAACTGTTTGGACTCTCGACAATGTTGCTGTGTTCACCCGAACCTCCCGAATGTTCTTCTCATAATGTCCAATGTGTAGTAAAAAGCAATGCGTCATCTTGTCGAATAGTCACTCGAATAGTCGATTGAAACACGGACTGTAAATCCACCTAGTTCGTCCTCCACAAGACGCCGTGGCTCCTCTCCATCCTACGAGACTCCATTTTCATACTGAAATCGTTCACGTTGCATATCATCCATTCTTTTCGGCAAAATAAAATATTCAACTGTTTATAAAAGCTGCAACCTGATCCATAGCTTTCCTGCAACCTTTACTGATGCCAAATGAATCGACTCGGTACGTTGACTGATGGAAAACAACGCAGGCTTTTTACCCTGTCGCAAAAGCATCCTTAATACCTCTTTGTTCCCTATACAAATGCACTTTAATCAGGACCTAAATCCTAGTTTCTGAACGCTTTGTAGTGCACTCTGTATACATTGAGAATAGATTTGGGATACAGCCTTATTTATGCTGCTCGGAGAAGGAGGAGCACTGTGTTCTGATTGGGTAATGTTTTATAACTGACTGAGTGGGCTCGAAACGAAATATGTAAGGCAGCACGGCCCTGACTTTGCTGCACCCCTCCTTACAAAACCATGAGCCCCTTGTACCCCTTGCAGACATAACAGCCTCCACTCATTTGCGCACCTATGACCATAAGCTTGTCAGATCTCCCATTCTAAAACTATGTGCAACACCATTCACACACTTTCTATTAGATTTTAGAGTGCGTCTATGGAAATTTGTGCTCATGTTTTAAAAAGTACATTTGTAAGGTCATGCAAGGTTTGGCTCGCAATCAGTGTTCCAGTTCATCTCAGCAGTGTTCAATAAGGTTAAGGTCGGGGTTCAAATTTTTTAATTGTGGATTTTTTTTATGTGTCACCTCGTATCCTTCGGGAGCAGGCAAATAAGCATCTTCATGTTTTTGGGAAGTATGTGGAAATAGACATTGACCAAACCTTAGGTTGTACCCAGACCCCCATTTGCCATTTTACTGTATTGTACTTAATTTATTTTTTGCTTTCACTTACTAGTCATTTCAATATACATGTGTCCTTTTATATGTACCTTTTACTGAATTTAAACAAATAAATTCTAATAAAGAAGTGATGTTGATATGGATTCATTCTACCACTAGGAGGCAGTAACATAAAAGAAAAACGTACCCAATAGACTTAAACCTGCTGCCTGTGCACGTTGTCCTGGGAAAAGTTCTTAATTCTGATCATTGTTATTGAACACTTCCACGTTTCCATCGGTGGTCCAATAAAAACATGCAAAGTGTTACTGGCTCCTTTAAATTGGCCCTCGTGTGTTGTGGATTTGAGTTTAGGTGCAGGGGTAGTCAAAATGAATAAATGAATAGTGGCAAATTAGTATTTTTTTCATATTTCAGTCTTTTCATGGGAATATTGTAGGTTTTCTTTACAAATAATGGGTCAACATACATAAACTGCACTTGTTAATGTCATGGGTTCTTATTGTGAGATTGCTTTTCCCCTGTATATGAACTATAACCAAAAGTAATTGGACAGCCCTTCTGTTTGTTCCATTTGTTTCAAATTTGGTGTGGAGGAACTTCAGTAGCCTTGAGGAAACCTTGAGGAAAGCCTTCACAGAACAGTGACTGTTACAGCTGCAGTATAGGGAGGGTAAAACCCATTAATGTCTAAAGTTTTGGAATGGGATATATGACAAGCTCACGTGGTAGCCACTGGAGTTCCTCCACACCAAACCCATCGATCCATGTCTTTATGGACCTTACTTTGTGTACAGGTGCACAGTCATAATAGAACAGGTAAGGTCCTCTCACTACCTGGGCAAGTAAAAAGCATTTATTGTATTTTATATGATCAATTGTATACACCTGTTAACAATGTTAGGATGGACTGACATTAAACCTAAACTTAATCATTTTAAGGGGTCTCCTCATATTTTTTTTGGCATTCAGTCTAGGTAGTTCTGGAATAAAAAAAGGTGCGCTTTCCAAAATTTTCTGAAACCCTAATTTATTTTTATTTGTCTTTACCACTAAAGTTTACATAAAATGTGTGTGTTCCGTGTTCCAATAATCCAAACCTTTACCTCTCTGTCATACACATTATGAAAGACTTAGAATTGACAGACTTAGAAAACAATAATTATATAGAATTTGACTTTCTCAAAACCACTACATTTCCAAAGACGAATGGGAATTCGACCCATTTGCCACCACTACATCAATCACTCTTTTGAAAAGCTTTCCATTAGATTTTTATACATTCTCTTTCATTCAGGCAAAAAAGCATTAAAGGGTCCGACACTAATGATGGGCAATATGTATTGATGGACCTCGCTATGTGCCCAGGGGGCATTGCCAAACTAAAGCACTAAAAAGCCTTTTATAATTCATCACCACTACAGCTGAAATATATGTACATATTTTGGAGCAACATATGCGGCCTTCTGAAAAGCAGTGTTTATTTTAACATAACAGACAAACCACATTGTATACATGTTGCAACATCAAGGCTGTGCAGTTAGAAAGTGGGGGTACTAGACGGGCCTGCCTGCAGTTCAGATATGTCTTGTGCAAAAATTGTAATCGTATATTGTTATTTGGCAGTAGGGCCATGCTGAGAACAAATCAGAAAGGAAAAATGAACAGATTTTTTTTATTAGTTATTCTTGGTATTTTATTATACAGTATTTTGCAGTAAAATAAAAATATAATATTGAATTCAAATACATTAGTTTTCTTTTTATTCTCATATTCCAGAAAGCTTGGTCAATCTCAGTTCATAGTCAAGCCCAGTGTATAACAATATGGCTATATACAATCAATTGTGGTGCACAAGCATCTAACAGCATCTAAAAAAGACATCTTCTGTTACGTACAGCGTGAGCTCTGATTGACAGGTAACTGAAATCAGATCATGACTAAGCTTGGGTGCTTCATTTAAATTATTGATTATATGCTGATTCCATGGGGAGTTCCATGGGGAAAAGCTGAGATCTTTTATTTTGGACTGCTTGCCTGATTTTTAAGCCACTAAAAGCTCGGAACCTATAATGCTGCAGATGTGCATGCAAGCTTCAGCATTAATTTATTAATATTTATATATGTACACATAACAGCACTGAGTCTTCTCCTATACTGCTTGACGAGACTATACAGAGCAAAGAATCTGAGAACACTCTTCAATTTCCAGATCCTTTAAATTCCAAGACTCCTATGTTGGCTCTTCTTTGCAGCTCATCACACATTTGTAATTGTCAAAAACAATGTCATTATTTTCCATAAAGTATAAATACATTATCAGTGTTTTTACAGTTGTTATTGTTCTGATAGACATGCGGCTCTGTTATAGCTAATTCCTGATTTATGGAGGTCATCACACTTTGTCTGTTATCTTCCTTGTAATAATAATTGACAAACAGAATTTGGCCTCTGTGTTACCTCAAATGTATACCCCCAGTAAACAACTTAAGCGTTCCTAAACATATACAAGTGTCTACATGTGTGTGTTTATGTGCATGTGCTTATGTGTGTATGTATGTACAGTGTATCACAAAAGTAAGTACACCCCTCACATTTCTGCAAATATTTTATTATATCTTTTCATGGGACAACACTATAGAAATAAAACTTGGATATAACTTAGAGTAGTCAGTGTACAGCTTGTATAGCAGTGTAGATTTACTGTCTTCTGAAAATAACTCAACACACAGCCATTAATGTCTAAATGGCTGGCAACATAAGTGAGTACACCCCACAGTGAACATGTCCAAATTGTGCCCAAAGTGTCAATATTTTGTGTGACCACCATTATTATCCAGCACTGCCTTAACCCTCCTGGGCATGGAATTCACCAGAGCTGCACAGGTTGCTACTGGAATCCTCTTCCACTCCTCCATGATGACATCACGGAGCTGGTGGATGTTAGACACCTTGAACTCCTCCACCTGCCACTTGAGGATGCGCCACAGGTGCTCAATTGGGTTTAGTCCATCACCTTTACCTTCAGCTTCCTCAGCAAGGCAGTTGTCATCTTGGAGGTTGTGTTTGGGGTCGTTATCCTGTTGGAAAACTGCCATGAGGCCCAGTTTTCGAAGGGAGGGGATCATGCTCTGTTTCAGAATGTCGCAGAACATGTTGGAATTCATGTTTCCCTCAATGAACCGCAGCTCCCCAGTGCCAGCAACACTCATGCAGCCCAAGACCATGATGCTACCACCACCATGCTTGACTGTAGGCAAGATACAGTTGTCTTGGTACTTCTCACCAGGGCGCCGCCACACATGCTGGACACCATCTGAGCCAAACAAGTTTATCTTGGTCTCGTCAGACCACAGGGCATTCCAGTAATCCATGTTCTTGGACTGCTTGTCTTCAGCAAACTGTTTGCGGGCTTTCTTGTGCGTCAGCTTCCTTCTGGGATGACGACCATGCAGACCGAGTTGATGCAGTGTGCGGCGTATGGTCTGAGCACTGACAGGCTGACCTCCCACGTCTTCAACCTCTGCAGCAATGCTGGCAGCACTCATGTGTCTATTTTTTAAAGCCAACCTCTGGATATGACGCCGAACACGTGGACTCAACTTCTTTGGTCGACCCTGGCGAAGCCTGTTCCGAGTGGAACCTGTCCTGGAAAACCGCTGTATGACCTTGGCCACCATGCTGTAGCTCAGTTTCAGGGTGTTAGCAATCTTCTTATAGCCCAGGCCATCTTTGTGGAGAGTAACAATTCTATTTCTCACATCCTCAGAGGGTTCTTTGCCATGAGGTGCCATGTTGAATATCCAGTGGCCAGTATGAGAGAATTGTACCCAAAACACCTAATTTAACAGCCCTGCTCCCCATTTACACCTGGGACCTTGACACATGACACCAGGGAGGGACAACGACACATTTGGGCACAATTTGGACATGTTCACTGTGGGGTGTACTCACTTATGTTGCCAGCCATTTAGACATTAATGGCTGTGTGTTGAGTTATTTTCAGAAGACAGTAAATCTACACTGCTATACAAGCTGTACACTGACTACTCTAAGTTATATCCAAGTTTCATGTCTATAGTGTTGTCCCATGAAAAGATATAATGAAATATTTGCAGAAATGTGAGGGGTGTACTCACTTTTTTGATACACTGTATGTATGTATTTATGTATGCATGAGTGTGTGTGTATGAGTGGGGGTGTATAAGTGGGTGAGTGTGTGCATGTCCACGTGCCGAGTCATTGTCCTCAGGCACCTCTGACAGGTCCCATCAAGCCTTTCTCCTTATTTGCCGTTAGAGGAGGGCATTTTGTCTCCATGGAGATCTCCATAGCAATCCTTCAATTGACTTATCTGGTTTAGAACGAGGCCTACTTATGGGCTCATTGCATTAAATATGAGAGGGATTGTTTAGCTGCTAAAATGCTTCCAGCTGGTTATTACTGGGTCTGTACGTAATGTGTATGTGGACACCTGACTGTGAAATGCAGACCTACAAAACCATGGACAGAATATCAAGTTATTTCCTACTGCTATTGTGAAAACCTCCACCTAACCAGTAACAAACAGCAGGGACCTGCTTTCATTCAGCCACTTAAGCATTATCGAGACCAGGTACTGGCATTGGAAAATAGGACCTGCCTCACATTATGCATTTCAGTTCATCCAACGATTTTAGATGGTCTTGAGATCAGGTCAACAACATGCTCACTAAAAATCTCTGCCACAATATGGCCATAATCTACACTAAATTACATTATAATGGTGAAGTACAGATGTTTAAAGAAAAGGTGCAAATAAATGTCTGGGGACTTTCATGATTAAAATTCAGGGTCACCACAGTGTATCATTCTGGTCCGGGTACTTGATTTGGCACAGTTTTATGGGGTGAGGGATGCCCTTCCTGATACAGCCCTTCTTATTTTTATATTTGAGCTTGGTACGGCACTGAGAGCACACTGACAAGACATTATAAGTAATGTTTCTGTCAGTTAAAGAAAATTAATAAATTAAAGATTCTTGCTTTCCTTAATCTTTACACATGTCACAACTTATCTGGAATGGAATTTGTGCATTTAAGTTATCTTTCATTTAAATAATTCATTTATGTGATAGGTAAGAGGAAATTGGTGTTTGACAGCAGCTAGTAACAATGATTACAGGAAACACTTATCATGTTTATTTATTCATTAATGGATAGATACTGTTTCAACAAATGAGAAAACCCTTCATGACTCAGATGACTCAGCAAATGACTCATCCAACCCTGTCCTCAGTGATTCTCTTTCAAGCAATAATGACGTTTGTGGACAGCTCTAAATAGTAAGTTCACTTGTTTCAGCCACACCAAGTGCTAAAGGGTGTCCAAAACAGTATACAGCAATATAAACTAAAAGATATGCTTTAAATGAATAGTGGTCTGCTCAAAGGTCTTACCCCAATTAACACCTTCAGGATGAATAGAAACCTCAACATTAAACAAATGGGATTTAATAATTTACTTACTTTTGGCCTTACAGTGCACTTTCTGAATGATCAAAGCATGACTAACTGAATTCCCGACTGCTAGTGTCTAGATGCCCTGCTTCTTTTTCAATGAAAACCTACCCTAATTGTTTTTAATATGGTCTGTGACTAACGGTTTTCCCGGCACACGTCCCGTCTAAGTCCAGAAGAGCAGATGCTCTGTTGAAAGAATCCGTAACCTGAATCTTTTCAAGGCAATGAATTTGGGCCGATGATTAATCAAACTGCTGAATGATTCATTAGAAAGTACGGGCAGATTTCATTGTTCTTATTTTGGAGATAGGATTTAGAACAACCTGATCATAGATGAAAACCTTCTGTCAAGAGCAAACCAAGCTTTCTTTTTTTGCTTATGTACTAAATAGCAAGTCAGCTTTTGGGACGAAGCCAAAGTAAATACAATAGCAGCATCAGCTACATGTCTTCTGACTCACCATTGCTAATTCTTACAGACACAGTTGGTTTGGTATAAAACAGCTCTGAAATAAGCAGACCTTACATTTCGATGCAAGCCTGAGCAGATTAATTATATTAGAATTCAATTGTCCAGTTAAGTCTGTCAGATCAAATTAGGTACCTGGGTGTAAGAGTCCTTCATTTTATTACTTTAATAATAACTACTAAAAACACTTCAATATATATTTTCCTCAAACTATTTATGTTGCACAACAGCAAGCTCCACTCAAGATATCGTCTTTGAGGTAAGTTTAATTTTATTTGTTCATTTATTTTTTCTTGTTTATACAAATTTGTCCTGATCAGGTTTGGTTGGTCTGGTGCCACCTGAAAACACTGGGCAGAAGCAAGGCTATACACCAGATAGGTGGTCATTCCATTCCACACACCTACCAATTTAGTCAATCACTCACATCCATTTAGTCGATCACTTCGCTTTCTGCATGTTGTGGGTGGAGAAAGGTGGTGAAAGATGGAGTATCCTGTGTAAACCCCATGACCCTGTTACAGTGCTGTCAGTAATTCTTTACAAAAAATGATGTTGTCTCTGTGCTGGTGGTGTGGTTTTCCCCATGCATTAGGTGGACTGACTACTTTAAATTGTGCCTGGATACAAATGAGTGGGTGAGTTATTGAATGCATAAGTGTGTAGCTCTGTGATTAATGGGTGCCCTGTCCAGATAGTATTTATACCTTGTGCCAACAACTGAATGGTTGCTTTTATTTAAATGGAGTGGGCTAAATTAATCATATTGTAGAACTTTAAAAAATAAGTAAAGAAGTGGTTTTCTGTAACTATCTGAACCTCAAAATTACAAACCAATGACAGCTACATTATTGAAATCTTTATTTTGGATTATGTTACTTATATTAATTGCAACATTCTTGTAAAAACTGAAGCCATTTGCTTTGATTTTATAACCGCTGGGCAATAGATCACAACTGGACTGCAAACTGTCTCCATTGGTCCCCAGACCTATACTTATGAGAAGCAATTGGTCCTTACTGGACCAGTGACTACAGCTATTATATAAAATACAAGAGAGTAATTTAATAAAGAGGGTACATGTTTATGTTATCGAAGAATATTTATACTGAAGCTAGAGTCCAAATAAATCCATTTCTTTTTTCTAAAGTACTATCTGTGGCTAAAGGACTATCAGAAGGTTGCTGGTTTAAGCCTCACCACCGTCAATTTACCACTGAGCAGTTTCTCAAGTTGTATTCGGTCACAGTTGGAAGTCGCTTTGTATAAAAGTGTCGGCTAAATAAAATGTTCTATTTTTCCTTTTTTCCAGGAAATGAATGGAATGAAATGATGGCTGGATAGATAGATAGATAGATAGATAGATAGATAGATAGATAGATAGATAGATAGATAGATAGATAGAAAGAAAAAAAGAAAGAAAGAAAAGAAAGGAAAGAAAGAAAGTTCATGAAGAATGATTTATGATGTTGCTTTTTCATGCGTTTTTTTGCTATTTCTTACCTGTGCTAATTAATATGTTGACTTGCCAACACATATAAATGAGGTTAAAACACGTGTATTAATTGTAACACAATTGTAACTACTAATTGTCCAAGCCTGAGCGTCTATCCACACTGGTGGCTCAATGCTCTGTGGGGGGCCGGGGGTTGTTTTAGGTTGTTTAAAGCTGTCCCAGAAGAGGGCGGTGTGCGGGTGTGATATTGGATGGGGGTGTTAAGACAGTGAACTCCCCAAGGCCATGCTAGTTTTGGTAGACTCTGTCTGGCTCTGATTGGTCAGTTCGGCAGAATATGTGACCTATCGCTTCTATAACAGCGGAATGCGCAATTTATCAGCCAGGCGATCGCAATTGAGCATCACGTGGATTTGACCAAAAAGGGTTGGGGGAGGTTTCTGAGGTGTTTAGGGTTAAGACCAGCAATGAAATGGTACCTATGCTTCATGGTCCATCTAAGGAGAATTACCGCCTAAGATTTTTTTTTAATATTAATCTAAAGTTTTATTCTAAATTAAGAGGAGATTAAGGGCATCCTGGATCTACCGTGAAACATGGCTGAAGGTATGAACTACTCTTGGGTTATTTTATGAATGTGGTCTACAGATGCCTCTGTTGGAAGAGGAAATAAAGGGGACTGGGTGGGCTGGGTTTCCTTCATTGTCTTTTAGATTTGGGGGGACCTTTTTACACAAGAGCTACCCATAAGCCCTAACGCTGTTGTGTACTAAATACCCCAAACTTCTTTTGTTTCTTCATGCTGGAATGGAAACTGCTGGAGATTTGGGGAACTCGTGCAGGGAAAGAGTAGTTTCATATTTATCTTCATGAAGGTACTGAGAGCCAAAACAGGAGGAAATTGGAAACCAAATTTTTTGAGGAATAATTGGGATTTAATCCAGCGCGGAAAATGGGCGAAATGGGATCAGTTTATGATCATTATACAGGTGAGCTGATTTAATAAGCGTTTTAATTGTTATAAAATACCTGCACCGAACTAAACTGATTATAATTTAAACATGGGGTAATATTATGTAACAAACTAATTTTAATCGAATCATTAAACATTTAACAATTCATTATTTTTCTGTCCAATTTTATATGATGCACATAGAATTTTTCCTTTTTTATGTTTTTTGTTGATAGATTTAGTTTAGTAGATTACCCACTTGGTTATGGTGTTAGATAATCTAAAAGTTTATCTTTTTAAGTATGTACCCTCAACAAAGGGAAAAGGGATGTACCTTGTTTAACATATTTATATAATGTAAATTCCTGCTCTTTTTCAAAGCTGCAGTTCAAAACCTTTGTAAGTTTGGAATCCTTTCTAATGTTGGTCGTCGATTGTGCTGTGTAGTTTTCAGATTTGCAGTTAAAGAAACTGTTTGTAACTTTAACTCATGGGAAAATATTAGGCATAAAAAAATCAGGTAAATTAGTTAGTTAGTCGATCAATTAGTCAATCTGCAGCCTGGAAGTTGAAATCCTAAAATACTCATTAACAGCCCATAATCACAGGTCTGTATTTGGTGCAAAATGAGACTAGAAAAGGTTATTTTGAGTAAAACCATATTAGGTTCTATGTGTTCACTTCCCACCAGTTACATGATGTGGACAAATCTGTGGAGAACAAAAACTTAATGGAATAAAAGGGTTATGTAAGAAACCATTAATGGTCCCCAGAAAACTTTTAGTCCACATGTAATAGATGAAATTAAATGCATCCAAGGAGTGAATAAGTGTGTATTAATAAACCTTAGAAAAATCACTACGTTTTCCAAGGTACATTGCAGCTGATACTGAAAACTGGTGTCCAGCATTGTTCAATGCTGCTATCAAAACTACGTACTGCAGCTTTAATATACAGTATAGACTAAACACGTAATAAAATGGAAATTTTTATTTTGTGCTCATTCACAACCCCCCTTTTCTACAATTTGCATACATATCGGGTTGTGAACGGCGCATAAAAGCTCCGGCCGACGAGCGCAACGCAAACCAGCGTAAAACCGCATTCCGTGCGCATTTCTGTTCTCCAATTAATCTGCTCCTTTTGCTTTCTTGATTTTCTCCACTTAAGGGGGCTGTGCAAAGACTGAGGAGGAAGAGGCTCAGAGCTCCGAGGAAGATCCGGTCTCGTTCTCCGGTAGCGGCGTGTGCAAGTGGTTCAATGTGCGCATGGGTTTCGGCTTCCTGTCCATGACGAGCAGGGAAGGTGCAGCGCTCGACCCGCCCGTCGATGTCTTCGTCCATCAGGTGAGACAGTGCGGTGGTGTTGACCTACTGAGGCATTGGTAACATAGGTACCCTAAACTTTATATGGGAGTTCTTTTGGGACTCGATTCTATAAGAATTTTACTGAGATGTCCCGAAAGACCTGTGGCGAGTCATCTTATGCTGAATGGGTAGATGTTGCATTCCAGATTAATTTAGGTTTAGTTCATGATCACGCCGTAGTCTAGTGGTTAGAGTACTGGACTAGTAATTAAAAGGTTGCTGGTTCAAGCCTCACCACTGCCAGGTTGCTGCTGTTGGGCCCTTGAGCAAGGCCCTTAACCGTCAATTGCTCAAAATTTGTGTTCAGTCATAACTGTAAGTCGCTTTGGATAAAAGCGTCTGCCAAATGCTGAAAATGTAAATGTAAATTGCTCAGATTGTATACTGTAACTGTACTGTTAGTCGCTTTGGATAAAGGCGTCTGCTAAATGCTGAAAATGTAAATCACATGAAGTAGTGACGTAATAATGCAAAATAATTGTCCTAGTATGTATTAGATCAGGGTTCTTCAACCACCAGACCTTGTACTGGTTATTAGATACCATAAATACTAAAGCTGGAGCCAAGATAAATGCACTGTATGACATACATACACGTAATCTTCCAACTTTGGGGCATCAGTGTAAGTAAAACCCATTCCTATTCCAGCATGACTCTGGCTGACAAAGTAAGATCCATAAAGATAAATTGGTAATTTTAGTGAAGATGAACTGTAAGGGCCTGCATAGAGCCCCAAACCCCAACTCCAGTGTTGGATGAATTAAAACATTGCTTATGTTGCCAGGCTTTCTCATCCAAAAGTTGTTCTAAAACTCATAAATGCTTTTTTTTGACTGAAAAATATGCATTTCCACAGACACACTTTAAAATCTTACAGAAAGCTTACCAAGAGACTGTTATAGCTGCAGGGAGGATGGCAACTCTTTAATATTGCTTACAGTTTTGAAATGGGGTGTTCACATCATATTTAATTTACTTGTTTTTTTGTAAAAAAAAAGGCTTTAAATTGATGACTTTTATTTAGGTGTTCAAGAAAATAGACAGGCTTTAAGTTAAATCTCAGTTGTGGTTTCTTTATTGATGCTGTACTTGTGGTCTCCGATGGCTGGGCAAGGCACATTCTTGAGAGATGGATGATTCACAGATAGCAGTGTGCAACTCTTTGTACACTTTATGTCTCTCTTTAGGACTCTTGTTACAGTGGGTGAAATACAGTAGACGTCGACGTTGTCTTTGTCAGAGGGAATGTGGAATGGTGACAGAGAAGATTACAATCAGAGAACTGGACACTAGATTGGGGTAGCACTGTCGCCTTACAGCAAGAAGGTCCTGGGTTCAATCCCCAGGTGGGACGGTCCAGGTCCTTTCTGTGTGGAGTTTGCATGTTCTCCCCGTGTTTGCGTGGGTTTACTCCGGGTGCTCCGGTTTTCCTCCCACAATCCAAAGACATGCAAGTGAGGTGAATTGGAGATACTAATTTGTCCAAGACTATGTTAGATATAACCTTGTGTGAATTAATGAACCTTGTGTAATGTGTAACTACTGTTCCTGTCATGAATGTAAACAAAGTGTAAAACATGATGTTAAAATCCTAATAAACAAACTAGATTGGGAGAAAAAGCAGAAATGCATAAATAGATAGTTAAAAGTAGGTTTAGACCACCAAGCCACTAGTGAAAGCCATGGGAAAGTGCTTCAGTATGCCTTGTTATAGATGCTAAAGGAGGGAACACAATTCTTATGAAAGACATTCCCACAGTTAACGTTTTGTCCAACACATTGGTCCAGTATTTTTCTTACACTCAGAAGAAAACAAAACTCAGAAACAAAGATGATTAAAAGGTTCCTTACAGTGACATCATCGAAGGATCATGTTTTGGTTTTATGTTTGGTTCCAGGAAAAGGTTCCAGAAAAGTTCACCTTTATACCTGCTCATTTATGTAGTTATCTAATCAGCCAGTCACATGACCTGAGTGACTTCGTCAGGTGAGCTGATTTCAGTATGTGAGAAACCAGTGATCTCAGAATTCCACAAGATATCCAGTGAACAGCGGGTCTGCAGGCGGGTATTCTTGATTGTAGGACAGGTGAGCTTAGAATAGCCAGACTGGTTTGAGCTGACAGGAATTTATAGCTAAAATAACCAACAAATTGAACAAAAACTTTCCTAATAACTTGTTCTTGACAACAAACTTCACTTTAACTTCAGCTTGCCCATTTCAGGGCTGGAGCCCTTTTCCTGCATGGCAGGCTCTAAGCCCAAGATGATGTAAGGCTTGCTTGATTGTTGACAGTCACAAATTTAACTCCCAATTGTGGCTAAATACAATGCAATACTAATATTTTTGCTTAGGGGCTCAACAGAGGGGCTCAAACCTGCAACCTTCTGATTAGTCCAGTACATTAACCAGTGACCTTCCACTGCCCAGGCACAGAGATGCAGCTTTTCTAATTAAAGGCAGAGGTGTTAGTCAAGTGGTAGTTTTTCCATCCCATGTAAGACACTTATTTTATTTCAGTAAGAGTTGACAATTAGGGTTTTCCTTCAGACTTGGTGAGAAGACTACTGTTCCATGTACTTACCAGTTATAGTTGTTTGTACAGACGAACTTAACACCTAGGGACTGTAAAAAGGCCGTATCTTTGAGTGGGCTATATTCATGTAAAAGAGACACAGCCCATTTAAATGCCCTGCCACATTGCTGCTGCTATTTTACATATGCTGGATGTCGACTGAGTCTTTGTCTTTAATCAGTGTAAATCTGCATATTCGGTGAGGACCCTTGAGTGCTTTTCAAGTCTGTTCTACTGATTGCTCAGCAGTTTAACACCTTGGACCTTAACTCAGACAATATTAAGAAGATTAGATGTGCATCATGGCATCTTCAGTACCTTCAGTAGCTTTTACAATATTGCAGCTTGTTTTTGAGCATCTCAAGGCCAGATTCGAGATGGGCTTGCTGGACAGTTATCAATCATACTCAGTGTAGGGTCTTGCTAGAGGACCTGCTTGTTTTGGAAGACAATGCCTGCCATTGTTAGCACAGAGAGAGGAAATCCTGCTGGCTGTGATGTTACTCAGCGACAAATGAGTGAATGAAGAGAGTGTGTTTAGGTTCGGGATGAGGAGGCGATATTAAGTAATTCAAAAAGGGTGAAAGAAGCAACAAAGCCTGTACTATAGTCTTGGGGGAAATATAAAGAAAAAAGATGGAAAAGACCGAAGGACTATTAGGAAGGGAGAGGATAGAGGGGAAATTGTGAATTCTTGTTAGCTGGACTCATTCATAAAAAGTCCTTCATGGGGGGGGGGGGGTAAAAGGTCAGAGGATGAAGGGATGGAGGGATAGTAGCGGGAAACCTTGGTGGGGGGTTGGAAAAGAAGAATGCGGAGCTTGTCGTGCAATCAGGATTGAATTCCTTTCCCACTGCCCTCACTTCAAAAGACCTCTCACTTCACCCCCTCCTCCTCGTGAGAGAGGTGTCCGGGTTAAGCCTGACGACAGGCAGTGGCCATAAAATGGCCCATCACTGGCTTTTCACCTTCCACAAGGACACATAACGCTAACAAATTAACAACAGGCATGTTAGTGGAGGCAGAAAATACAGCTGCAGGGCACAATTGTTTGCTTGAATGAAAAATGTGAATAATTTTGATGTTAGTAATTGATGGTACAGTCGTCTACATTGCTTGATTACTATAGGTATATGCAGTGGCCTGAATTCCTAACCTTTATTCCCAATAACACTGAAGTCACTACTACTAATTATCAAACAAAACTAGTGGCGATGGCACAGTGGGAAGCGTAGTCACCTCACAGCAGGGTCCTTTCTATGTGGAATTTGCATGTTCTCCTTGTGTATGTGTGGGTTTTCTCTGGGTGGTCGGGATTCCTCCTACAAGTCCAAGGACATGCAGTCAGACCAAGTGGAGCTACTAAAAATTGCCCTAAATTTAAGTGTGTTGTGAATGTGTGTCTGGGTGCCCTGTAATGGACTGGTGACCTGTTCGGGGTGTTTCCTGTGTTCCGTATAATGAATCAGACCCACCGTGACCCTGAGCAGGATTTGAGGTTCATGAAAACAGGGTTTGATGAGTTTGGTGTGGAGGACCTTTATTACCCTGGACAGACCCTTGAGGATCTGAAACCATTTAGTGAAAAAAATCAAGAGGGCAGCAAACACTTTTCCATTTCACTATTATGTCCAGAAGTACCATGATGGCTTTTTCTTCACAAGAACTTAAGCATGGAAGGACAAAAGGTAATGATGCTTATTTGCAAGGTTCTAGGGTCAGTTTGTCTTGCAATGAGTAAGAGACTGGGTGTTTGTTTTTAAGGTAGACCTCTCAGTCCTTCTCCTCACATGCCCTGTAGAGCAACCATCTCAGGAATGCACACTTCCCCCTCTTTTTCACCTCCAATATCCTCTTGCCATTGATGGTCAGGGTGGGATCTTACCAGATGGAGTCATTTTGTAGGGTCTGATGTTCTCTGGCTGCAAGAGAATGCAAAAGCAGAAACCAGTAGGCAATATTTTAACTATACTAATATTTTTGTAGACCAAAGATACTTGACCCATCTACTCCCAAGGCCAGGATTTATATCATGCTACCAAATCAAACTGTATGGTCAAAACTGGAAAAGTGGTTAGGGTTAGCCCCTGTTTTTTTTAAAAGAGTGTCGCAGTGCACCCTAGGTAGTACTGTTTATGAGTGCCATTTTTGCTATATAGACATATTTTTTCTACTCATACAAATTAAGTCAATAAAGCTTCTCTCAGCTGACATCTGACCCAGTGCACTAAAATCTAACTGGCCCATGTGCTCATAATTTACTTACTCCATGCAGCTGCATTAATTGACCAAAATTAAATTAATTGACATATCAATTGACAGTCAGCTCAGCCGTGTGAGCCATGCAAGATTTCATGACATATTTTCAGACTAATAATAAGAAAGGTAAAAGAGAAGCCAGCAGTCACTTGTTACAAGATGACCTGAAACAGCAGAAACAGTGGTGAGACAGTAAGCAATCAGAATTAAACTGCTCCTTAGTCACCTACATTCAACTTCTTCGTTTTTTTTAATGGTGCATTATCATGGTAAAAGAAGTCATTTTAATTTCATCAGCTGCTAAATCATTGTCTGGGTCGTGACAGGGTCCAGGAAACACTGGATGCAAGGCGGGAATACCTTTGATAGGGTGCCAATCCATTAATGTGACCCCAAGTCTGTGTAGATACGTGGCCAGATGATAGCACAGCTAAGATTCTTACCCAGATCTCTGGAGTGGAAAGCTAGTGTGATAGACTGCTGTGTCACTCAGGTGAATGGAAGTAGCTTTTATAACGTGGTAAATTACGGTCATAAAGGGCTGCTTATGGTCAGCAACAATTCTCAGATATTTGATTTTGAGGGGCCAAATCTGTGCAAAGAAACCATTTCTTACACCATTAGTCCACCACTACTACCAGCATGAACTACAAGACAGGCTGTGTCCAGATCAGACAACATTTTTATTTTTAATGCTCAGGTTCCATAGTTTTAAATTCCTAAATTTCTCATCTGCCACAAGGTTTAATATTACGTTTCACTTATCGTAGCCACTTATTTGACCTTAACAAGGGAAGTTTTGCCTGCAAAACTTCCACTCACTGGATGTTTTTGTTTTTCATATTATTCTGTGTGTCTGGAGACTCCTGTGTATGCAAAACTCAGTAAACCAGCAGCTTTTTAATTTTTTTTAAATATAATTTAACCAGCCAGCGTGGCTCAGACAACAGTGCTACAGTTCTAATGTATGATGTAAACATTACCTGAATTATTTTATGTGCTGTTCTGCTGTCACATGACGGGCAGGTATACTGGTGTACCTAATAACATGTGTATTTATCTGGCTATATCATTTGATGCATGTTCTGATTTTACTACATGAGCTTACTGTGTGTTAACTGCCCAACAGAGCAAACTTTACATGGAGGGATTCCGAAGTTTAAAAGAGGGGGAACCAGTCGAGTTCAGCTTTAAGAAGTCATCAAAGGGCCTGGAGTCTCTGCGAGTAACGGGTCCTGGTGGAGCGCCATGCACGGGCAGTGAGAAAAGACCCAAAGGTGCACAGAAACGCCGCTCTAAAGGCGACCGGTGAGTAACCGTGGCTGGTTCTTTCGTTTTCCTGTGTAGTTTAATAGGGTTGGTATTGATTATTATGGTATGTAATTATAAATACAGAAACTTTGATGCAGTGTATTAGCAGAATGAGTTGCAACCAGTCGCCATCAGCTACACTGAAAAGACTTTTGTGTTTAGGACAAGCCTTAGCCATTTTGGTCAATTGCTTTTATCAAATTACAGGCCCGTGAAATTAAGTCTGTTGGATACCCTTTGGGGGATTTAGAGATTTGGAATTGACGCAGGCTAAAACACCTGAGCTCAATCATGTTCCGATAATTTTGCTCACATAGCGTATCGCTGATTCTTTTAAAGATCTGATGGTTACAGGTTGCAAATAAATACACATTTAAATATTATTCTGTAGTGTCTGGTATGTCATCACTCAGTAATACAGATGACATACAAGCCCAAAAGATTTGTACTGAAGCAGACTCAGTGGCTTTGCATTGTTTTGTGCTAGTAACTTAATAATGCAACTTCAAATAATAGTTACATATTGCACATTTAATAAACTACCAGATAAACAAATGCACACTGGAACTGAACATCGACATGTTATGGTAACCAGTAGCAGAAAAGAGGGTGAGCAACCTGAAATTCTGTTCACTGTTGGAAAACAAGCGTTGTCTTAGGTGTGAGCAAAAGTAGCGAATAATGGAACCCATCCCCCATTGTCGTGACTGACCTGGATCAATAGGTTGTTTAAAATCCTAGGAGCTCAGCTCGACCCGTAGATAAGGTACACCATCCACCCCCAGTTCATGCTGCAGTGGGGCTGGTGTTCAGTTTGTGATTCAGGCAGCAGGATTGAGTCGGTTGACACCTTCTTAGCCTAAAATGTGCTTTTGTTGTTTTGATCTTGCTCTGAATAACATTACCACTGACCACTGATGCTACAAGAGCAGACAATCAGGAGGCTTGAAGAGAATCTATATCATGCATCCACATATCATGAGTCCACATCATTTGTTTGAGTATTTGATAATTTTATCACATTTAAATATGAATATCTGAAAATATTAGGACATTGATCCAAAACATGGTATACTGATCAAAGAATCAAGCTTTTGGAATGGCCACCTTAGTCCATCTAGAAGCCTGTAGGTTTTGAAGAGATTCTGCATTGATAAGGTCTGTCAGACTACTTGCTTTGGACTTTCAAATCTTATCATATGGCCAAAAGTATGTAGATACCTCAACAGAAGCCTGCGAGACGTCTCATTCCAAAACCATGGGGATTGCTGTAGTAATGGGATCCGTTTTTCTGGAAAAGATTTCCACATTTTGGGATGCATCTATGAGGATTTGTGCATATAGAGTCAGAAAAGCAATAGTAAGGTCAGACACATGGCTCACAATCAGTGTTCCAATTCATCCCAAAGGTATTCATTCAGGCTGAGGTCAGGTTTGTAGGCCATTGAAGGTTCTCAAGACCAAAATCACCAGTCATGCCTTTGTTTGTTGACCTTGATTTGTGCACAGTTGCACAGTCATGCTGGGAAAGGAAAGGACCTTCACCAAACTGTTACCACAAAGATAGAAGATATTGTTTTTAGCAATGAATGTGGCTCGAACATCTAAATTAATTCCTAAGAAGGATGTCCACATGCTTTTGGTCAGGTGTACATTTCATACTTCATTCCAGAGAATTGTCTGCATAGCGTGTCACGTGTTACCCACTTCCTACTGGAATGCATGTTTGATAAGTGCCATTATATCTACTATGCTGTGTGTACCTTCTCCCGCTGAGAGTTATTGACACAGTCATTGCGAGAGTGGGCACACATCGAAGATCAGATCCTGTCTATTTAATTAATAACAGATGTAGATGCCTTCAAAAGGTCATGGGTGACAGTTCCCATGGCAACCTTGGGCTGCGATGCCAGTGATCCGGATGGGGGTTGGGTGATAGAGATCAGGGGTTAGAGGTGAAAGGCCACACCACTGTTTTACAACAAAGAGCCAAAGAGATGCCCGTTCCCTCCTCTGCATCCAACCGCCTGTCCACCGCAAGCCGATCAATAGCTGGTGTGTGTGTGGGGGCTGGGACCTGGAGAACCAAAGTGAAAGGATCAGAAATTAAAAGCAATATATTAGATATGGCCAAAAGTATGTGGGCACCTTATTGTGTGCTTCCATTATATAGAGTTAACTCCATCTTTTTGCAGCTATAACAGCCAAGTGTACGCTTTATCCTGGTCAGGGTCACAGCAGGTCCACTTCCATTAGGAAACACTGGATGCAAGGCTGTAACACCCTGGACAGAGCACCAATCCATCGCATTACTTTGGCCGACCTTCACATATGTAGCCAATCGTGTGTCTCAGGCACTGCCTGAGAATAACCAGCCTCCTACCCCCCAGAATCTAGCTCCCCACCACATATACTTTCCTTTAATGTTGTTAATATTTCCATTACATGTACATATTCAGATTTTAGCAGATGCCATTATCCAATGCAACTTATATAGGTGCTTATATTGCTTTGCTCTGGTGCAAGAGTCTAGGAACACACATCTGCTGGAATCCCGTTTGAACACTGACACAGGTAGAGCAGAATGTTTGTGTGAACACCAGTAAATATAAGGTTACTTAGGAATGAGGTAGGTCTTTAGTCATCTTTTGAAGACAGCGAGAGACTCAGATGTTCAAACGTAGTGGAAGTGCATTCTACCACCTTGGTGCTAGTACAGAGAGAGCCTTGACTTGTCTTTCTAGAGTTCTAATGGGTAGAACAAGACAAGCCAGTCTTGTGGCTTAAAGGGTACTTGTACTTAAAGGGTACAGGTTGTGGCTGGTCCATTTTTGGCTTTGTAGGTAAGCAACATTGTTTAAAATGGAATTAATGCAGCTACAGGAGACCGGTGCAGAGAGCGCAGCAGTGGGGTGATGTGGCAGTGTTTGGGCTGATTGAAGACTGTATTTTGTATCGGTTGCAGATGTCTCACGGTGGATATGAGAAGATCTGACAGGAGGACGTTAAAGCAGTCCAGCTTTGAAATGACGAGAGATTAGATAATAATCGGAATGGTTTTTATAGAGATTAAAAGTTGAATCTTTATGATGTGGTATAGTAGAATCATGTTTATCAGGTCAGGTTAGCAACACAAGCTGAGAAGAATAGTGATAGCTGGCACTGTGGTACTGGCACATCATAATATAAAGTGTGCTGGTTTAATCCTCACATCTGCCAGTTTGCCAATGTTGGGCCCTTGAAAAAGGTCTTTAACCCTCAATATTTTAGACAGTGTATGGTCACATACAGGGGTTGGACAATGAAACTGAAACACCTGGTTTTAGACCACAATAATTTATTAGTATGGTGTAGGGCCTCCTTTTGCGGCCAATACAGCGTCAATTCGTCTTGGAAATGACATATACAAGTCCTGCACAGTGGTCAGAGGGATTTTAAGCCATTCTTCTTGCAGGATAGTGGCCAGGTCACTACGTGATGCTGGTGGAGGAAAACGTTTCCTGACTCGCTTCTCCAAAACACCCCAAAGTGGCTCAATAATATTTAGATCTGGTGACTGTGCAGGCCATGGGAGATGTTCAACTTCACTTTCATGTTCATCAAACCAATCTTTCACCAGTCTTGCTGTGTGTATTGGTGCACTGTCATCCTGATACACGGCACCGCCTTCAGGATACAATGTTTGAACCATTGGATGCACATGGTCCTCCAGAATGGTTCGGTAGTCCTTGGCAGTGACGCGTCCATCTAGCACAAGTATTGGGCCAAGGGAATGCCATGATATGGCAGCCCAAACCATCACTGATCCACCCCCATGCTTCACTCTGGGCATGCAACAGTCTGGGTGGTACGCTTCTTTGGGGCTTCTCCACACCGTAACTCTCCCGGATGTGGGGAAAACAGTAAAGGTGGACTCATCAGAGAACAATACATGTTTCACATTGTCCACAGCCCAAGATTTGCGCTCCTTGCACCATTGAAACCGACGTTTGGCATTGGCACGAGTGACCAAAGGTTTGGCTATAGCAGCCCGGCCGTGTATATTGACCCTGTGGAGCTCCCGACGGACAGTTCTGGTGGAAACAGGAGAGTTGAGGTGCACATTTAATTCTGCCGTGATTTGGGCAGCCGTGGTTTTATGTTTTTTTGGATACAATACGGGTTAGCACCCGAACATCCCTTTCAGACAGCTTCCTCTTGCGTCCACAGTTAATCCTGTTGGATGTGGTTTGTCCTTCTTGGTGGTATGCTGACATTACCCTGGATACCGTGGCTCTTGATACATCACAAAGACTTGCTGTCTTGGTCACAGATGCGCCAGCAAGACGTGCACCAACAATTTGTCCTCTTTTGAACTCTGGTATGTCACCCATAATGTTGTGTGCATTGCAATATTTTGAGCAAAACTGTGCTCTTACCCTGCTAATTGAACCTTCACACTCTGCTCTTACTGGTGCAATGTGCAATTAATGAAGATTGGCCACCAGACTGGTCCAATTTAGCCATGAAACCTCCCACACTAAAATGACAGGTGTTTCAGTTTATGTAAGCTGCTTTGGATAAAAGTGTCTGGAGGACACCAGGGTTTTGTACATTTTCAGATAGCTTGATGTGGAAGTGATTAAAAGAGATAGGTACATGGTTTATCCTGATGTTTTGGCAATACTATATACAGTCAGCCTAAAAGCTTGTGGCTAGGAATTCCTAATACTCGATTCCAATGTTGTGTGGTCACAAATGCCAAACTGTATCGCCCTCCAGTGGCAGTATGACTAATGACAGACTCAAAATTGATTGTACCTAATTCAAAGTATCTGTCTTACTAGTTTCAAAAATGCATAATTTGCATAAATGTATTAAAACATTGTAATTGATGTTGAAATATATATCAATTTAACATTTTTATCATTCTAGGTGTTATAACTGCGGCGGTCCAGACCATCACGCCAAGGAATGCCAGCTTCCCCCTCAGCCCAAGAAGTGCCATTTCTGCCAAAGCATGTCCCACATGGTAGCCAACTGTCCAATCAAGGCACAGCAGGCTTCGCCGGGATCTCAGGAAACGCAGGCCTCAACGGCAGGAGAAGAAGTGCTTAGCCACATCACCTCACCTCCAGAGAGCTCTGATTGAATGGTGCACAGTGAAACAGGATGGCGATCAGGGAAAACACAAGCGCCATGCTGCTTTCAGACCTACCTCAGGTTTCTCATTTGCCAACAGCATTAATGAATGTCGTCTCTCATTGGCGTGGCGTTGGAGTGGAAGATGAGAGATTTTCTTTGGTTTACTAAGCTTACATACCTTTGCGGTGTGGTTGGATATTTTTGTCTATGTTGCAACTGATTGGCCACTTAAAGTTTCATTTTTGTTGGTAATTGCTATTTGCAGTTCTACATTTAGGGGAAGCGTTTGGTTTGAAGGCTGTTTAATGTTAGAGCTTTAATAAAATTCTATATTATTTTCTTCAAACCATCAATAAGACACCAGCTAAAGAAAATGTATCAATGACATTACTGACTAGATCAAAAGCAGATAAACTCGACTGTTTTTTAGACTGCATGTCTAATCTAATAATCAATTGTCAACCTTCTGTAATGTAGTTTATGCCTCTTAAACTACAGGTTAGGTTATTCACATTATATGACTAAAAGTAAAAAAAAAAACAATTATCCCAATGATTGTTTAGGTGTTTTATACATTACTAATACTAAGGTATATAAAATCATATTGATGGAATAAATCATACAATTTCGGAACATGGTTTGACTAGTTTGCTCTGGAACAACTGTACAGAGCCCTGACCTTAACTTTTTTGAACAACTTTGGGATAGATTGGAATACATTCCCCACAGACACACTTCTACATCTTGTAAAGTGTTTTCCTAGAAGAAAATTCTGACATTAAACAGCCTTTAATGTGTCTGTTCCCCTTTAAATATTGTTTTTTTTTTGCCATAGCTAGCTAAGTGTCTTAGATTTGTACTGAAACAATCAAAAAACAATGATTTTTACAAATTGCAATAAGCCTGGAGGTAAATCATGCAGTGAAGTTTTCTTTTTTAACGTCCAGCCAAAGAGCTCATTTATCACTTTTGACTGTTACAGGTTAGCAGGTTGCGGTTTGACGTAGACCTGTTACATGTTCTATCAGGAAAATTAAGGCTAATGTATCTGATTGCACTGTCTCTAGTCATTTCCGTTATAAAACATAGTTGGGAACTATTTAATGTTAGCTCATTAGATTAGATATTAGTCTGATATTAGTGTTTGTATTATACAGTCCCCTTGTTCCAGCAAATCAGGACAGTTAAAAAAAACTGCCCAAGTGGGTATTCATTATATTAATTATGCTAACATACACTTCATGGACCAAAGTGTGTGGACACCCCTCCTAATTATGTAGTAATGGTTTGAGAACCTCAGCGGTTAAGATACTGGACCAGTAATCGTAAGGTTGCTCAATTGGAAGGTCCCATCACTTCTGTGTTGCCACTATCGGGGGCCCTCAACCCTCAGTTGCTTGGATTGTGTTTAGCTGTCTGCTAAATTCCTAAAATCTAACAGTAATCTCCAGTGGCCTGCACAGAACCATGACCTTATCCACAATTAATACATTTAGGATAAATTGGATCATAATTTGGGAGCCAGGCCTTTACAGTTAACATATTGACCTCACAAATTTAGTTTTTCTTGACTGAATGTGCACAAATTCGCACAGACACAGATCTTGTGAAAAACCTTCCCAACTTCCTATTAATCCCCTCAGTTTTGGGTGTGGTTAGGTGTCCTCATCATCTTGGCCATATGGCATATATGACAACTGTTTAGAGATAGTTTTGAAGAGTTTTTATGTTTATTTTTTTAGTTATAAAGTGAATAGCAAGTTTTTTCAGAGCTGACTCCACATTTCTAGGAGACCCTGGTGAACTTGACCTTCTTCTAATATAAATGATTGTAATCTTTGTAAACCATTATTATTTATTTGTAGCCCAAGTTCACACAAGGATTGTTGTTGACTTTGAGGCTCTTAATCACAGTTATTGTCTAGGCTAGTAAATGATTGGTATTCTTTGGCAATATTTGCTGTAGGTGTATGATAAGAACCTTCTTTATATTTAATCTATGCCAAATGTGAAGCAATTTAAGGGCTGTACTAACCATATGTAATGGGCACTCTTAGTTACCTGAAGTCAATACTTCTTGCGACTCCATCTGCATGTCAGGGTATGGGTTTTGACCCCAGTGTTGAGAACCACTGGTTTAGACCATCATAGTGTGGTGACTATATTCAGGGTTTTAAGAGATCCTTGGTTGCTCCTGTCTCAGGGAAAGTCACAAATATGAGCTCAGTGGAAATAAAGGAACCGACTGACATGTCAAGTTTTGCTAGTTTGGTAGAAAAGATGTAGTACTTGCCCTAAGCTAAATCAAGATTGTACATGTTTATGTAAACAGCATTAAGGATTTAAGTTTGAAAATCACTTTGATGTTACTGATTAGCAATGATTTAATACCTTGTCATTTTTTCATTTGTACAAGGTGCAGCATTAGTGCTGCTGAAAGGTGGATAAATCCTTAAACTCTGATCTGTGTTTAATCAGTAAATATAAGGTTATGCAACTACATGGATGAGTGACAAATTAAAGGAAAACAGACAACCTGATTAAGAAAGGTGTTGGGCCTTTACAAGGCACCAGAACAACTTTAATGAGCGATAAATAATGAGAGATAACTTTCTTAAACTAAAGGCACTGTAGACTATGGAGAGTGCTTTTTTAAAACTGTGGACCAAAATTCCATCCTACTGATCATTTTTCTGATCTATCAGAATATTTTGTTTGATATTTGTATAGGGGGCATGTGGGCTCAAATTATGCAGGCAAAATACCTGTCACTGTAGGGTTTGAGCATTTAGATCCTTACAATTCTTCTGGTGTATGCCATGTTCATTTCTGAACAAAATGTAACACTGTTTAATTAACAGCCAGTTGAGCAGTTTATTTGACTGAAGCTCCTGCCATATGTGGCATAATAATTAACCCTTGGATCTTGGATCTTTTTCATTTCTATGTAACATGGTAGAATGTTAGTTGTAAGTAATCGAACACCCTTTCTAATCAGTTCAGTTGTTTGAGCCACACTCAATACTACCATTACCATTATTCTTACCCGTTTGAGCATAAATGTGCCCCTGTGCACAAAGGTTGACAAGTGTGGTACGAAGGAACTGAAGTGGGCTTTCCAGAACCCTTACCTAGACCCAATTAAACACCTTTGGATGGAAGCAGAATGTTTGTTATTAGAACTTCTCATCAAATATCTGTCCCTGACCTTTCAAACACTCTTTTAAATGAATAAGCATACATTTTAAGTGAGATAACTTTTGTGAAAAGCCGCAAACAGGGAGAGGATGGAGGCGAACCATATCAATACCCATGGTTTTGGAATAGGATGTTGAACAAAGTCATTTATTCAGGTTTTCTTTAAATTTGTCTCCTTTCTGTAGGTGCAAACCACACAAAATTATATCTATAGAGACGACCTACAGTTACTTTAAAGCTACTTCCAAATCAATCAGTTTGGACAGCCCAGACCTGCTATATTCTTCTATATTGTTCATGTATATTTGCCTCATAATAATATAATTGTTTTATTCTCTATTTGCATGCTAGTTGGTGTTAGAGTAGAGTAGAGCCATGTAGACATAGCGACTCCTCATGCTTGTCGGTCTGAGAGAGCTGATGATTATTGTCTTGCCAATAAGACACTTTTCTAACTGACCATCTGCTGTGACTACTGCTATTTTATTATCATTTTTCTGTAATTGGTATCGGGGTTTTCTTTCTTTTTTCTTTCTCTTTTTATTGAACGTGACAAGGCATGTACCTTGTTCAGAATCTATACAAGTCTACCTCAGGATGTTGAAATGTAAGTGGGCACTGACGGAGTGCAGTGTCCATCAAAATGTGTATTGTAAAAGGTGTGTGTGTGTGTGTATGTGTGTGTGTGTGTGTGCGTTTTATTTTTAGTGGTAAAATTATTTGAAGTTGAATAGCCATGTTAGTCCATGTTGATCATAAAAGGTTCTCACGTGATAATAGTGTTTAGAGCCAAAGTTAAATGCTGTTAAAGTTCACTTTGCTATTAAAATACACTATGAGTGATTTATGAAAGTAAACACCTTGATCAGTACTTTTTCTTCCAGGGGAGACAACCGCCAATACACCACACATAGACTAAGGCTTTGGTCACACCAGAAACCTTCCATATACATCAGCTAATGAAACAGGTGTGGTCAGAGTAGTTCCATTAAATAAATGTATGTTCACTCACAAAATTATATGTACAGACTTTTTACATATCTGGTGTGACCACATTTTAACAAGCAGGATTAACAGCCTTCAGAAACATAAATACAAGGTTATTGTTATTCCTAAGAAATTATGCAAAAATGTCCAATATATACTTTGTCTTGCCTTGAGTGGGTACCAATTTTAGGTTGTCAACCTTAAACATGAGTCAAATTAAACGTTTAATTCAAATGTCTTAAATTGTATTAATGCTTTCTAACATGATATACTTGGTTTGTTATACTCAGGGTTTTTTGTTTGAAGCACAAGCAAGAATCGCCGATCATTTTAATGCTTTTATTTTTAGCCTCTGTTTGTATAGTTTTGAAATGCTGTGCTGTGATCAAAACTGTGCACACATTCAGTGTTCAATTAGTATTTAAATGCTTTTATATTCAAATGACCAAAGAATGTAGCCGTGTTGTGGCAAGCCAGTGCCCAATTACAGTGGCCTCTGTAATAACTCAGGTACATGGGTACAGCTGTCTTATTGATCATCTTGAACATATTGTGACAAAGCATGCAAAGAATGTTGTGACCAAGAATGTGTTTTAGTGACTATTCACTACTTGATTTCTAGTGAATAAAGTCTTTACATATCAAATCAATTGTCCAGATCTCTTTTCTTTTAAATATCTATTTAATTTACGGTATTTATTTAATTTACTGTTTTAATTTATTTATCTCATTCTCTACCAGATTTTTGTGTTTATATATCTATAATATCAGATATAGGTGTGAATAAATGTATATGTAATAAGCATTTAACCAGTATATACATTTAAGTATGAATAAAAAAATAAGAATAGGTTTGGTTTGGATATGAAGTGTGTGCATGAGTTTGAGTTCTGACTGCCTGGGGTACAAAAGACTTTCTCAGTCTATCTGTTGAGCAGAACAGAGACTGCAGTCTGTCAACGAACACACTCCTCTGGTGATTGTGCTGTTCAGTGTGTGTTGTGTGTTATACATGATGGATAAAAGCTTTCTAAGTGTTTTTTCCTCAGCCACCTGCATAAAAGAGCCAGCTTTTCTCACCAGCCTGTCCAGCCGTAGCGTCGTTCTTCTTCATGCTGCCTCCCCAACACACCACAGCATAGAGGAGGACACTGGAGATGACAGATTTTGAATGTCCCAAACCTCCTACTTGTAGCGTGCATGTAAAGGGAGATATTTTATCAAATTGTTAAGTACACATACAGTATAAACACATCATTCCTAATCTATAATTGAAATGAATTTGATCAAGTTGGACAAAAAGTTTGGATATAAGCAGACACTGCAATATAATCATAAACGTGACTTGATGTAACCCTTTTGGCATTCCATATCTTCTAATAGAATCGATTCTTTGGAGTCATTTTCCACTCCTACAGGTAGACTGTCAGTGGAGAGGGTGGCTCAGTGGGTAGCACTGTCACCTCACAGCAAGAAGGTCCTGGGTTCGATCCCTAGGTGAGGCGGTCCGGGTCATTTCTGTGTGGAGTTTGCATGTTCTCCCAGTGTCACCGTGGGTTTCCTCCAGGAGCTCCGGTTTCCTCCCACAGTACAAAGACGTGAAAGTGAGGCGAATTGGAGACACTAAATTGTCATTGACTGTGTTTGACATTCAACTTGAACTGATGAATCTTGTGCAATGAGTAACTACCGTTTCTGTCATGAATGTTACCAAAGTGTGTAAAACATGACGTTAAAGCCCTAGTAAATAAATAAATGTTACCCTTTTGGCATTCCATAATTTATAATAGAATCGATTCTTTGGAGTCGATTCCCAGTCCTCCAGGTAGACTGTCAGTGGAGACACCTAGCTGTCAGATTTTGACGGCTCGTTGTTTAGTTTTGAACCACGCAGCCACTTTGACGTTGTTCGAGGTGTCGCAGGGAGGGGGCAGGATTTCACACTTAGAGGGCGGTGAAGGAATCGTTTGCTGTTTCGTGTGTGTGTGTGTGTGTGTGTGTGTTCAGGCGCTGAAAGTGTGCGCGTGCTGGGGGGAAAGGGGAAGCGGACCCGCGCTCGCGCTCGTATGCGCGTATATAATGGCCGCTGGACAAAGCAGAGGCAGAAACACGTGAATTTGGGATAGACTCCGGAAAGGTAAACGTGCTTCACTCCTTTGTTTCGTTTTGAGACTTGTTTAGGCCGCGAGGCTCTTTGTCTCGCTGCGGGACGAGCTGTGCATTGCAATGCAGTGCGGTGCAGGTGGATGCATGGCTGATGTTTTGAGGTCTGTGCATGTAGTTGTCCACATTGACTGGGTTTGCCTGTTGCATGGGTATTACACAGAACACATGCACATGCACAACAATGCTGCACGTGTGCAGGGCGTATCACGGTGCATTGCACAAATCAAACCTGAAATGACTGTTAATAAAACACCGCGTAATCTCACAGTCAATCCATCTCATAACTGCTAATAGGCTAATGGACTTATTAGCTCGCTGGGTAAATTCGCACCTCTACATTTTTGAACTACCTGCCAGATGTGTAACTAGCACATCTGTTTCTAACCTATCAGACTAGACAAATCAGCGACCCTTCAGTGCAGTATTTATGTTTCGTTGAAATTACAGCACATTGTTTGGTCTGGCCTTGGTTTAGGGTTTAGTCCCAAATAGTATAGTATGTACTATATTTCGCACTAAGAAGGGTGCAGACGCCATTCTTTTACATTATGAGTAGTGCACAGTTGTAGGGAACATGGAGGTATTTAGGATTCAGCCTTCTCTCTTCGGCCATGTGAATATGTGAGCTGCGGTTTGTTTACGTTAGCAAACCTGCTACATACATGAATAACATTGCAGCCAGCTCACACACTTGGCTTTAAAACAAAACTAACAAGACGTGACAAACTAACACAACTTTACGCTGTTTGTTAAGGTATGCATTTTAGGAGTACCACAAGTTCACAACATTAGGGTGACTATGTTTTGGTTTTCAGGAAAGTGAAACACTGAGGGGCAGATGGGCAGCACAGGGCTGAAAGTAGAGTAGTGCTTCTCAATCCATTTAAAGCCAATGTACCATAAAAGTATTAATTACCTGTCTTCAAGAGTTATTTAAATGTTTACATGATTTGTTTCTTACTTTTTTACGTAAACATGTTTTTGTGGAACAGCTTCTCACCTTTAGCAGGTCAAAGTTTATCCACAAAAGGAATATTAGCACAGTTTTAATGTAAATGTACTTCAATAGCAGTTCAGTGGTACCTTGAAACACAACGTCAGCTGGGAGTAAAAAACCCTAAAATACAATTAAATACAGTTAAAAATCAACAAAAATACAATAAAACCTGCTTGTTACCTTTACTTCTTTATTGTTTTCTTATGCCTCTTAAGTAGTGCAGAGAACTTATAAGCAGTAATAATTAAGAGAAGTTTAGTGTTCCTGTGGTTCTTTTAATCCATCAAGTCACATTAAGCTTTTTTTGTAACAAAAAACGTTTTAGACTCATTTAGAAAAGCTGATTCTCACAATTTCTCAGAACCTCGAGCTTTAACACGAGTTTACACAATCGAGACTTTTTAAACAGACAAGACCAGGCGATTATAGCCTGTTGCCGAATAGGCCATACTGCCCTCACCCACTGACACCTCCTGGTCAGTGTTGCCAACTCCTCAGTAAGGAAAGTAGCTATTGGCTGTCCTAAAAGTCGCTAGAAGTCGCTAAATGACGTCATTGCCTAATTTGCATATGAACCATTTGCATGTAATTTACGCTGTAGAAGAGGAATAACATCGTGGGAAAGACAAAAAGTGGGTAAAAAAACACCCTAAATATGTTTAGAACTACAAATGAACATTCTTCTGTTAATTCGTGGTTTGTTTTTGTTTTTTAAGAAAATACTGAGCTACTCTGGGTAGGGTTGCCAGATTGCGACAGTAATTTTTAGCCAAAATGCATGAAAAAACGCCCAAAACACAGGATAAGCAGATGGTGTTTAGCATTTCACAAATAATAAACCAGTTAAACCATCATGACCTACAAATTAATATCTTAAAATGTACAGATCAGTAATTATACATTATAAAGGACAAATTTTTTTTGCTTGCATGTCTTTAAAGTAGCCTGCCAAGTTTGTAAAATGCATTATTTGTTAGGACACACAACCCTTTGCATGTAAATAAAAATAAACTTGCAAGCAATGAAAGTTCAACCTCTCGTACATATGAGACTTGCTTACCTTCATATTCAACTCAAATCACTTGTCTAACATATGAATCACTGTATTGATGGGCGTGGCAACAGTGTCTTGGACTGGAAAGAATAACCTGTCAATCAAACTTTTGACAACGGGTTGGCTGTGGTGGGAGAAGGTAGGGAGAAGGGAGACCTATTTATATTCCACCTGCTTTAGCACCTGCTTTTATTTATATTTTAAGCTGCCAAAATAATTACAAACCAGCCCAAATTTTGTCCACCTGCCAAAGTGTGTTTTTCCCTGCCAATTTCCAACAAAATCCGCTCATTTTGGTGGAAACTTGCCCAATCTGGCAACACTGATTGTGATACTGACCGCCCGTGCTTGAGGACAGTAACTGCAGAACAATGTGTGTTTTCACGTTCGAGTCTCCAAAAGTCTCCAATAACACCAGAAAAAGTCGCTAGATTTGTCGCTAGTCGCTTTTTTGAAAAAAAGTCGCTAGTGGGGTCTGAAAAGTCGCTAAATATAGCGACAAAGTCGCTAAGTTGGCAACACTGATCCTGGTTGGCGAGCAGGCACCAGTTTGTCAATTCTGTGCTAACCCCCTAACAGTTAAACATATTTTATTAGAATGCACTACGGTTTCTACTATCAGAAATTTTTTTACAGCGTCGAGAATATAAAAGTACTGTTTGAGAGGATTCTTCCAGTTAAAATAGTTAATTTTTTAGGAAGTCTAAATTTAAAACAATTGATATGAACATTTAATATTTTACAGTTCAAATACCTGTCCTTGCCATAAAATAGCCAATACCTTGCTGATATGGCAATAAACCCAAGCAAACAAACAATTAACACGAGTTTAAAAGTGAAACAGTGAGGAAAATTCAGCTAAACACAGATACATGTGGGCGCTGAACAAAGCAGCAGTCACACACACGTTGAGTTTAAGGCAAACTTTGAGTTTAAGGGTACAACTTTCTTGACGAAGGGTGTTGTTTCAAAGATTTTAAGTTTAGGGTATGTTGAGTTACAAGGTACCACTGTATTCTATATTTTTCTACTATTGTAAAATCTTTTCAAGTTATCAGTCGAACAGAATCAGTATTAAAATTTATAACAAATAACAGCAGGTTTGTAAAATTTCTCATTAATAAACCATTTCCCTCACCATATTTAAAGCAACAGTGAAAAACAGAATAGTGATTAATATATTTGTTTAGCATAGTGGGCAACATTGTTTTGATGTTAAAATAATGGCCTTATAAATGTGTTAATAAAAGCAAGTCCTAATATAAGCTTGTCTTTAGTGCAAAGTTATTGAAAGAATTTACATTCTAACTACTTGGTGGTTTTAGCAGATGACTCTACACTCAAGTAATAAACATTGATGTGTGTGCTGCTTAGTTTCATATTTTATTTTTCTCCTGAACACCCCCTAACTCCCTGGACCTTACTTTCCTAATTATGGGTGATTAAGAGTCGATTGATGGGTAGAAGTGGCAATTATATCCATTCAAACTTAAATCCACAATGAGTCCCTTAAATTTATGACAACACGAAAAAGCCAGTCAGGTAATGTCAAGGGTATATATATAAAGTTGCCAGATAACGTTTCTCTAAATATCTGTTTGTGCAGGTGTGTCTTCACATGGAAGTTCATTGCACTCTCTCCACCAAGTGCTGTGGAAGAGAATGGTGAGCAGCCAAGCCAAGTATGAACTGATCCAGGAGGTAGGCCGGGGCAGTTATGGAGTGGTGTACGAGGCTGTGGTGCAGAGGACAGGTGCCCGCGTCGCTGTTAAGAAAATCCGATGCCACTCCCCCGAGAACGTAGAGCTTGCACTGCGGGAATTCTGGGCGCTTAGCAGCATTCAAAGCCAGCATCCGAATGTCATCCACTTGAAGGAGTGCATACTTCAGAGAGGCGGTCTGGCCCAAAGGATGAGCCATGGTTCCTGCTCCTCTTCCTACACGGAGGTAAGTGTAAACATATAAAATTGTGTTTTACTGTAACATTTGCCTTGGTGGTGCTAATAGGCACTTGTTTTACACCCAGACCCACCTAGGCTAGATCACATAGAATTGTACTTATTGAAGATAGAAGTAGATCATTGATTACCCTGAGTATAGCTGTTTGTGTGCTATGGGATGGATAACAACTTGAATGAAATGGCTTGCCACGAAATGAGAGTTGGACAATGGTCTCTAGCTGTCCAGCACACTTAGATTTAGGCCAGGTTTCCTAAATTGGGGTGACTGCAGCTATTTTTAACCCCCAGTGGAACAGTTGCAGGAGCCAAAGAGCTATTAATCAGATAAGAATATTTGGGAATATTATTTTTTGACTTCTATGGTTTAGTTAGCGCTTTTGCACTTTTTAAATATCTACAATCTGAATGTTTATTAAAGTTTATATTCATCTTACTGTTCTACATTATTGCCACAATCACTGCATTACTACAGTCATGTTTGACTTGTAAATCTATAAAGCTTATTAATGGGTTTTATATTTTGATTGGACACTATAATGATGGTCAGTTGTTGGTTCAAAAAAAATGCAAAATTTGCATCCCTAGTTTAGTTGTGGTCTTGATTAGACTGCTCTCAAAATGACGGTTAATCAAAGAGCGTGTGACTATTTTCTGCTATCAACTTGTGTGACTGAAAACACTTGAGGCACAGAGTAATCTATCTTGTTGATCATTTCCACCTCGGATAGTTACAGCTGGCTGGTGTAAATAAAGACACTTCCTATGAGGCAGGATGTGGTGAAATGTACCTGAATGCAGCAGGCACTGGTTGTTCTGCTGTTTTAGTACTCTGTATTAATAGCACTGATGAGCATGCAGATTAGCAGATGATAAATATTGTACAGGTTGGATTTTGTTGTTGAAAACTGGGTAAATGTGGAGAAGTGTTTGTGAGGCTAATGTCACAGTTACCTTCACACCAAACTGGGCCTGGAACAAGAAAAAAGGCTGCTTTCCATCAACAAACGCTAATTACACAGAATCAGTCAGGTATAATAGTTTTGTGGAGTTGTCAGCAGTGCTGAGCTGCACATTCTTGTGGTCCACCTATACACAAGTTGCCTCTTAAGTGTAGACATGTCTTGGCAGAGTGGCGCAGCTCAATTCTGGCATCATTTCCAAACAAACAATGGTCTGCACTTAAGAAAATGCCCCATTTAATTACTTTAGTTTGAAGTTCTTGGCAGGAACACATATTACAGTTGGTGTTGTGTGGTTTTATAGTGTTGAATGCCTTCCACAAAGCCTTCAGTGGTGTTTCTGGTTTTGTCAAATCCTAATTCAAACCTTACAATAACTGCACTCCAGTCTGACAATATAATGGCTGTTTGGCGGGTTGGTTTAAGGCATGCTTGTGTAAGTCCAATGCACAGCGAAGGTTTATAAATATATAAAGGAAGGAATAGAGGAATAAAGCATAATTTTATTATTTTAGCCAACGCAGGAAGAGAGACAGAGTGATAAAATATCTGTTCTTGCAGTTAAATACCCTGTAGATGGGTCGTCATGATGGGGAAACTTTACCGCCAGACTATATATAAATAAGGGTCACAGTGCCGAATGTTGTCATGCACCCTAGTGACACATTTATTATGAGACTGACAGCTTAATTAGAATAGAATACATTGGTCATCAACGGACTAATTGGATGGAATCAGGTCTGAATGCCATCAGGTCTCTCAGCAGATGCTCCATGGTGTTGAAGTCTGGGCTTTGGCGGGGCCACTCAAGGACAATTAGAGACTTGTCCCAAAGCTGCTCTCTATATGAGACTTTCTATAATGACAGTGCTGTATTTGGCTTTATTCATTTGTCCATACATTCTTAATCAGCCGTTTACTTAAGGAATATCAGCAGCAGTCCAGACTTTTCATATAAGTGAATAACTACAGTTTAAAATGGTGTATAAAATACTGTATACTCTAAACTTGATATAAACTAAGCCAGTTATATCTACCGTCATTGTTCAATCTTCGATCTTGGTGATTTTTAATTTATTTAAATTAATTAACAGAATCAGCTGGAGTATTGATGTTTGTTTGTTTTATTAGGATTTTAACGTCATGTTTTTACACTTTGGTTACATTCATGACAGGAACGGTAGTTACTCATTACACAAGATTCATCAGTTCACACAAGGTTATATCGAACACGGTCATGGACAATTTAGTGTCTCCAATTCACCTCACTTGCATGTCTTTGGACTGTGGGAGGTAACTGGAGCACCGGGGGAAAACCCACGCGGACACGGGAGTATTGATGAGCTGGGATACATTTATTTAAGCTTACCACAGCACGGCTGTCAAAATAATTATTACTTTAAAGGCCAGTGCAAAAACAAAAAAAGATTAATTTAGTTTTTCTCAAGTATTGCAGAATTAGTACCACAGTCCAGTCTAGTATTGACACCTGCCATTTTCTTGTCATTTTAGCTGGTGGAGACGTCCCTGAAAGGTGAGCTGGTGTTCAATAGACGTTGTTCTCGCTACCTGTGGTTCGTGACTGATTTCTGTGATGGCGGCGACCTGAACGCCTACCTGCTGTCACGTAAACCAAGCCGGCGCACCAACGCCAGCTTCATGCTTCAACTCGGCAGCGCTTTGGCTTTTCTGCACCGCAATCGTATCATCCATCGGGATCTGAAACCGGACAACATCCTGATCTCACAAGGTCAGGCAGAACCCACACTAAAGGTGGCTGACTTTGGACTAAGCAAGGTATGCTTATGATTTCTGTCCAGATATGCTGGGAAACTAGATTTTAAATTTTAGGTTTGATCAAAACACTGTTATTAAATAGTTGAGAAAGCACTTTCATTAAGCTTTGTTTGGATTTTGGCTGCAACAACTGAATAAATGATTCCTGTCAGCTGCTCTGGTTAGGGTTGCCACATGTCTGCATGTGGATTTTCTCAGGGCTTGGATATTGGTGCCAGCTGGATTAAGTATGTCAGAAACTGCTGAAATCTTGGAATATTTATGCACAACGGCCTAAACGGTTTACACAGGATGGTGCTCAAAACAAAAACATAGCCAGGCAGTGAGAGCACTGAGGCCCTTTGACGAGCGAGATCAGAGGAGAATGGCCAGACTGGTTGGAGTTTACAGCAAGGTATTGCTTCTATAGTTAAAGAACAGAAAATCAAGTCTACATCAAACTGTAAATGACAAAATCTCCCCTGCTCTGATGAATTTCGATTTCAGCTGCAACATTCATATAGCAGTGTTAGATTCGGCATAAACAGCATGAATTCATGGACCCGGCCTGCCTTGTGTCAACATTTCATGCTGCCAGTGGTGGGTTAATAGTGTGTGTAATGCTTTCTTGGCACACATTACGGCCCCCAAATACCAATCACGCATCATTCAAATACTTTTGCGTACCGTTACGGCCGGCATAATCATGCACCACGTCACAAAGCACCATTTATCTCATGCTGGGACTGTTGGCGTTCTAAGGAGCTTAGTGCATTTCAGTGGCCCGAGTCACCTGATCTAAATCCAATTCATCACCATTGGAATGTCAAAGTATTGAGACTGTTTTAAGAGTAAACAGGGGATTTCCAAAATATACCACTAAGAACTAATTTGATTAATAGAAATATCGGTGATGAGCTGGTTAACCAATAATGGACAAAGTAGTCGCTGTTTGAATCACACTGATGGTTAAAGATGTCTTTTTAATTCATTTCCAACAACTTGATTCAAGTTAAGACTTCAAGCAGCTACAGTTTGTACAGAATAACAACGCTGGTTTGAAACCCATAAGTGCACTTTTATGTTAACCATGCTTAGATAAACATTTTGTTTATATTTTAAAGGTATGTTCCGGGTCAGGCCTGGACCCAGACGAGCCAGCAAGCGTGGAGCGCTGCTTTCTGTCTACGGCGTGCGGCACTGACTTTTACATGGCCCCCGAGGCCCGCGAGGGCTGCTACACAGCCAAGGCGGACATTTTCGCGTTAGGTGTGATCATCTGGGCCATGGTGGAGCGACTCACGTTCGTTGAGGCAGGCACGCAGCGGGAGCTGCTGGGCAGTTACGTCCGGCACGGCGAGGCCATCGTGCCGCTGGGCGAGGCGCTGCTCGAGAACCCCAACCTGGAGCTGCTGATCCCGGCGCGGATGAAAAGCATGAGCTCGTCTATGAAGAGGCTCATCAGGGAGATGCTGGCGGCCGATCCTCGCCAGAGACCTGACGCTTTTGAGCTCGAGCTCAGACTGGTGCGCATCGCCTCCAGAGAGCTGGACTGGGACACGTGAGGCGCGGCCAGCTGCAAATTAAATTTTTTTCTGTTTTTCATTCACCAAGCAAAATAAACACTTTGGGGATTTGACACTTACGCCCACGTGCACAATTGGGCAGCGTTTTATGAAATGGACTGTGCTTTTTTTCACTTATTTTGAGGAGCGAGAAATTTGTATAAGCTTTTAAGATCGATTAGGACGAGGTACCCAATCCTGCAAAATCCACCCCAATCCTCCAAAAAAGTCATGCCACTAAAAGAACCAGAAAAAAAACAAATAAATGCTGCCATAAGCACTTCTGTTTACCTTCCAGATAGGTAGTTGATGCCATCAGGACACCGGTGACAAATTAAAGGAAAAGTAACATAATTTTGGACCATTACAGTAAAGTACCATAGATACCCTGGACTACAGGGATAACATCTGACTTCAGTCTGAATGGAGGTGCTTTTTCATATCGGTTCATTTCCCAGTGACCAAATCATGCCGACAAAGTGCTGTTTAAAGCACATAAGGCATCAGAAACTTCACTGTAGGGGTCGAGCATTCACACATGTACCCTTCTCTTGGTGTACTCATGTACTGGTGTAATTTTCCCACATTTCTGTAGTTCAGTGCCAATGTTTTTCTACAAATTTTTAATTTTTCCTTTAATTTGTCACCTTTATGTAAGTTATATGGTATGTGTATATGTTTGTCACCAAGCACGCTGTGAGTCCGGCTTTAAGCCATGCTGGACATCTGTGGAATAAAACTACAGGTCAACTGGACTAAATGATCTCTGCACACAGATAACCCAAGTCCGTTCTGATCTTCCTGACATTGCAGCAACAAGAGGACACAGATCACTGCAGTTTTAATTGGCCCTATCAAACGCTGCTGTACAAAACAAACCCACAACAGGTTTTCCTCCGGTGCTTTCGAGCTTCTTTCAGGAACATCGATTTTGTCGTCTTCGACAGCCTGAGGTCAGCTCGTCAGAGTCTGCCTGCCTCACACTCGGTGCTAACGTAACCTCTGATGCAATGCATACCCAAACACAGGAAACGCTTCCAGTTAAATGCAGCTCATGTATTTTACAGTCATGGAAAATTTTAAATGGATCTCTTCCTACACTATTTTCTACAAACCTCCAGACCTGTTTGGTCATTACGAGATCACGTCCAGTTCTGTAAGACTTACTACTAGCTGGATCGAGCTGATGTTCATTTGCGATACTTGACAGCAACTTGTTCAGCACCTTGAATTGTCCGGTCTCTTCGTCTCTGGCAGAAGCCTTGTAAACAAATGTATTAACGTACACGTCTATCTTGTCTTCAGGGAGACACAATGAACAGTCAACACCAGCATCCACACTTGTGGAATACAGATTATCAAACCATAAAAGCCTCTGCCAGTCTACGTTTTTTAAGCACTTAAGAAGTTTTGTGGATTTTCTAACTCGGACCAACACTAAGCCTGGTTAGTTTTCTAACACTTGGATGTAATAGGGCTTTGGTTCCCCATGCCCACATTGTAGTCACTTCCAAGTTCTGCTTTCTAGCTACGACTTCTTTTACACAGACAGCTATCAACCTTGGAGTACAAAGGCTAGCATGTACTTCCTTGGACATGTGATGCCGGTCCCTCTTTTTATACTGCAGCATGGGGGTGCTTAGTTCTCTATTCTGTTTGGCTAATGTTGCTTTTATCAGTAAAGGAGATTGGAATGTTATCACTCGTATTTAGAACAGGAGCAATTAAGCTGTTTTGGAATCATGGCAAATATAAATGACATTAAAACTTAGGTCTACTTCTCATGCACCACTTTTATTGATCTGGCAGTTGTGTTGTAGGAAATTAAATCAGGTTGAATTATGTTTTTATTTTATTGGTGTGCTTAGATGGGAGGTATTTAACTACTTGTAAATAGATTGGGTGTAAATTTGGAGTTGATATTTGCACTGTTATCCCTAACAACAACCTGCCATTTATTTGCCCTTAATAAGGACTTTTGATAATATGCTAATTAAATAGCTTTTGGATACATTCATGTTAATTAAAGATGAGAAATTTCATGGTGCACGGTTTACTTTTTAATCACCAGGTTGTAGAATAATTTGTCTTTTGTCTTAAATTCAGTTTATTCTGCCTTATTTTTAATCCCACTGCCTTTGGAAGCAAATTACTCCGTGAGCATTATGTCAGGACAACAATGAACTTCACTTCCTTTTTAGGAAAGATTTGATTTGAAGTTTTGAAGGTTTTTTCTGTTGGCTGCCCAGCGTTTGCATTATGTATTGTTATTTATCTCTTTATCTTATCTTAACTGGTATACTCTCTCTATAGGTGCTTAAATTAGCTGCAAATACATTCACATTCTCTAAGTGTTAAGGAAATGGTTCAACCAAAAATAAAATGTACACAATGTTCCTTCCACAAATTAAGTCAGTCACACTTGGTGTTGGATGTTTGCTGATTTGCTGATTGTTCGCAACCTTAAAACACCAAAGATGCTTTGACTTCTTGACAACAGGAGGAAGATAGGCAGCCTAAAATATCAGACCTTGTGTTTTACGATTTACCATTTTACTTCCCTGTGATGTTTACAGCAATTAAAAGAAACAACTGTGATTTTTTTTTTACAGTAAACAAAACTATTTTAGCTCCTCCAAAGCTACACTCCAGTATACAACAGTTTGAGCATCTTTTGCTGATTTAAAGGTTGAACGTTCTCTGGGACCTCAGTTTAATTCCTCCTTTGTTCACAAAACAAATATTGTATGTATGTGACAGTAAAATACTGAATCGTAAATGTTTGTCCCCGATGATTTTAAAAGTAAAAGCAGGTGGTGAAATACTGCTAGTTTTTTTTTTATTGATAAAACCATATTCCGAAAGTTCGTCTCCTCCTCCTGAAAATATTTTCTGTTGCCAACATCAGGCCTTAATTAGAAGTGAATCTTCATTGTGCATTAGCATATTTACTAGATTTCTTTGCACGTGTACATATTGTATATGAACAGTACACATGAGGTCAGATGGACTCTTGTTTTGTGGTGTTTACCGAATGGTGAAAGATAGTAGAAAGTTTGTTTTGGTTATTGTGATGACAATGTATGATCACACCTAACAGCGGTTGAGGTTTTTTTTGGGCCAAATAGTGTCATTCATAACGATAAAAAAAATCAAACACACAGATCGTACCAGTCAGCTACCTCCACAGCTTACCTACCCAGGTGTTGTTTGAGGAAAGTCTTTGTGAAAGTTGGCTATGAACAGTGCTGAAATTTAGCACAGCACATCACATGCAAAACACTCAAACCTTGATAAACAAGCCAAGTCTTAAAAGCAATTGTTTCAGAAATAGACTTGCTGGTTAATTTAGCTCACTTCTCTCTCCTGATAAACAGTCACAGTCCTGTAGAGAAGTTTCTTCTAATGCTATGGTGCATCTGCATTCTTCTCGCTTGCGAGATACAGCTTCACACCTAAGTGACGTGGTGTTTTTTTTTTTTTTTTTTTTTTTTTTTTTTTTTTAAACTCATGCAACATTGTTTTCAAGATTTCCTGGCTCTGACCCAAACTGTATCCTAAGCGCTACATAGTGTGTTACTATACCATACAAATGCACTAATTAGACATACTATTTAACACATTAGTGTGCAATTTGGGTCACAGGTGCTTCAACTACTGTAGTAACTTTGAGGTCCTTTTTTCTAAGACAAAGATTGACTTAGACCATTTAAATTTGGGTTTGTTTCCTCCCTAATAAGTCTTTTTTTTTTAACCACTTAATTCAAAATCACCCACAGACTTTAATCAATTCCCCAGACTTTAATCTCATTGGGGAAAAAAGCTGGACCTGCTGGACTAATTTTTGTTTGACGCTGGTCTAGCAAGTTCTCAATATTATGACTGAAACACTGTAATATGAATTGGGAGCCACCACTGCTGCTCAAGTTGTTCTCCATGAAGTCTTTGTTTATCTTTGTGCATTGTCTTTCACCAAGTAGAAATGAAAGTAAAAGAAGAAAGTAAAGGAGTGTAAAATAAACTGATTCTGACAGGCCACATGACGGCCTTTTCTCTGTTCTCACAGCTTATACAGAGTCGGCTATGAATTAAGTGATTAAGTGAAGCCATGAATTATCTCGGCTCAGTATGGTTTTAAGGTTGAATTGACTGGTGTACAGGAGAAAAACACACGCATCACTGTGTTCTGCTCATGAAATCACTGCTAACGTACCTTGTCTTGTTATTTGTTCAACATGAACGCAAAAAAAATGTATCAATGAACTGGTGAAATTTGTGTACTTTTTTACCTAACCATGTTTTGTTGTATAATATTTTGATGAGATTCAGATTTCCAACAAAAAGTTGTAAATGAATGTGTAATTTATTGTTGGGATTGGCTTTATAAATAAAAACAAAACTAAAGCAAAACAAGTCTATTCATGTGTTTTCTTTGGGTAAAGTCACAGCCATTATTGACTGGGTATGAATTGAGGTGTGGTGCGGCAAAAAAAATAAATTAAAAAGGTACATTAAACCAGGTCCTGTTTATTTCTGGAAAGGTTAGGATATTTTGTTACATGCAATAAAAACAAGAATCTGATTTGTTTGGTCCCTTTAAACCTTTAACTGACAAAAGTACAAGGATTTCCACTGTTTAAACAGATCAATTTAATTAGATTTAGTCAATACAAACAAATAGTATGTGATACCTGCAGCACAATCACAAAACAGTGGGACAGAAGCATGTTTACATCACATAATCCTATTAATTTCACTTCATCTTAATCATTTGGTAACTGAGGATACTTAATTGTTGCAGTTTTACAAGTGGAATTATTGCACAGTTCTGGGGCGGCACGGTGGCTAAGTCGCCTCACAGCAAGAAGGTCCTCGGTTCGATCCCCAGGTCCTTTCTGTGTGGAGTTTGCATGTTCTCCCTGTGTCTGAGTGGGTTTACTCTGGGTGCTCCGCTTTCCTCCCACAGTCCAAAGACATGCGAGTGAGGTGAATTGGAGACACTAAATTGTCCATGACTGTGTTCGATATAACCTTGTGAACTGATGAACCTTGTGTAATGAGTAACTACCGTTCCTGTCATGAATGTAACCAAAAGTGTAAAACATGATGTTAAATTCCAAATAAACAAACAACAGTTGCACAGTTCTGCTTTATACAAGAGTTGGTTGAGGCCCTGTGATAGATTAGCATATTTTCCCCAGTGCTGTTGCATTGCCAGACCCACCGCGACCTTGATCAGAATAAAGTGGTGATAAAACACATTCGTATACGTGTGATTCGTATTTGGTTGCGAATCGATTCTCTGAAAAGAGTCATTTCAAATGAATGAACAGATTCAAGATTCAGATTAAATGATTAGTTTGCCTTCAACTACAGACTGAATTACACGCCTTAATTGAGCTATTCTGACACTTTACAAACTCTTCGTCATGGGAAGCAAAGGTTTGTGGCTTTTTATTGTGTTCAGTACCAACAATTTATGTCGGTGTTGTTTAGAAGTTGTCTTTGTTTCAGGACTGCTAGTCTTTGACCATGTTATTGATATGTGCGGATTGTTTACCGCGTCTAGTTTGCAAAACTACACAAAGAATAATTATTAAACTTATTTAATTTTGTTTAGAATACAGGTACAACACATTTCCATCTGGATTTCCATCTTTTGGAGGTGAAGGAAAGTCAGAGGTAATCAGTTTCTCGTTATTTTGCATTAAATTGTTGTAATCAATTAGCAGTTAGGGTTGCCAGATTGCCTGTTTTCAGCCAAATCTACCATCTATGGCCGAGAATTTCTTTGCACCCATTTTAATTACCGAGTTCATGTGTTTTAGCCCCCCAGTAGTTATAAAATACAATAGCTAGAACTGCTAACAATAACAAAAAAAAAAAATTCTGTTCCAGCATGTCTTATACTTAAGCATGTGCATTAAGTAAGTTCCTTTGGGCAGCACGGGTTCGATCCCCAGGTGGGGCGGTCCGGGTCCTTTCTGTGTGGAGTTTGCATGTTCTCCCCATGTCTGCGTGGGTTTCCTCTGGGAGCTCCGGTTTCCTCCCACAGTCCAAAGACATGCAAGTGAGGTGAATTGGAGATACTAAATTGTCCTTGACTGTGTTTGATATAACCTTGTGAACTGATAAACCTTGTGTAACGAGTAACTACTGTTTCTGTTGTAGATGTAACCAAAGTGTAAAACATGACAGTAAAATACAAATAAACAAACAAACAAGTAAGGTCCTTTAACACATGATGTGACAGGGTTGGTGTGAACTCAAGGACCTGCACAGAACCCTGATCTCAACTCCACTGAACACCTTTGACATGAATTGGAATAATAAATGACAACTAAAAAGTGGAGGCTGTGAAATGTGATTTCAGACAAGCCCATGGTCAGGGTTCCACATACTTTTGGCCATAGAGTAGATCTACCATTGTTGGGGGGAAAATTACAGGGTCAACCAGTCTTGGGATTCCCAGTCCACGTTTGTTTAATAAGCTGAATTATTTTCTCAACCTTTTTTGATCTTAGTCGGTGCAATGGTCAGTTACACTAACCAACCACTGCTGAGATCTGGGTTCGAATCTCACAGGTGCTATCAGGCAGCTGGCGTCTACACAGCCACGATAACACCATGTCCCATGTATTCCTTCACTACTCACACTAGTGCTTCAACCAGACAGCAGGATTCACTGTTGCACCACAATGAGGAGAAATCCATATCCAACCTCTTCTTTATTAGAAAAGGCCACTTGTGTCAGCTGATTGCACGGCTGGGGATTCAAACCCTGTCTTACAGCAGTAATGGGCCATTAGAGCGCCCCAATTCCATTTATATTTTACAAAATTGTAGTTTTTACAGTTACTACAAGGTGTAATGATGCTTTTTTTTCACAGAGACAAAAGATATTTAGCATTTTGCCATGCACTGTGTCTCAGCTACTGTCAGCTACTGAGCACAATGACTCCTTCTTTGTACGAGATGTGAAGATCAACCAGGTTAGTTTCGCCTCCTGATCCACAAATAAGTTCACAGCAAAGAGGCAAAAAGTATTCAATTCATTTAATTACAGGAAAAAGTCTCAAGATTTCTGCAAACTTTCGACTTTTATTGTAGGTGTCTGTGGTGGGTTTAAACAGAAAAGCTGAGTGGACTGAGACAAACGTTGTGTACTCTGTAGATGACATGACTGGACCTCCTTTAGATGTGAAACTGTGGCTAAATATTGAGGTACAAAAGCCAGTACAGTTTTTGCTTGTTATGCACTACTTGTACACTGGGTGGTATCAAGTATTACATTTAAAGGCCTAGCACATGCACCCTTCGACAAGACAGTGAAATTCTTATTTGACCTTTTCTTCCTCACACCTGCCCAGTTTTAACTGCTGGGTGCCCGGCATGTGTGGGCTAGTGTAGTACACCGCTGTGTCAACTAAGTGCCTGTCTATTTTCATACATGTTAAAAGCTATTGAAGACCAATTTCCATTTTTGTTTCCCAGACTGTATGTTTGATACCCCTGGTCCGGAGGTTTTGGATCTGTTTAACTGTATTAGTATGTTTGATTATTTTTGTACAATGTATAATGTTATCCCAGACTGAAAGTCTCTGTTTTTTTCTTTCCACAGAATGATGATTTAAACAATTGCACTATTCCTTCTGGTTCATACATCAAAGTGGTGGGCAGTCTTCATTCTTTTAAGGTGTTTTTATAGCCCTGATTGAACACACTGAGATCTGGAGTTTGAATCTTAGCTGTGCTATAGGGTCGGCACTGTCACCTTACAGCATTAGGGTCCTGGGTTTGAGTTCGAGGTGGAGCCGTCAGAGTACTTTCTGTTTGGAGTTTGCATGTTTACACTCCCTGTGTCTGTGTGGGTTTCCTTCGAAAGCTCTGGTTTTCTCCCACAGTCCAAAGACATGCAAGTGATGTGAAATGAACTGTGTTTGACATTAAACTTTAACTGTTGAATTTTGTGCAACCAGTAATTACCTGTCCTGTCATGAATGTAAGTAAAGTAAGTAAAACATGACATTAAAATTCTAAATAAATAAATAAGTAGCTGTGCTATCAACCGTCTAGACGCTTACACAGGCCCGATTGGCTGGTGTCCTGGTATGGGGTGAAAATAGAAGAGCAGGGATTTCTCATTGCTGCTGCAATTATGGCCTCTGCTGGCTGGTTAAGGCACTTGCATGAGGGGTGGTCGATCACAAAGAGCAGTCATCATTGTACGGTCAAGGCCCTGTGATGGATGGCAAAACAGGACAATAAAATGAAAAACATGCAATACAGCTCTTTCAGTTTTTTTTTTTTTGTTGTGCTTTAGCAATACAGGTTCTTGATAGCGTTTAGCATCCGCCCGGTGAAGGACCTGAATGAGATCACCTCACACATGCTGGAGGTAATACAGGCCCATCTCCTTAGCGATGCCGGCTCATACAGCAGGGTGAGTGTGAGCTCTGGATGAACGCTGTAGGCACAGGCATTATTGAAAGTGGAATTGAATCTGTATAGAATTTAGATTTCAGATTAGATGTGTCAGTAAGTAGGTTTAGGTGTCTTCAGACATGTTTTCTTGTTATGAGATCACAACAGGTGCTGTCTCACCAAAGATCAACTACAAACACAATTCCAATAATGCTGGGACAGCAAGATAAATGTAAACAAAAACAGACTGATGATTTGCAGCTCCTTTTAACTTGTATTTAATAAAGAGTAGAATGAAAAGTTTTTTTTTTTTGACGTCTGCAACGTTTCAGTCAAAGCAGCTTTTATGCCCAAGCATGATAGAAAAACTTCTTACCTGTTTACCTACCAAGGGTTCAAAAACAGGTGGTTTAATCATTCAGCAAACAATTCAGCCTTACATTCTAATGTCTCATTTTTTGCAATGTGTTGCAGGCATCAAATTTAAAATGAGCATCATCTTATAGAAATCTTTTTGTGCTGTTTTTAGATAAATACTTGTAAAGGACAAGTTATTTTCATTCAGAAATATTTTCATTTTCACCACCGTGCATCCCTCCTCCCTTAGACATGTCTATATAGATGCCTGGCAGGCCGCCCGGATATCACCTGCAGACATTCTAACCTGAATCTCAGACTGATGCGCCACCCGAGTGCCATTTACAAATCACTGCTGTTTTTTTATTTGCATTTTAATTACCGTCCCAACATTTGTGGAAATGGGTTTGTATGTATCTGTTGTACTTATTTAATGGACGTGCATCTCAAAACTTTGTTTTCCATGTTTAGATAAAGAATAAGAGCATGACTTCGACTGCAATAAACACATCATATGCAAATGACCCAGCCACCGCTGGTTTTACAGCCAATCAGAGAAAGGTGAGTAAACATCATTTTAGATTAATTTCACCCCATCTTTAGGTTGTCTTGCTATTATTTTCAAACCGTGAGATCTTGAAACAGTGGTGATACTTACCAGAAGTGGCTCAGATAAAGGTTTTGGAGTGACCTAGTCAAAGTCCTTCATTTAGATGCTGGACTTCAATGGGTAGTTTATGCACAAACACTCTGAAAGTAGCATGGGCCAAAATGTGTCTACAAAAATGAAAATGGATACAACAAGGTGCAGGAGGTGGAAACCTTTTCCTGATCAAGGTTGCAGTGGAACCGGCTTACCCGCAAATGTTGGGCGCAACACAGTAACACACCAGTTTATCATGGGGCCTCGGCTACCCCGAGAACTCTGGATCCCAGTGGTAGTGGGCTAGCGTAATTTATTTCTGTGCCACCTGATTGTTCATTCTAGAACATAACATTTAACAATTCAAATAAGCTCTTTTACAAAACACACATACAGCTTTTGTTTACATTAAGCAGGTCCTGCTTACAACCTCATTAAGCTTTAAGTGTCTATTACCTGCTCAAAATATTTGCCTTAATGTTCCTGTGCAGAGGTAAAGACTCTTTAGGTATGTAGTTTTATGGCCAATATTTGATTTAAAAAGGTAATTGTTTTGAAGTTTGTTTACATTTAATGCAATAATTATTTGTCCCCTCATTAACACTAAAATGCTTTCCATGTATTGTAGGTTTTTTATCTGATTAAAAACTGTCATTTGGCTGAGGGCATCACACTGCAGAGGCTGAAAACTCTCCTCGAGTATCTCTCACCCTATGACATCAGGTAGCTGACACTATTTTGGTTATTTTTCTCACTACATTTACATTTTCGGCATTTAGCAGACACTTTTGTCCAAAGCGACGTACAATACTGTGACAGTAAACAGTCTAAGCAATTGACTAGTAATCAAAAGGTCACTGGTTCAAGCCCCACCACTGCCAGGTTACCACTGTAGGGCCCTTGAGCAAGGCCCTTAACCCTCAATTGCTTAGACTTTATACGGTCACTGTACTGTAAGTCGCTTTGGATAAAAGCATCAGCTAAATGCAGAAAATGTAAATGTAGTTCTGTACCTTAACCTCTAGGCTACAACTGCCCTAGACATGCAACAACAAACTGGCTCAAATGAGAACCAAGATGGTTCATTTTCATAAATGTTTTCATCAACTGCTTTATCCTGGTTAGGGTCGTGACAGAGCCTGTTTCATCAGGAAACACTGGGTGCAAGGCAGGAATACCCTGAACAGGGAGCTGGTGGTACCAGACCAGCAGTGACTCTGACCAGGATATAGTGATTGATTGAAATGAATATACAGACTGTGAGATATATGACTCGAAAAGCAAATTTAATATTCCATCAAATAAATGTATAAAAAATTCACACTGATAATTTGAATTGCTTATAGTTTTTACCTTTTTCATTCGTAGAAGCTGTCTGCAGTTTCTTATCAATGAAGGGCACATTTTCTCAACAATTGATGAAAACCATTTCAAATCTACTTATGGCTAAACGTTTTTTTTTTGTGTATGTAAGCACCATTGATTTCTTTTTTTTTTTTTACCTCTATTTTTGTAATTGGCTGCTTGTAATATGTTGTAAAAATAAGAAACATTTCTGACATTTTGTTTCAATTGTTTATTTTGCTTGTAAATTATAATTTGTAATTATATTTTTTATATTTTGTCATTATATAGTTTTCTGAGGGCTAAAATTTTGTTAACAAGGAAACCTTGTTTAGTAAATTGTGTCTTTGCGCTCTTGTTTTGTCATCCTAAATGGCTTGTGTAATAAAAAAACCATGCAGTGTGTGTGTGGTTTATTAATTTCTCTGGCATTTACAGGCTAGTTTGTATACACTTCTAAGGACAATGTGCTTTAATGGCAGGCTTTGAACATTAAAGACTTCTGCAGCTTTTCTTTATGTTTTACTTTATGCGTCCAAAAGTGTATATAAACACCCCTCCTAATTTAAGTTAAGATGCTCCAACCAGATCAATTGCTAACAGGTATATAAAATAAAATATATGCTTTAAACATTGTGCTTTATTTATTTATTAGGATTTAACATCATTAGGATTTTACACACTTTGGTTACATTCATGACAGAAACAGTAGTTACTCGTTACACAAGGTTCATCAGTTCACAGGTTTAATGTCAAACACAGTCATGGACAATTTTGTATCTCCAATTCACCTCACTTGCACGTCTTTGGACCGTGGGAGGAAGAGCTCCCGGAGGAAACCCATGCAGACACAGGGAGAACATGCAAACTCCACACAGAAAGGACCTGAACTGCCCCACTTGGGGATCAAACCCAAGACCTTCTTGCTGTGAGGTGACTGAGCCACCGTGTTGCCCCAGGTTGTGCTTTTAACAGTTTGAACAGGAAGGGTCATCCTAGAGCTCCCTAATATTTTGAGAAATTTAAAGTAATTGAACTCCTGAAGGCCATGCTACATTTTACACCAACAAATTATCAATAATTGGTTGTATGTATAATATTTTGTCAAATGGAAAGATCCTGACCCCCCCACCCCGGTCAAAAAATGTAAATAAAATTAAGTTCTGGTTTTTCCCCCTTAGACACTAACAATGAATTAAATGAATAAATAGCTTAAAAATGCTTCATATGGCTGTGGGGTAACACAAAAAAACACTAGATTAGTCTTTTAACAATTGTTCCTGTCTATTAAACATGTCTGTACAGACTTGCTCCTCTCACATCTTACATGAACACCTCGCTCCTCTCCTCCTGCTCTGCTGTATTTTGTTGTGGTACCGTCACATTATACTGTTAAAATCCTAACAGACATCAGTACATTGGTAGGCATTGGAAGATTGGAGTGTAAGTTTTTGAATACTTTGTTTTGCACATACAGAAATAGGGTCAATTTTATGGAAATAATAGTGTAAACTATACATACATAAAGTACGGAACGCAGCTTACGCACTTCGCGCAGCCTACACATATGTAGCGGAGTAGCGTAGTGCGGCTCTTATTCCATGTGTTTGTGTTTTGGTGAACATTGTGCTAATAAATGTAAACATATTAGCATCTATTTTAAATGAACAAGGGCACATGTATTCGGTCACTATCAAAAAATAACAAATGTATTCACCCAGCAAACACAACTATGTGGTATGAGTTAGCCGCTTGGTGGTGATACACCATGATAGTAACGTTGTGAGAAAATAAAGCAACGTAAACAAGAAATCTGACCGCTTTAAACAACTGAATTTATCTACAATCCTACTGAGAGCAGCGTGTGTGATCTGTCTGGAATAGTGCTGGTTATACAGTCTAACAGCCGCAGGAAGGAAGGACCTGCGATACCGAAAATACCGTGTGGGGATAATTTCAGAAAAGTGCAATGAAATAGATAAATACTGTTTTGTGTTTTCATTTAAAAAAACACTTTGGTTCTAACAGGTTTTAGCAGATTTGTGTTCTTGGACTGTTGTTTACTTAGACTAGAGTAATGTAATGTTTACTATAGGGAGGCACGGTGGCTTAGTGGGTAGCACTGTGTGGCTTAGTGGGTAGCACTGTCGCCTCACAGCAAGAAGGTCCTTGGTTCGATCCCCAGGTGGGGCGGTCCAGGTCCTTTCTGTGCGGAGTTTGCATGTTCTCCCCGTGTCTGTGTGGGTTTGCTCCGGTTTCCTCCTACAGTCCAAAAACATGCCACCAGGCTAATTGTCCTATAGATATCTAGCCACTAGATGCACAAACCAGTGCATTGTAGTGCCGGTCCCAAGCCCGGATAAAATAGGGAGGGTTGTGTTAGGAAGGGCATCCGGCGTAAAAATTGTGCACCCGCCGAGAGCCGACCCCGCAACCATACGGGACAAAGGCCGATGAAGAAGAAGAATGTAATGTTTACTATGGAAGCACTTCTGTAAGTCGCTCTGGATAAGAGCATCTGCTAAATGCTGAAAATTTTAATGTACTGTATGTCTTGGACAAGTGGTGAACTGACAATAAACAATCTTGATCTTAACATTCTTAACATTAACATTCTTATACAATCGGTTCTGAACAAAAACCTCAGACTTAGTTCATTATAGTAATAAAAGCCCTATTCATAAATCCTGACACACTGCTCTCCCCTACATGAAAGTAAACAAACTGCTTTTATAAGGAAAAAGGATCAGTATTGGTATTGGTGATACTGGCCCTGTATTTACTTGGTATCGGATAGAAAAAAAAAAGTTTATAGCTGATTTTTTTAATGCCAGAATCAAAACTTCAATTCCCACAAGCATAGCTTCCAGAAAACACCATTACCCAGAATTCTTAGCTCAAACCACAAAAGATGGCGTCGCATCCGAACGCAAACGCCCCCCGTTTTGACTGTCCGTCATGGTAAGCACAGAGATTAGCAGTATGTAAACAGTGCTCATTCTCACATGGCGTCTTTAGTTCTTTATATGCTGATATTCTGCATGTACACAGCTAATTATAATGTGTTTATAACGGAGCAGTAACTGACAGTGTCCAGTGTTGTAGCTGGTTAGCTGTCAGTTTCTGTTTCTCATGTTTGTGTGTTTTATCAGCACAGCACTGACAGTCTGAAAGCTCGGGTCAGCTATTTAAATTTTTTGTTTTTGCCTCCATCACAACAGAAAAAACCCCATACGACCTTGTCAAAGCATCTTATATATATATATATATATATATATATATATATATATATATATATATATATATATGCATCCATGTATATGTGTGTGTGTGTAAAATACAGTTAATAAAATACTATGTAATATAAAATAATTTTTTCTGGTTTTAGTATTTACAGGTGTGTACATTTTCCCAAGTTCCAATTAAAAACATTGATACTTAAAGAATGCAAAAAAAATCCATATTAATTTTTATAGAACACTATTTTTTAAAAATATTTTCTTTATGCATTTTCTCCCCCTTTTTAGTGTGTCCAGTTGCCCCATTGCATCATGCTTCCTCTCCACCAATGCCGATCTCTGCTCTGATTGAGGAGAACAAAGCTAACCCACGCCCCCTCCGACATGTGGGCAGCATGCCGTATGCACCTTATCACCTACACTTTGACGAGTGCAGTGCAGCCTAGCTGCATGTACGGAGGGACACACCCAAAGAGCACTCTTTTCTCGTCTCTCGAGCAGGTGCCATCAATCAGCCAGCAGAGGTCGTAATTGCACCAGTCATGAGAGAGACCCCATCCGGCTTATTCCTGCCCATATGAACAACAGGCCAATCCTTGTTCATGTGGCCGCTCAGCCTCAGCTGGCGAGGCAGAGCTGAGATTCTGTACGATGTATTCGCGATCCCAGCTCTGGTTCCAGCGTGTGTTTTTACCGCTGCGCCACCTGAGCGGCTATAGAACACAATATTAATGTTTTAATTTCAATATTTCAATACCTCTGAAATCACTATTCTGACGAAAAACTCTGATTTTCAATCACAGTTTCCATGCGTCCTGGTATGCTGTCCACCACTCCATCACTTTGCTGTTTTGGAGTCTGGGGATGGGCTGGCCATGACAGCGCCTCGATCTGGTTGTCCTCTATCCACACCTTGATCTCAGTGGGTAGCACTGTCACCTCACAGCAAGAAGGTCCTGGGTTCGATCCCCACGTGGGGCGGTCTGGGTCCTTTCTGTGTGGAGTTTGCATGTTCTCCCCGTGTCTGTGTGGGTTTCCTCCAGGAGCTCTGGTTTCCTCCCACAGTCCAAAGACATGCAGTCAGGTTAATTGGAGATACAAAATTGTCCATGACCGTGTTTGACATTAAACTTGTGAACTGATGAATCTTGTGTAACGAGTAGCTACCTGTTCTGTCATGAATGTAACCAAAGTGTGTAAAACATGACGTTAAAATCCTAATAAATAAATAAAATAAAATAAAATAAAGAATCCACACCTTGATTGACCTGTGTGGAATGAAGCATTGTCCTGGAATAAAATAAATGAAGAACATTGTTAGAGCAGAAAGCTGAGCCTAGCTGAAAGTCGGACTAAACAGAAAATGAATTGTTGAGAAAATGTGTCCTTCATTGATAAGAAACTGCAGACAGCTCCTTCATTTTTAATTTGCATTAAATTTAGAGTCTTTTACAGTCTGTATATTTATTTCATTTTAACCAATCGCTAAATACTGGTCAGAGTCACCGCAGGTCTGGTACCGCCAGCTCCCTGTCCAGGGTATTCCTGGCTTGCACCCAGTGTTTCCTGGTGAAATCATTTTTTGGAATAATTGTATGATAGAATATTCCTTTGGTCTTTTGAAACCCTTTTCATGTATCCCTCAATTTTCACCTCTAATGCTGCAGACCTCCACTTCTGACCAAGGAGGGCCGTAGCTAACACACGCCCCCTCCGACATGTGTGCAGTAACTAACTGCTTCTTCTGTTTTTGGTTTATGTGGGGATCCATATCATGTATGGAGAGTCACATACTGATTCATATCATTCCCCATGTTTGTGCAGACGCCATCGATCAGCCAGTTTGGTTTAGACCACCATCCTACTGACCACTTTATAGATACATTAGAACTATTATTGTAAGCCTGGTCTTCTTGTCCTTCAACAGTGCCCAACCTCACAAATGCTTTTTTGATATAATATGCATACAATACCACAGACACCCTCCAATATTGTAGAAAGCTTTCCAAAAGGAATGGATCCTATTATAGCTGTAAAAAAGGGCCAACTCTATAATGACTTTCATGGATTTGGAATGAATTGACCAACAAGATTATATTTAGATGTAAGCAGACTTTTGGACATGGAGTGTATTATAATAAGTGTATAATTACTTTAAGTTGTGTGGAACCTGACAATTAAATAAGGTAATTTCAAATAATCTTAACTAGCTCAAATAACTGCAATTAGGCGGTTATGTAACATTATAACCAGTCATATTACTATACCCATATATCACTATCAAATTTTTATTCTTGTCCCCAGGGCAGGAAAACCACCCCCTGGACTTCATCTGGATGTAGTCAAAGGAGACAAGTTAATAGAGGTAAGACCTCATTGCCAAACAGAAAGCAGATCGTTTTTATACTTTTGCACTGAGGCTGTGATTTATGATCTGTACGATTTGCTTCTGGAACGTCATGGCCTACTGTCTTCTAGAGGTGCCGGCATAAGCGGCGTGAACATTTCTTGGATGTATAGCGTGTTCCTCTGGGCATGTTTTGACTTTGTGTAAGAGTGAGCTGCTGGCTAGTGAAAAGAATGTGGCTTCACATGTCTCAAATATCAGAATTATTATCTTGCAACCCTCAGTGTTGTTGCATCTTTGTTTGCTGCCCTTAATTTTTGTACTTTGTGTTTTCTTTCTTGTTAAAAAGAACTGTACCCAATCCAGAGGTGTTGCATGGTAATAAAGGAATCTTAAATCTAAATGAGTTCTCTACCCATAGTTACTATTTTAAGCTCATTGTATAGTATCTAGAGCACTGAGGTATTGCATTGTCATTTTTGTTTTGCACATGCTCTGGTATCACTACATTTTGTTTGTTTCATGCTGACATACATTTCCAGGGAAACAAGATTTTATAGGCTGATTTTTTTCTGATTCTCTTGTTATATTTTCACATAGAAACTGATCATAGATGAGAAGAAGTTCTACTTGTTTGGAAGGAACCCAGACCACTGTGACTTTACGATAGACCACCAGTCATGTTCACGGGTGCACGCAGCACTCGTTTATCACCGGCACCTCAAGAGGGTCTTTCTCATCGATCTCAACAGCAGTGAGTAGTTGAAATAATACAGGCACTGTAACAGGGGACAGAGACGAGAAAACAGTACAGTTATAACCTGGTGTAATAACGATAGATTTTTAGGAATAAAGCACAGTAAGGAAGGATTTTGTTGTGGCATGACTGCAATTAATAGTTAACCATTGCTTTATCTTAGCCCACTACCTCTAGGATCCAGGGTTCGAATCCCCAGCGGTGCTATCAAGCAGTCAGTGTCTATATACAGATATGATTGGCTGTGTCTGAGGGGGTGGGGGTGTTAGCCTACTACAGAGAGCCCTGTACTTAAAGAAGACCATGCTTTGATCTCTGTATTTCTCGACCACTCATGAGGGTGCCTTGGCAAGGCAAGGGGGCGAACTTCATACTGGCCTTCCCCCCCTCAGGCAGGTCCAATTGTGTCTGTCAGGAAGCTCAAACCTACAGTATGTCTCTGCGCTCAAACCTGTGGTGCGCTTGTGAGTTAGACTTCCTTGCTACCAGAGCAACCATCTTTTTAAAATTTTCATATGTAGTAAAATTTTTGACCCTGAATAATTTTCAGTGCACAATATACAGTATACCTGGAATTTACCCAGCAGCTGAAAATATAATATTAAGTCTCCAACCACATCTTTTCAGTCTTTTAAGATGTATTTACTGCACATTTAGTTCTGTGAAGTCATTGACACTGTGAGTAATTAAGTAACTATGGTCAGGTTTTTCTTTCTCCAGCCCATGGCACCTTTTTGGGCCGAATCCGTCTGGAGCCTCATAAACCACAGCAGGTTCCCATAGACTCCACCATGTCCTTTGGGGCGTCAACACGAGTGTACACATTGAGAGAAAAGCCCCAGACGCAGCCTAGTACCACCACAGGGGACAGTGGTGTGGAGGATGAAGAGCTGAAAGGACTGCTGGGTTTACCGCAGGAGGAGACTGAACTAGATGTGTGTGTGGTTTTTTTTATTATACCACTGTGCCATTTAAGCGCCTACTGGTGCTTCTTCTTATACCATTTCTGATATTCTAATACAGAACCTGACTGAGTTTAATACGGCCCATAACAAACGCATCTCCACCCTCACCATTGAGGAGGGCAACCTGGACATCCAGAGGCCCAAGAGGAAGAGGAGGAGTTCTCGAGTGTCCTTCAGTGAGGATGATGAGATTATTAACCCAGGTATGTATGAAGCACATATACACAAACATATTGCTGTTTCCAGACAATAGTATTAAATGACTTACTTACCCAGTTGGCTAGCTGATAAAATAATTAATTGGCTTGATCCAGTTCCCCATTTGTAACTCTTCCACTTCTTGTACCACCCCTGCCTTGATTTGACTGAGAAGTGCCACAGACACACGTGCAGTCATCAACCACTTTTATTCACCTGCCAGAGGCGAAGTCTTGCTAGGCTATTCCAGTTCATGCAGTTGCCTTAACCAGCCAGCAGAGGTCACACTTGCAGCAGCAATAAGGAACACTGTTGACCCTCCTCTGTTTCCGTTGGACGCCTGGTCAGGTCGATAGCAGAGCTGAAATACAAACTTGAGACCACTTTGCCATCTAACTACTCTGATTTACATCTATTTTGAGTTCATTTTTCTATTCATACAAAGTTAAAGCTAAGATTTACACATTTGTGTAAATGTGAATTGGATATATTGTGGAGTGTGGAGGAACCCTAGTTGCCTGCACAGGGCTCTGATCAACCCCATTAAATGCTGGACTATTGATCAGAAGATTGCTGGTTCAAGCCCAACCACATAATTATGAACACCTTTGAGATAAATTGGGTTATTACTTGTGAGCCAGTGTTTTTGACCGAATGGAAATAAAATCCTGGAGACACACTCCAAAATCTTGTTGAATGCCTTCCTACAAATATAAAGGCTTGTTAAAACTGAATGAGGAAGGGTTTGCTTGATAATAACGGCCATATTTTTAAAAATGGGATGTCCAAAAGGCTCATGCTCTGGTATCTACATAATTTTGGCCATTTAGCGCATGTATCAAATAACAAAGGTGAAACAGGCTCAGTACTCGTTCCTTCTCACTGCAGCTGCTATAGCAACTCTGTTTTTTATCCAGAATCGATAAAGTGTCTGTCTGCCCGGCTCCCAGTGAGCATTTCCACAGACTAATACTTCCATGTTATTGCTTTATATTGTATAACTTACTTTACAGTTGTACATGTGGAGGAAATAATAGAAATGAACCTGTGATACACTGTTTGTATACTGTATATGTCATGGTGTGCTCACTGGGGTTTCATGATCAGATGTATTTGATATTCTTTCTCACTAGTTTCATGTTATATCTTGTTGCTGTGTAAGATAAAATCTGTTTTCTGTATTCTCAGAGGACATTGATCCGTCCGTCGGACGCTTCAGGAACATGGTTCAGACGGCAGTCATACCCTTAAAGGTATTCAGGATCCTGCCAAAAACAAAACTACTGGTTGGAACTATTGGAACTATTGATTCAAAACTCTTGACTTTTTGCACCTCTTATTATGTCTTGGATTTGAATGGATATACTTGCTATTTTTTCTAATCCAAATTACCCATAAATTACCCACATTTACTTATTCACAAAGGTATTCAGACCCTTTATTCAATACTTTGTTGAAGCCTTTTTGGCAGCAATTACAGCTGCATGTCTTTTTGGACATGCTTCTATAAGCTGTGCATTTTGACCTGGATTTGAGCAGTTTATCTTGTTAATACCCATTATTCAAGACTCAGATTGTATGGTGAACATCTGTCGACTGCCATCTTCTGTTTTTTTTTTTTTTTTACAGATGTTGATGTCGTTTAAATCTGTACTTTGGCCAGGCTGCTCAAGCCAGAGAATCTCTACATGTTGCTTGAGTCTGCTTTTTGAAAATAACTTTTTAAATCACTCATTATTAAGTGTAAACTGAGGGCAAATGGCAATTATGTCCATTCAAAATCAAATTCTCATAACAATAAAGTGTACAATACAGTAATAAAGTGCACAATCTGAATACATTCTAAATCCACTGTGATTGGTATGAATTAATGAGTGCAATTGTAGGTAGTTTAACTGATCACTCTTTTTCCTATCCACATCACAGAAGAAGAAAGCAGAGGGACATGGCGGCCTTGGTGTTGAGGACAGTATGGCACGCCGCTTTCAGAACTTCCCTCGCAGCTCAGGCCTTTACGGAGACCTGCCCCCTGCCAGCCATGAGGCGGGCATCCAGGACAGCATACACCAGACAGGCACAGCCCTTCTGAGTGGCATTCCTCAGCCTTTCCCTAACCCTGCCCCAGAGGTGGACTTTACCGCCGCCATCGCACAGCCAGCAGTCATGTTGAACCCGAGCCCCGCCCCTGGACCCTACACGGCGGAGTCGATGAATGAGCCACGCAAGAAGAAATACGCGAAGGAAGCTTGGCCTGGAAAAAAGCCCACGCCCTCTTTGCTCATCTAGTGCTTGATGTGTGACGGACTTCGGTTCAACAGTTATTTCAGAAATAGGAGTTATGTTACGTAATCAGTTCAGGAAGTCAGTTGATTGAGGGCTTCAGTCATTACAATGTGGACGGTGTTGAAGTCTGGTCCACACAACGACTGTATTTTCAGTTGTTCAGCCATGTGTGCTTTTGAAGTGGAAGAGCTGCAGCCATGTGCTTCCCTTAAGTGCTGATCAGTCTCCGATATTTTTCACCTTGCTTAAAATGAACGGGTGCGATTACATTTTCCCACAATTCACACAACAGCAGCTGCAGCCAGCAAGCAAGAAAAAGTGCAAGAAGCCACATATTGTTACTGTTGAAAGTTGATGTTGCAGAATTGCTAAATGCTAACTTTAAAATGCACTGAAAATAATGATACAGCCTCCATTTGTAACATTGGGTTCTTTGTAACAAATGGTTGAATGGCTGGTTTTGGTGAAAGCTTGTTACTCAGAGCAGATCTTAGCACTCCTTTAACTGCAGGCAAGTGTTAGAATCCGTAGAATAAGTTCTGATGTTCAGTCCTCACGTTCTCTAGAATAACTACTCACACGAGTTGTAACACCGTTATTACCATTTTGGCTATTAGCTGCTGAGAAAAGGCTACACTACCATAGACGAAGGTCTCGACTTGTGAGTTTGATTTGTGTGTTTTATATTTTTATATCCAAGAACGTTTTGGAATGGTGTGTGTACAAAAAATCTAATGAATTCTTAACCTTGTTTATTTAGCTAATAAACAGAATTCCATGTTATACACGCTAATGTGTGGGTTGAAATGGAGATATTTCCTGGAAGTAGTGTTGGACGCTTGTTCCCTCGTGGCATCTCGCTCTCCTAATGGGTTCTCTCTGCCATTTTGAAAATGGACCAATTGTGATTTCTCTTCAGCTAATGTGGTAAAATTCTCTCTGGATTACACGAGACTGACAAAAGAAAAAGTCTGTAAACCTTTTGGAATTACCTGGACATTATCACACATGTTAACACACTTATTTTATTTGCCTAAAAACGTGCAAAGGTTCAGAACATGATCCAGTTGCTGCTATCAAGTTAAGCTATCAGCCCACAGCCATAAAATACATTAATGCATTCGAACCCATCCAGTTCAGACCCCTGACTGATATCAGAACAGTTCACTACATCACTGTTACAGGGGTATGAATACTTAAAAAAAACAACTACTTTTTTATTTAGGTGGTGGATCATTCTCAGCACTTCAGTGACACTGACATGGTGGTGGTGTGTTAGTGTGTGTTGTGCTGGTATGAGTGGATCAGACACAGCAGCGCTGCTGGAGTTTTAAAATACCATGTCCACTCACTGTCCACTCTATTAGACACTCCTACCTAGTTGGTCCACCTTGTAGATGTAAAGTCAGAGACGATCGCTCATCTATTGCTGCTGTTTGAGTCGGTCATCTTCTAGAAACTTCATCATTGGTCACAGGACGCTGCTCACAGGGCGGTGTTGGCTGGATATATTTTTGGTTGGTGGATTATTCTCAGTCCAGCAGTGACAGTGGGGCGTTTAAAACTCCATCAGCGCTGCTGTGTCTGATCCACTCATACCAGCACAACACACACTAACACACCACCACCATGTCAGTGTCACTGCAGTGCCGAGAATGAACCACCACCCAAATAATACCTGCTCTGTGGTGGTCCTGTGGGGGTCCTGACCAACGAAGAACAGCATGAAAAGGGGCTAACAAAGTATGAAGAAAAACAGATGGACTACAGTCAGTAGTAGAACTACAAAGTGCTTCTATATGGTAAGAGGAATGGGTGTAGAAACAAGGAGGTGGTTTTAATGTTATGGCTGATCGGTGTATAGTTACAATTAAAAAAACATGAAATTAAAACCAGAAAGTTAAGGGGTTTACATACAGAATAAAAACTAAAAGAAAATATAAATAATTTAGCTTATAAAACGTAAGTGCAGTTAGATTTGGTAAAACATAAAAATAAAGATTTAAAAATAAAAATAGCTTATCGAGGCTAAAGTGCAGTATATAATAGAGTATAAAATGTAGAGCTCAATTATAGCCACAAGAAAAGAGAAAAGTTTGGTCAAGTGTTCCGGATTTACATTTTCAGCACTTAGCAGACGCTTTTATCCAAAGCGACTTACAGTACTGTGACAGAACACAATCTAAGCAATTGAGGGTTAAGGGCCTTGCTCAGGGGCCCAACAGCAACCTGGCAGTGGTGAGGTTTGAACCGGCAACCTTCTGATTACTGGACCAGCACTTTAACCACTAGGCTAGTTCCTCGTTGTAGTTCCTCACATGTCCTGCAGGGGTCTCCCGCGTTCCTCGTTGTCCGTGCCGGCTCCCCAGCTCGGATAAATGACACCTCATTAATCAAATCTGCATGAGCGCGCTCAGGTTGCCATGGCAATAATTATCAGAGCTGCCTAATTAACTTTCTCAATTGCTTAATGATATACGACCCTATGAACTCCCTCATTTCTTCTCTCCCTCTAATTCGAGAAAGAATCTGTTTTTTTCCCGCGCTCCTTTTTTTCAGGCTAAGCGTTAACCTGTGACCGCTGTTTTATTAGACGCAAAATATGAACAGATTGCCAGTCACAGAGATGCTGGAGGAGATTCCTGTCTTGGCTCCTGCTTTAACCTTTTTGGCTTTTTTTTAACCGCTGGAAGTGAGAAATCCGCCTCACTTGCTAACAGGTGTGTAAAATCAATTAAATAATATAAATCATTTGCATCACCGCTGGGATTGGAGTTAGAATCTTAACTGTGCTATTGACCGGACGGGTGCCCACACGCAGAAATTATTAGTGTCTGTATGGGTAAAAAAAAAAAAGTAAAAAAAAATCATTGCTATACAATCATTGCCATGACTGCATGCATCTGAGGTAGGGTGGCCACATTCATAGTCACAAAAAGGACATTACACTCAGCCCCCGAGTACTGAGAATAATTAAGATGCTAAGATGAAGTCTTGACCCACCCCAAATGCCAAGGGTGCATTGGTTGGCAACTTGCCAACCAGAACAGACTGAATGTCCCATAATTCACTGCGACGGCAATTCCTTAGCCTTCAGGTAACTAGTACCGGTAATGACGGCTGCAGCAAGCACATTTTCTGCTCTAGTTCTCTTGCTGCAGGATACTTGCCAGGAATGTATTTTCTCTAGTGCACAAGACCATCTTAGTGTTCCTAGCATTGAGAAAAATTCAACATCTGGTCAGTGGTGGTCCTATTTTGGTGGCTACAGTGACCAAAACTATTTGGACACGGCTCCTCATAATTCAGGTGTTGTAGCTTCACCCTTTGCTAACCCGAATGAAACAAAATCAGTACTATAAATTAATGAAATGCTTCTACAGTATTTTAATGGCAACAATTTAAGGAGGTTCCTCTGATGTGGAAAAATTCCATTGTCCTGTTTTTCTTTTGATGGAATGGGCACAAATTCCCACAGGCAATGCTTAACTTGTGCATTAATGTGCATGATTTTGAAATTAGATGTCCAACAAGGTCAGGTGACCATATACAAGTCATATTAGGTATATTGACAAACATTAGCTGGCTGTAGAATGTGTCTAACTGAAGATAGGTGGTACATTGGTGCCCAGTCCAGGGTATATTCCTTGTTTTTGGGATTGTGTTTCCAGGTGGCATGTGGCACACTGTGACCTTGACCAGGATAAAGCAGAAAAATAAACTTATTTGAGATTTAGACATTGTTTGAATGCCACAGTCTGGTTTTTGTTGCTTACCACAGGCATCCTAGTAGGGATGGGACAGAGTAGGGACTGTTGTAGCAGCAAAAATACTCATGATTATGGAATGTTCAACAAGCCCAAATAAATGTGATCTTATCTTGTCCACATACTTTTGGCTCTGTAGTTTATAAAATGCTTGCTGAGGTTGGTGAAGACATGGTGATGACAGGGCTAGCGTTAGATGACCTTGTCTGACAGGCTGAGTGAAGGCGCTGTCAGTGGCAGCCTGGGAGGCAGCCAGGCGGAACCTGCCGGAACACCTGCTGACACTCTTCCTGCCCTGCTGCCTCCATGCGGCCTCCATGCTGCCATCACGGGACACTCGTACAACTCGCTGCACGCTGACACACAGGCGTCAATCCACTGAGGAAGACTTTACAGGACAGTGTGCAGTCCATACTTACTACAGAGTGCATTGATACACCTGTAAGAAACAGGTCATGTCTGTGTAGATGCTTGGCTATCTGATACTGGACTGAAAGAGCAGACGTGTCACTGACATTATAGAATATGTCCAAAAGTATGTGGACACCTGACCATTAGCATGTTGGACATCCTATTTCAAAACAATGTGTATTACTACGAAATTCCTCCTTCTTTTGTGGATATAACAGCCTCCACTCCTTTGGGAAAACTTCCCATAAGATTTTATAATGTGTTTCTGAAAAAGTTTGCCCATTCTTTTAAAAGGACGTTTGGGAGATTAAGGCCTGGTTTGTAAATCGACATTCCAATTCATCCCAAAGTTGTTTAATGGAGTTGAGCTTAGGGCTCTGAAGACCACTGAAGATCCTCCACACCGAGCTTTTCAAAACATGAATGGCTTGGTGGCTCAGTGGGTAGCACTGTCGCCTCACAGCAAGAAGGTCCTGGGTTTGATCCCCAGGCGGGGCGGTCCGGGTCCTTTCTTTGTGGAGTTTACATGTTCTCCCCGTATCAGTGTGGGTTTCCTCCCACAGTCCAAAAACATGCAGTCAGGTTAATTGGAGACACTGAATTGCCCTATGGGTGAATGGGTAAGTGTATGTGTGTGTGTGTGAGTGTATGTGTGTCTGCCCTGCGATGGACTGGTGCCCGTCCAGGGTGTTACTCTGTGCCTTGCGCCCATTGAAAAGCTGGGATAGGCTCCAGCACCCAGCGCGACCCTTATTAGATAAGCGGTTAAGAAAGTGAGTGAGTGAGTGAGTGTTATATTTAAGCTGCTAGACTGGTAAAGTATTGTCCCAAATCACAAAGTAGTGCATTAAGAAGTACAGATAGCATAGGATTCAAATTCTGTATGTGCAGTTACGTGAATATGGTGGGCAAAAATTCAAATAGCTTGGTCGAATTACTAATAGTCAGATAAATGATCAGATTTCAAAAATCTAAGCCAGCTAAACAACAATCTAAATAATCAGATCATCATCAAATACTTAGTATAATCCAATTGCTAGAGTCTATGAAAATGCCCCCACTGTCACAGATCATTTAACCCCCTGCTGCCCACACACAAAGAAGTTCTCAACACCTTCTGCCAGCAGTCTCACTGCACATGTTCATGTGTTCTCACATCATTATCATGGTTCCAACACATTTCACAGTCACTCTGCCTCTGTCTCTTCATCTGTTCTACCTTGTCTCACTTTGTTTCCACTTCCTGACTTGCTTCCCCACTCGTGCAGCTTTCAAGTGTTACTGGAATTATTGTAAACTGATGTACATAAACATTCCTGAAAATGAATCTATATAAATGAATATTTCATATACACTATATGGCCAAAAGTATCTGGACACCTTACAATGAGCTTGTTGGACACCCTATTTCAAACCCATGATCATTAATATGCTGGCACCAATAATAACAGCATTTACACTTTTGGGAAGGCTTTTCACAAGGTTTTGAAATGTGTCTGTGGAAATGTATGCCTTCTAGTCAAAGGAACATGTCTTTATTGACTTTGCTTTGTGCATAGGAGAACAATCATACTGGAGGTAAGGGAAATTACTTTCTCAAACCACATATTTGAAGGCATATAATTAATTTTACAATATATATATTAGGGTTATATATATATATATATATATATATATATATATATATATATATACAGTGTATCACAAAAGTGAGTACACCCCTCACATTTCTGCAAATATTTTATTATATCTTTTCATGGGACAACACTATAGAAATAAAACTTGGATATAACTTAGAGTAGTCAGTGTACAACTTGTATAGCAGTGTAGATTTACTGTCTTCTGAAAATAACTCAACACACAGCCATTAATGTCTAAATGGCTGGCAACATAAGTGAGTACACCCCACAGTGAACATGTCCAAATTGTGCCCAAAGTGTCAATATTTTGTGTGACCACCATTATTATCCAGCACTGCCTTAACCCTCCTGGGCATGGAATTCACCAGAGCTGCACAGGTTGCTACTGGAATCCTCTTCCACTCCTCCATGATGACATCACGGAGCTGGTGGATGTTAGACACCTTGAACTCCTCCACCTTCCACTTGAGGATGCGCCACAGGTGCTCAATTGGGTTTAGTCCATCACCTTTACCTTCAGCTTCCTCAGCAAGGCAGTTGTCATCTTGGAGGTTGTGTTTGGGGTCGTTATCCTGTTGGAAAACTGCCATGAGGCCCAGTTTTCGAAGGGAGGGGATCATGCTCTGTTTCAGAATGTCACAGTACATGTTGGAATTCATGTTTCCCTCAATGAACTGCAGCTCCCCAGTGCCAGCAACACTCATGCAGCCCAAGACCATGATGCTACCACCACCATGCTTGACTGTAGGCAAGATACAGTTGTCTTGGTACTTCTCACCAGGGCGCCGCCACACATGCTGGACACCATCTGAGCCAAACAAGTTTATCTTGGTCTCGTCAGACCACAGGGCATTCCAGTAATCCATGTTCTTGGACTGCTTGTTTTCAGCAAACTGTTTGCTGGCTTTCTTGTGCGTCAGCTTCCTTCTGGGATGACGACCATGCAGACCGAGTTGATGCAGTGTGCGGCGTATGGTCTGAGCACTGACAGGCTGACCTCCCATGTCTTCAACCTCTGCAGCAATGCTGGCAGCACTCATGTGTCTATTTTTTAAAGCCAACCTCTGGATATGACGCCGAACACGTGGACTCAACTTCTTTGATCGACCCTGGCGAAGCCTGTTCCGAGTGGAACCTGTCCTGGAAAACCGCTGTATGACCTTGGCCACCATGCTGTAGCTCAGTTTCAGGGTGTTAGCAATCTTCTTATAGCCCAGGCCATCTTTGTGGAGAGCAACAATTCTATTTCTCACATCCTCAGAGAGTTCTTTGGCATGAGGTGCCATGTTGAATATCCAGTGGCCAGTATGAGAGAATTGTACCCAAAACACCAAATTTAACAGCCCTGCTCCCCATTTACACCTGGAACCTTGACACATGACACCAGGGAGGGACAACGACAAATTTGGGCACAATTTGGACATGTTCACTGTGGGGTGTACTCACTTATGTTGCCAGCTATTTAGACATGAATGGCTGTGTGTTGAGTTATTTTCAGAAGACAGTAAATCTACACTGCTATACAAGCTGTACACTGACTACTCTAAGTTATATCCAAGTTTCATGTCTATAGTGTTGTCCCATAAAAAGATATAATGAAATATTTGCAGAAATGTGAGGGGTGTACTCACTATTGTGATACACTGTATATATATATCAACCCTAACATTAAAACCACTTCCTTGTTTCTATATTCACTGTTCATTTTATCAGCTCCACTTACCATATAGAAGCACTACTTTGCATGCTTTGTTAGCCGCCTTTCATGCAGTTCTTCAATGGTCAGGACCCCTACAGGACCACCACAGAGTAGGTATTATTTGGGTGGTGGATCTTTCCAAGCACTGCAGTGACACTGACATGGTGGAGGTGTGTTAGTGTGTGTTGTGCTGGTATGAGGAGTTTTTAAATACCGTGTCCACTCACTGTCCACTCTATTAGACACTCCTACCTAGTTGGTCCACCTTGTAGATGTAAAGTCAGAGACAATCGCTCATCTATTGCTGCTGTTTGAGTTGGTCATCTTCTAGACCTTCATCAGTGGTCACAGGACACTGCCCACAGGGTGCTGTTGGCTGGATATATTTTTGGTTGGTGGACTATTCTCAGTCAGTCAGTGTCACTGCAGTGCTGAGAATGATCCACCACCTAAATAATACCTGCTCTGTAGTGGTCCTGGGAGAGTCCTGACCATTGAAGAACAGGGTGAAAGGGGGCTAACAAAGCATGCAGAGAAACAGATGGACTACAGTCAGTAATTGTAGAACTACAAAGTGCTTCTATATGGTAAGTGGAGCTGATAAAATGGACAGTGAGTGTAGAAACAAGGGGGTGGTTTTAATGTTATGGCTGATCAGTGTATATATACTCCTCCTTCTCTGTTTGTGTTTTGTCAAGCAATGTCTGTGTAGCCATGCTAAAAATGTTATGAGCCTGTTGCCACAAAGCAACTACATGCAAATACATGTTTTTATATGACTGATTTTTTTTATCTACCTGTTAGTAATGGATGTAGCATATTAATAAATAGAAGGGGTCTCCAGATACAAATCTCCAAACACCAACAACCGTCCTCTCTTATACACAGCTAATACTGTCTGTTGGACACCCAGCCAGGTTGATAGCACAGCTCAAATTTGAGCTTGCTATCTCAGCGGTGGTGGACTAGCGCATTAGACCTTTGTCCCACCATAGTGCCCAGTGGCGACGAGATTCAGATTCTTTCTGAACTCCATTGCTAGGTTATGTTGTTTGTTTCTGTTGTCATTTCTTCAGCCAGAACAGAGCCACAGCTCATCTTCATCAGAACAAGACTTGAAAGATTGGAGACATCCACCTGTGTTCTGTTCCCACAAGTCAAGCTTCTGTTCAAATGAAAGACCCCAGATGAGATTTACTGTCTGTTTGCATAGAGATTCCTCTGATGTCAATATCTTCTTGTTTATTATAACCCTTTTTTAAAATGGAAATCCAGAATGTAGTGGTTGAGGGCATCTTTGAGGAAGATACAGGGATGCTCCAACTTTTACCTCAAACAGGGAAAATGGGAAAATTAAATAGAACACAATGCACTGCCAAGCAGAACGTATTAGTTAAAGTTTGTGCTGTCAGTGCAGAAAGAGTTCCAGTTCTGTTCCTTTGGCTGAACCGAAGTAGTTCTTCACCAGTCCCTTCTCTTTTCTAACACTGAGACATTGGAAGACAACGTGGTTGGCAGAGGCCCAGACCTGTAGAGGAGGTACATTTTTGAGCTGGCCATCAGTGCTGGAACATCCAGATGAATGACTTATGCTACAGAACTCAGAGAAAGTGAGCTAGCGATGGATGGATGAGGGATGGAATGGAGAGAAGGGGAAGCCAAGACATGGGCCAGTGATTTTATAGAGGAAAAGAAGAGAATGGGAGTGAAAATTCAGGTTTAGAAAGGCGTACTGAATAAAAGAAAGCAGCAAAGCATGGGATAAAATGGCAAAATAGGGAAAAAGAAGTTGAATAAGGAGCTGAAGATAAATATTTAAGGGAAAAAGTATATTCAGCAAAATAACTTTTTCATGTGAGTCTGACAGCAGTTTGAAATGATTGTTGGAAAACCTGAACATTTCACTGTTTAACAGAACAGAAAGACGTCCATAATAAAGGGGGGAGGTGAGTGAGTAATACATGTGGTAACAGAAGGTAAAAACAAACCAGCTATATGTATGCTTGGTTTATACACTGATCAGCCATAACATTAAAACCACCTCCTTGTTTCTACACTCACTGTCCATTTTATCAGCTCCACTTACCATATAGAAGCACTTTGTAGTTCTACAATTACTGACTGTAGTTCATCTGTTTCTCTACATACTTTTTTATCCTGCTTTCACCCTGTTCTTCAATGGTCAGGACCCCCACATGACCACCACAGAGCAGGTATTATTTGGGTGGTGGATCATTCTCAGCACTGCAGTGACACTGACATGGTGATGGTGTGTTAGTGTGTGTTGTGCTGGTATGAGTGGATCAGACACAGCAGCGCTGCTGGAGTTTTTAAATACCGTGTCTACTCACTGTCCACTCTATGAGACACTCCTACCTAGTTGGTCCACCTTGTACATGTAAAGTCAGAGACGATCACTCATCTATTGCTGCTGTTTGAGTTGGTCATCTTCTAGACCTTCATCAGTGGTCACAGGACGCTGCCCATGCGGGGCTGTTGGCTGGATATATTTTTGTTTGGTGGACTATTCTCAGTTCAGCAGTGACAGTGAGGTGTTTAAAAACTCCATCAGCACAACACACACTAACACACCACCACCATGTCAGTGTCACTGCAGTGCTGAGAATGATCCACCACCCAAATAATACCTGCATTGTGGTAGTCCTGGGAGAGTCCTGACCATTGAAGAAGAGCATGAAAGAGGGCTAACAAAACATGCAGAGAAACAGATGGACTACAGTCAGTAATTGTAGAACTACAAAGTGCTTCTATATGGTAAGTGGAGCTGATAAAATGGACAGTGAGTATAGAAACAAGGAGGTGGTTATAATGTTATGGATGATCGGTGTAAAAGGAAAAAGCTTTTTAACAACACAACTATTATAAACAGTGTGTTAAACAGAGTTTTATTTGCAGCCTGGACTGAGTCAGGAAAGAAAGTGCCTAAACACCTAAACTCAATTAGAAGGGGTGTCTACATACTTTTAGCCATAAAGTGCATTCTGCTTCATTATGACTTCAGTATTTATATTTTAAAGCATTTGTGGTTTAGCATCTTTCCACCCTACAGATGTTTCTGTTTTGTTTTTGTATAGCAGTTTGTCTTTAATAGTACCGTTAATAGCAGCAAGATTCCCAAAAATAGTTTCCTAGACGGCAAAATCTCGGGTGTTGAATTAACGTTTACAGTTTTTCTTTGCATGCAGCTGGTTTTATATAAGCACAGCGGGTGTTAATTCTACACTGTGAGTGTTAATTCTACACTTGGGATTCTACTGTGTACGGATACGTGTTGTTGTCTTCGATTTACGCAACAGTTACAGTAGTATGAAGAGCTGAGATCCAAGTAATAAACGTGTGATTTACGACTACCGGTGTTCCTGCTTGTTTCTGAACTGCATGACCTTAGTTGACTTGTTGCAAACTGGAGCCCAGGATTCGCAGCTGTAAGCAGTGTTTCGCAGGTTTGCGCCTTGATGTTTGTCATGTTTCCTTCCAAACACCTAAATCTAAATCACATTCAAACCTGTTAAATAGGAGTCAATACACACCTGCCATTAATTAAAGTGACTCTGATTAACCCTATTTAAAGTTCAACACTTCTAGTAGATTTTTCTGACATTTATTTAGTTGCAACTTACAGCAAAACTGTAACTCATGTTCCACAGAGCTTACAAAGCATTAAGGGATTCTGGTTGTTAAAAGGTATCAGTCAGAAGAGGGGTACAAAAAAATCCAAGGCATTTCATACAGTGCCATCAAAAAGTATTCACACCCCTTCACTTTTCCACATTTTGTTACATTAAAGACATATTTAAAAAACGATTTGAGTGTAGTTTTCTTTTAAAAAATCTACATGAAATAGCCCATAATGACAAAGTGAAAACATGTTTTTAGACATTTTTGTAAATTTATTACAAATGTAAACATTTACACATAATAGGTACATTAGTATTCACACCCATGACTTAATATTTTGTTGAAGCACCTTTGGCAGCAATCACAGCCTCAAGTCTTCTTGGGTATGTCTGTACAAGCTTGGCACACCTGTTTTTGGGCATTTTCTCCCATTCTTCTCTGCAGATCCTCTCAAGCTCAGTCAGGTTGGATGGGCAGCGTCTATAGACAGCCATTTTTGGGTCTTTCCAGAGATGTTCAATTGGATTCAAGTCCGGGCTCTGGCTGGGCCACTCAAGGGACATTCACAGACTGCTCCTGAAGCCACTCCTTTGTTATCTTGGCTGTGTGCTTTGGGTCATTGTCGTGTTGGAAGATGAATCGTCGCCTAGTCTGAATTCCAGAGCACTCTGGAGCAGGTTTTCTTGAAGAATCTCTCTATATTTGGCTGCTGTCATCTCACCCTCTATGCGGACTAGTCGCCCAGTTCCTGCCGCAGAAAAACATCCCCACAGCATGATGCCGCCACCACCATGCTTGACAGTAGGGATGAGCAGTGCCTGTTTTTCTCCAGACATGACGCTTGTAGTTCAGGCCAAAAAGTTCTATTTTGGTTTCATCAGACCAGAGAATTTTGATTCCTCTGGTCTGAGAATCCTTAAGGTGTTTTTTGGCAAACTCCAAGCGGGCTGCCATGTGCCTTTTAGTGAGGAGTGGCTTCCATCTGGCAACTCTACCATAAAGGCCTGATTGGTGGAGTGTGTTAGCAATGGTTGACCTACTGGATGGTTGTCGTATCTCAACAAGGGAACACTGGAGCTCTGCCTTAGTGACCATTGGGTTCTTGGTCACCTCTCTGACCAAGGCCCTTCTTCCCCGATTACTCAGTTTGGTCGGGCGGCCAGATCTAGGGAGGGTTCTGGTGGTTCCAAACTTCCTCCATTTCCGAATTTCAATGCTGCCGAAATTTTTTTGTATCCTTCCCCAGATTTGTGTCTTGACACAATCCGGTCTCGGAGGTCTAAAGACAATTCCTTTGACCTCATTGCTTGGTTTCTGCTTTGATATGCACTGTCAACTGTGAGACCTTTTATAGACAAGTGTGTGCCATTCCAAATTATGTTCAATCAACTGAATTTACCACAGGTGGGTCTCCAATCAAGTTGTAGAAGCATCTCAAGGATTATCAGTGTAAACTGGATGCACCTGAACTCGATTTTGAACGTCATAGCAAAGGGTGTGAATACTTATGTACCTATTATGTTTAAATGTTTACATTTTTAAAAGATTTACAAAAATGTCTGAAAACATGTTTTCACTTTGTCATTATGGGCTATTTCGTGTAGATTTTTTAAAAGAAAACTATACTCAAATCGGATTTCGAATATGTCTGTAACGTAACAAAATGTGGAAAAAGTGAAGGGGTGTGAATACTTTCTGATGGCACTGTACCTGCAGGGAAGCATGATGGTGGCAGCATTATGCATTAGGGCAGACACCTTTATCCAAAGTGACTTACAGTACCATGACAGTATACAGTCTGAGCAATTGTGGGTTAAGGGCCTTGCTCAAGGGCTCAATGGCAGCAACCCGGCAGTGGTAGGGCTTGAACCAGCAACCTTCTGATTACGCACAAAAATGACCCAAAGCATATCTCCTTTTGTTCCTTCGATTGATAAACAGGGTACAATGGAATGACAAAGTGTACAGAACAACAGTAGGCCTACAGTCAGTAAATGTATACCCACAAAGTTCATCTGTACCGTAGGAGTAGCTTATAAAACAGTTAATGAATGTACACACCAGATAGATGTACCAAAATAAAATGATTAGTGAGGTTATTTAATACACATACTTCCACCTGGGTGGAATTTAGAGCAGTCAACATACTTTCTGTAAATGGGGGAAACCAGAATATCCAGTGGAAATCCATGCAGACAAATGGGAAACTCAAATAGAGAGCAAATGGAGATATAGATCCAAGTTAGGGCTTCAGGATCCACGTTGCTGTGCATCACCTACTAAGTATTCTCTGTAGAATTTGTATACGCCCAGATTGAGATCAAATTTGACTATACCTTTCCTGAGTAAGGCTCAGGGCCTCTGCTTTTCCATTTAGTCTGTCATGATGGAGGTGTAATGTTTTGACCTAAGTTAAATTAGAATGGATTTGCAACACATTAGCACATTAAATCCTCAATATTGGAAACAGACTGGTGTTTTCATTCTGCAGTACAGAAGTAACAAACATTCCTGTTACAACTTCACTCCGGCTCTCCAAAATCACATGTGTTCTAGATTAAAGCTCTGTGTGTTCTCTTTAACTTCTCTAATATTTTTACTGATTTGTATTCTCACTCGATCTTTCTCATCCTTTATTACTTTTTCTCTCATTCAGTGCAGAAATGTAGGTGAGGTATATCATTAAAACAAGAGAATTATTTTTATTATTATTTCTTTTATTTTCATGTTTGTCCAAATATCTGTCTAAAATAAAAAATGAAATTTCTTCATTTGCATTTCAATTAAACATGCAGTATACATACAAGTGTTTATTTGTATGGACGCATGTGTGCACCACCCAGCAGTAAAATTTTGTCTCCTCTTAAGATTTTGTCTTTGCAAAATAAAAAAGCAAAAATTCCACCTTACCTCAGAAAAGCTCAGTTTGGAGATTACAATTAAACCGGCATGGTGGCTCGGTGGGTAGCACTGTCGCCTCACCGCAAGAAGGTCCTGGGTTCGATCCCCAGGCGGGGCAGTCTGGGTCCTTTCTGTGCGGAGTTTGCATGTTCTCCCCGTGTCTGCGTGGGTTTCCTCCTGGAGCTCCGGTTTCCTCCCACAGTCCAAAAACGTGCAGTCAGGTTAATTGGAGACACTAATTTGCCCTATAGATGAATGTGTGTGTGTGTGTGTGTCTGCCCTGCAATGGACTGGCACCCTGTCCAGAATGTTACTGTGTGCCTTGCGCCCATTGAAAAAATGGGATAGGCTCCAACACCCCCTGCACAACCCTAATTGGATAAGCGGACAAGCGAGTGAGTGAATTCAATAATTAGAAAGTGATTTTTTACATTTTAAATTAAGGAAATAAAATAGCAAAAAAAAATATTTTAATTAAATATTTGTCAAAAATGGCTCAGGCTTGTGTTGAAAATGAAAATGCAATTAATGTTATTTCCCTTCATTTTCCATTTTGCAGGATCTTAGTGCATAGATATATAAAGTAAGTTTGTATTTTTACTGTATTCCTTAAATAATAATTGTATTTTTGGATGGATTTACCTCTAAGACTAGGCTAATCCTGGGCGTTAGGTGACTCGGTTGCCAATGGCGACCAAAACGTCCATTAGTGATGTTTAGTGTCGCTTGAAACGAGTCGACTCTCTTTCATGCGTATGTAAACGCTGGAGGATGATTTGGAATGAGGAGCTTCTCTGTAAATAACTATAAATAAATAAATCAGCATATAAATTGACCCAGCATGTTGGATTTATTTTATGACCAAACTTGTTGTGGGCTTAATAATTCATTAAAAATATGGTATTTTTTATGTTTTACACACACATAAAACACAGTGGCTGTAAAACTACCTGAAAGACACAATTTCACTTGTAAAGAACATTATGATCTTACTTTATTAATTATTTATGTTTAAATATGAAGCATGAACCATGTGTGAAAGCAGCACTGGGTGAAACATGGGAATACACCCCGAATAGGGTGCTAACCCATCACAGGAAAAAAAAAACCACACTTGCACGTACTCATTCACACCAAGAGGCAGTCCACTTTCTGCATGTTTTTGGAAAGTAGTAGAAAACCAGAGCACCTGAAGAAAGCCCACCTGAACATGTAAAACTCCTTACAGACAGTAATTGAAAGCGAGGACTGAACCTAAGTTCTCAGGTCCTACGCTGGCTGTGCGCAACCTAAGTTATCAGTCAGAAGAAGAGTACAAAAAATTCCAAGGCATGACTTACCCGCAGTGAAGCATGGTGGTGGCAGCATTATGCATGAGGGCTGTTTTTTACATTTTAAGCATTTATCAGACACCTTTATCCAAAGCGACTTACAGTACTGTGACAGAATACAGTTTGAGCAATTGTGGGTTAAGGGCCTTGCTCAAGGGCCCAGCATCAGAAACCTGGCAAGGGTGGGGCTTGAACCAGCGACCTTCTGATTACTAGTTCCAGTTCTAACTATCAAGGGCGGCACGGTGGCTCAGTGAGTAGCACTGTCGCCTCACAGCATGAAGGTCCTGGTTTCAATTCCCAGGTGGGGCGGTCCGGGTCCTTTCTGTGTGGAGTTTGCATTATCTCCTCGTGTCTGCGTGGGTTTCCCCCGGGTGCTCCGTTTTCCTCCCACAGTCCAAAGACATGCAAGTGAGGTGAATTGGAGATACTAAATTGTCCATTACTGTGTTTGATATAACCTTGTGAACTGATGAACCTTGTGTAACGAGTAACTACTGTTCCTGTCATGAATGTAACCAAAGTGTAAAACATGACGTTAAAATCCTAATAAACAAACTAAATATCAGTATGGTTGTTTTGTCTGGTAAAGCTCATAAATGAAGAGTCATTTAGTTTAAAAAAAAGTTGGCTCGTATTTGGTAACCTTACTGACTAAATATAGTGGTAATGTAATACAGTACAGTAATACAGTCAGTAATTGTGCATAGTGGCACCGCAGCACCGGGGAAGAGGTTACACCAAGCGGAACAGGTTCTGCACAATGATCCCCCCCCCACAATGATCCCCCCCCCCCCCCCCCCCCCCAGCAGAGCAGCAGACGCCCGACACAAATCGCTCGCCAAAAAGCCATCTCCATACAAACGCGCCACTTTTGTGTCTCCCCTCTCGCTTTTGCGGTTTTAAACGCATTTGGCTCACAGATCTGGCGCAGAAAGTGTCTCGCGTGGCCGTTAAGCCGGAGATTCTCAGTCACATCATCAACTACAGAATATTTTAGCTGGAGTAATTATGGCGTGGGAGCTTTCAGGAGCACGCAGGACAGAAGTGGATCAAACGCACCGAGGCGTTAACACTCCTGTCATCTAAGCAACAGGTGCCAAGCATACCCATAGTATGTGAAGGGTGCAGAAGGGTATTCTTAATTCAGACGCAGTGGTAGCTCAGTTGTAAAGATACTGGACTAGTAGTTCCCACCAGTGGCATAACTACGGGGGGGGGGGGGGGGGGGGGCGCTCCACTACATGAACTCAACCACCCACCTCACTGCCCCCCCATTGGGTGCACGTATTATGCATGTATATTTAACACTGATAAATATGGAATTATATATATATATATATATATATATGACATTTTGATGAGATCTGACATTGTTGAGGGGGCCCACATTTTTTTTTTTGCACTGGGGCCCATGAGCTCCTAGTTACGCCACTGGTTCCCACCACTGCCAAATCTCCACTGTTGGGACCTTGAACAAGACCCATAGCCTTCAATTGCTTGAATTTTATATGGTCACAATTGTAAGATGCATTGGATAAAAAGGCATATGCTAAATGTCATAAATGTAAATGAGTATTTGTAAACATAATCCCCACCACTGTCAAGTTGCTACTATTGGGACCTTAAGCGAGACCCATAACCCTCAATATGCTAAATGCTGTAAATGTAACACAGTTTTTGTAAATGCACACCACTGGTGGGTCTGGTTAAGGTACTGGACTAGTAACTGGAAGGTGCCTGGTTCAAACCACACCATTGCAAATTGGCCCTGAATTGCAGATACAAATATTCCATGACTGTGTTTGACATTAAAACTTGTGAACTGATGAATCATGTGTAACGAATAACTACAGTTTCTGTCATGAATGTAACCAAAGTGTGTAAAACATGACGTTAAAATCCTTATAAATAAATAAATGAATAAAATACCTAAAAGTAAAAAGTGGTTCAATCGAGTGTTCCTAATAAAGTGACCAGTGAGCGTATATAACGTTTATATAACGTTAGGACACATTATATAGAGTATAATCATAATAGTGAAACATGGAATGATTTGTATTTACCCCCACACAAATAAATCTGAACCTGTCCTGTCCATTCACCATTTATTAGTTGCGCAATTTGGAGACGCACGCAAAACACGTGGATGCGGACGAAATATTAATCTTCCATTTAAGTGACACAAACAATCGCGAATCGTTTCGAAGCACTCGTGTGCGTTTTTGCGTTACCGATTCCCCCGAGTCTGTGTAATAATCCTCAGCCTGTAGTATAATCGTGCGCTTGTATAATACGGCGCAGTTGCGTTCTCCGTGCGTGCTGTCAGTCAGTGATTGCGTGCGCGCTTGTGTGTGAATCCGATTCCAAATCTAAAGGGAAAAACAGAACGGAGACCCCTGGCTCGCAGAAGCAGACACAGCTAGGATAGATATTTTTTTGGTTTGCCTTGTTTTTTGGGAGCTCGATGAGATAAAATTTGCGGGTTCGTGCCAGTCGGGCGCGCAGTCTGTCAGAACAATCAACTGTTGCTGCTTAAAAGGGGGTGTGGAGATTTGCGAGGCTTTCTCATGTGGCTTTGAATTTGGCACGGCGCGGCGCGGCAATGGGCGTGTGATTCACTAACATGGAAGAAAGACTGTTGCTAAAAAGGATGCGCTGGGTTTGAAATTGAAAAAGAGTCGCACACAATGACCGCTACGGGCTTTTTGCGCTGTTGGATACGCTGGTGAATCAGGACTATAGTACGAGATACGTGTTCGTGCAGGAGACCGGTTGGATTTTTTTGTGACCTTGTCTGAAACAAACAAACAAACAAAAAAGCTGCCCAGATGCTGATGATGGAGAACGGCGGGATGGAGGCGCATCAGGTTGAGCACGAGCGCGAAGCTGATTTTGCCCGGGCGCGCTCGTGCACCTGGCCCCCGCTGCCGCGCACGGACGAGTTCGAGGAGCGCCGGGTTGCGTCTGTGAAAACGGAACAGTTCGAGGTGCCGTCATGCCGTGCACCGGCAGCACCGGCAGACCTTAAGCACCCCACCGGAGCACCGGTGCCTCTCTCGGCCGCAGCGGCCGCACTGGACGCGGCTGGTCAGCTGCGCAAGTCCAAATCGTCGCGGCGGAACGCGTGGGGGAACCAGTCTTACGCCGACCTGATCACGCGTGCAATCGAGAGCACGCCCGAGAAGCGCCTCACGCTCTCCCAAATCTACGACTGGATGGTGCGCTTCGTGCCCTATTTCAAGGATAAAGGGGACAGCAATAGCTCGGCCGGCTGGAAGGTAAAGCTTGTGCAACCATCAGGGTTTTATTATGCATGACAGGATAATGTTAAATACACGTAGTAGTAACAATCCCATTGTGTCATCCATTGATCGAGTCCATAATTGACAATGATGCCTCGTATCATGACGCACAAGAGGGCTATGAATGGGGGGCACGCCGGTGGAGAGTTCACTCGGTTCATTGCACTAGACTCGAGTAGCGTGCGTTTGGTATTAAGGCTAAAAAAAAAAATCCAGTCCGCCCAGATTTTCGTGCATATGTGACGCATTTGTGCTCTTTCAATTATGAGTGAATTGAAGTCTGGCGTCTGAGCAGGTCACCCATAATCATAGTAAGGCAATTAACAAAATACAGGTATTCAGAATAGTTCCAAGACTTAGTTTTAAAAGAGGTATTCACATTTAAGTTTTCTTAAAAAAAGAAAATTAAAATATCCAAAACACTCCAAATTTAAATTTTATTTAATAAAATATTTAACACATGCATACACTTACCTAGTGCAAAGTTTTTCTCTGCCCCACAGTGCACATATTTCCAATCAAACTAGGCTATTTCTAAATGACCACTTTGAGTTGATTTTTAGACCTGAAACACCTGAACCACTTGTCTTACACGGTCTCATTAAGCAGGCAAAACTTCATCCACAAGGGGGTGCTATTGACACAAAATAGAAAATGCCATGCAAGTATTCAGGATTCTTATTCAGAATACAAAACTAATGCATTTGTATTCAGTCCAGGATGCACTCAAGAAAAAAAAAAAAAACAGTATTGAAATCTTTATATAGTGCCTTTCCCCCCCTCAAAATGCATACTTTAAAAATATGAATGCTCAGATTTTCTTTTGAAGAGTAGCTCTTTTCCCTACAGCACAGCTCACAGGGATGTCAGTTGCTCAGACTTCTGAATGGCAGCTGTGGATTGATTTCTCATAAACCTGGCTTGTACCTCACTGGATAAGTCACTTGCAGGCTGAAGTTTTTCAACAAGACCCTGTCGGCCCTGTAATAATGCAATTCGAGTGTTTTGAATACTTATTTAGAATACAAAAATGTATTATTTTTTAAAAATACAGTTATCAGAATAAAGTCTATTGAAGAATACTTTTTAGTACTTTATGCTTGAGAATACCTAAAATCTAATATGTGTCCCCTCCCCTTGATGACTAGGTTTATGTACTTCCAAGCACTCTTTTTTTGAGTGCATGGCTTTTACCATTACACCACATGCTCACTACATACAAGTCTACGTAGTTTAAGGAATAAAAGAACACATTATTCTAATGAAGTGACTTTTCTCTTCATAGAACTCCACAAGGAATGTCAGCTTTACAAATCTGATACAGAATTAGATTTTATTGGTCGATTTTTAGAAGCAGTGCACCTCATGGACTTATTGTTGACTTATTGTTAAGTCGCTCAGTCTTTTACATTTGGTGCACACACAAGTGTCCACAGAAGTGTGTATTCCAAATATAAAACATATTTTTACATTTCAAGTCACATTTTATTTTTAAAATACTTGTTAATATGTGCATAAGATTGCCAAGTCCACAGTTTTCCATTTAGAAAGGAAAGGTCTATTATTAAGAATACATTTGTTAGAATACTTTTTAAACACTTTGTGTAAAACACGAAAACTCCCAAAATCCCAAATATCAATGTAGTTTAATAAAAATCATCAGTGCGCACATTATTTTCTGATAGAATAGCTATTTTCCTTATAGCGCTCCACACAGGAATGCAAGGTGCTTGGTTTTGTACTGTTTTTTTTTTAAACAGACCTTTAAATCCTTTCCAAACAAAAGTTTATGGCCTTAACCATTGACATTTAAAAAAAAAATTCACAATGTACAAATGCTTCATTTACATAGTTTAAAAATCTTCTTATAGATACATAGTTACATGAAATAGCTTCAAGGCAAATGGTAAAGCAGTAAAGTAATTAAAAATATAAAACTGCTATATAAAAGTATTCATAAAGTATATATTTTAATGATTAGGTTTACTAACTAAAAAAAAGACATGAATCAGTTTTTAAAGTATTCTGCCCAACCCGGTCCAGAAGACTCAAGTTATTCCATCCACATGGCGTCTGGTTTGGGTAAAAACACACACTCAAAACATGAACGCATCCATCCATTGTACTCTCAGAGACAGACAGAGACAAGGACACAGACAAAAAAGAAAAAGAAACAAAAGACACAGAGAGAGAAAGAAAGTGAGAGAGCCGAATGATATTAGATTGTATCCAGCAGTAATATAATGCGCCAGCTTCAACCCCAAAAGTAAACCGCAATACTTGGCAACAGATAAATGCAAATGATGTCAGATTGGGACCGTTAACCCATGTGTGGCCTGTGGCATACTTTTCATAAGAATCTCATTAGTTTTCTTTTTTACTCTGTGGTTGATTGAGTGCACATGTTTCATAATGTTGTACATAAGGGATCTCTTTCATTTGATCTGTTTTAGTCTTTTGGAAGGTTTTATTGCTTCTCTTTCACACCTGATATTTACAATCGAACACTGACAGTGCCATGTTTCATGAACTGTAGGGGACAGCAGGGTTGCTTGGCATGGATTTCATATATGACGTATTTGACAGACATACAAGGCAACAATCTATACAGAAATTTCTTAGAATTAGTTTATTTAAAACTGATGAATTCATAATTCAGGATCAATTTTATAAATGGATTGATGGATGCAACAGATGAGTGTTGAGAGAACCAAGCAACAGATGGACTACAGTCAGTAATTGCATGCCCACACCATCTACATCTAATTGGTAGGTGTAGCTCATAAAATGGCAAATGAATGTATGTTAAAGTCAGGCAATCCCAAAAGTGCTCATTGAGTGTGTATAAAACCCTGTGTGTTAAAAGAAAGTCACACTAATAATAATAATAAAAAAATTATGTGTTTCTTACCTTAACAAATTAGAACTTTCAATTCATTGTACAAATTTAATACAGTTAAAAGAGAAAAACATTTTAGTTTTACGTTTATATCAGTTGAATCATTTGGCGAGCTGTTTTTATTAAGGCCTAACAGTGAATAAGACCACACTTAAACCCAACATATATTTGCCTGGTTTGTAAACATGAATCCTTGGGTGTATTCAAAATTATTTACACATGTGGACACTTGGACTGGGTGGATTTTTACAGGGTGATTCACTCGAGTCTGGTCGTTTACGAGACTGTAGTTAAAAATGGAATGTTGTTGGTACCTGAAAAGGGTAAGTAATAGCCATTTTATTGTAGCCTATAATATCTGAGAGCACGTAAAAAGCTATTAAAATATTATTGCTTACAAACTGCTGGACTCTTTCCTAGCAGTGGATGAACACTGAGATGAATCCCACAAATTGTTTGCATATGATGTTTGAGAAGGTGTGTTTTGAATGCATCAGTGATTTCGAGGCTTTGACTTTGAATCATATGTATTCAGTCCAAGTCACTATTTTCAAATGCAATATTCAGTTACATTTAATTAGTCATTCATTCATTTCTTTTTCACTAAATGCTCCATCTACACCATAAAAAAGCATGCCAATCTATTAACAAATCACACACACTCATATCAATGCCAATTTGAGTAGCCAGTTCACATTTTTCATATTTCAGTGAATATTAAGTATTATTTCACCCTTTTCAATGTACGCTTTCCCATTACAGAAAGGCTGTGGTTCCTTTATACTGGTCCACTCCACATAAAAAATCTAGTTTGTTTAATTGACCACTGGTTTTTTGGGGGGGTCTTGTGAATGATCATTAGGATACTTTTCTCTTGCAGACCATTAAGACCTTATCTACAAAGCTCAACGATCGTTAGTCCTTTGCTCTGGAGAAAAATCTTACACTATTGTTAAAACAGTGTACTCAGTATTCAGCCATCAAGTCAAACATTTACATACACTTGATAATGACATGCATGTCTAAAACATGAATTAATTTAAATTATTTTGCAAATACATTGTGTTTAATTTATTTATCTTAAAATGTCAGAATCTCATTGGTTAAAAATATACATTTAACATTTATAATGTTGTAGCCAGCGCTCCTAATTTCTTTGTTAGTACTTTTCTGACTACAGTTGGTGACTTTTCCTGCTTAGATAAATAGGGCTAGTTTGACTTTACAATTCATTTGAAAAATCCTAAAAGCTTTGTTTAGGCCTCAGAAAACAAATCAAGGAATCTGGAGGTATTTTAAGCAACATCAGGTCCCAGATCATCTGTACCAACAGGCATCAATAAGTGCAAAGTACAACCCCAAATCAGGAAAAGTTGGGACAGCAGGAAGAATGGGACAGAATAAAAGCTGAAACGCTAAATCACTTGGTATCCTCGGTGCCAAAACATCTTTTAAGTGTGGTGAAAAGGAACGGCAACATTACAAGGTGGTAAATGCTTTACTGTCCCAACATATTTTTGGAATGTATATTAACAAATGAAATAAAGTTGAGCAGACAAAACATGAAATATCCTGGGTCCAAACGGTCTGCAATCAAATAAAAGTCAAGTAAATGTAAGAATTTGTTTTTTATTATTTGGATTTCCCATACTGTCCCAACTTTTTCTGATAAGGGGCTGTACATGTTCATGCACTTTGCCAACCCAAACTGCCACATATTAATGAGAGGAAATTCAGATATCATCTGAAGGATGACCAGATATAACCTAAAGCAAAAGAAAAAGGAATTAGTCGCTGCTGGAACACAGGTGTCACTGCCCACAGTTAAGCCAGCAATAAAACCTCCCTGCTTTTGATTAGCCCTCTTGTTGTTGATCACATGAACAGAAAAGACTTTTAAAGGAATGTTTGGTGGTTAAATGAAAGATTGCAATTTTTGTTATAAGTGACTGTATCTGAGGTGAAAGCTGAAGCTTTCAAACCCAACAGTATTGTACTTACTGTAAGCACAATGATGGTAGTATCATACTGCCAGTGGAACTGTTAAAAAAGGCCACATTAAAATTCTACGTGTTCTGGATGCAATCAGATGTTCCAACAGTATAAATATAAAAAGTTTTGTCACAACTAAATTACACCTGATTTAAGTTTTTGAAATGGTGATCTCAAAGTCCTGTCCTCAATCTTGTCAAAAATATGTAGACTGAAGTATATGTTCCAGTCATACATATTGTCATGACAAACAGCTCTCTTACGACTGTATGTAAACATCAGTACTATTATGAACACATACAATGGAATCACTCTAGTCTGACGTCATATGTTATTGTTTACAACTGTGAGGTGATTGTCTGAATTGAATCTTGCTAAATTGAATATTTTCTGATGTAAGACCCTCAGACTTAAAACTGCACTAATCCTAAAACCTTGGTGGCAAAACTGGATTTAAATCTGCCCTAATACCACAGGATGCATTTGTCCTGCCCGGAGATCCACAACTGTGTGTTTTTCCTAAGCTTCTATTGGTCTGTGTAGCAGGGTGTGGGCTTTGATTGGTTGGTGGACTGTAGCAGGAGTAAAAAACAACTCGTTTCAATCAAAACAAAGTTGTGGTAAACAGGATGACATGTCTGAACAGTTGGCATCAGCTTTTAATAATTCTTTAAATCTGACATGCAAGCAAACAACAAAAATGCAAGCAGGCTTGATTTTTAATTTCACATAGTACATTATGTGGTCAAAAGTATGTAGACATCTGACCAAGGGCATGAATACAGTGTTGGTACCACACCCGAAAAACCTTTTTACAACATTTGGAATGTGTGTTTTGAATTCAGGTCAGTTCAATTTAAAGGTGTTCAGTGGGGTTGAGGTCAGGCCGACTTTACTTCCCCCAGAGGGGTACAGGCACGCTAAAACAGAACTGTCCCCACATTGTTGCTACAAAGATAGAAGTATATTATTTAAAGGATTGATTTCATACACCTCTTTGCAATGAATGTGGCTGAAACACCTGTCCTTAATACATAATGGGTGTCTACATACTTTTGGTCATATAGTGTAGTGTACATATCATGTCTGTCATGTCACAGAAAATGCCAGAAACAATGGGATCAGAGAGAAGCAGATACAATAGAAGAGCGACACTGTCAGAAACAAAAAGACTGCAATTAAAAGCCATCTTCTGTAATGTGAAAGCTGGTGGCTTGAAGTCTGCCTGCGGGCACCGTGTCTAGCGCCCACCGTGGCTCTAGCCTGTCAGGCACATGGTGTAGAGTCAGCCAACCACTATTAATGCAAAATTAATCTGTTTTCCAGGAAGCTTTCCAGGACTCTTGGCTCAGTTTGTTGAAAGGGCAGGTTCTGTGTATATGCGTGCTTGTGTGGATTATCAGTGTCGGAAATTAAGGGTTATTACCATTAGGGATTCTTTACTGGAGTGTTTGGATCCTGGAGTAACAAGGATAAAATAACTGTAGGCTTTTTAAAGGATCTGGCACAGCATAGATTAGCTCGTGGACCATGTATAAATAGCTTGGGTGGTGCAGTGGTGTATTAAGCTAGCCCACCACCGCTGAGACTTGGGTTCAAATTTTATTGGCATTGTTGGTTTGCTAAGTGTCTACACAGAGACGATTGGCTATGTCTTGAAAGCCCTGCAATGGAAGGCGCCCTGCCTTTAGCCCAGTGTTTTCCAGCCCTGATGCGACCCTGATATACACATTATTGTCCAAATTATGAGTGACTTGCATATCTGTGAGGCAGTGATAGCTTAGTGGTTAAGGTACTGGACTAGTAAACAGAAGGTTGCCGGTTCAAGCCCCGCCACCACCAAGTTGCCACTGTTGGGTCCCTGAGCAAGGGACCCTCAATTGCTCATCGTGTTCAACTCATTGTGTGTAAGTCGCTTTCGATAAAAGCGTCTGCTAAATGCTGAAAATGTAAAGGTACGATTGGTGCTGAGACATAATTGAGATTGAGATTCCCATTTTTCCTGGGAATTCCATGGTTATTTCCACAAGACCACACCTGGATTCATTCTGCAAGCACTACAACAGCATTGCTTTATAGAAAAGAAACAAATAATGGGTGTTTGACCGGCCTGCCTGCAGTCCAGTTCCATCTACCTTTGAAAATAAACCGCAAGCCGTAGCCTATTGGTTAAGGTCTTGGACTACTAATCAAAAGGTTGCGGGTTCAAGCTTCACCACTGCTAGGTTGCGACTGTTGGGCCCTTGAGCAAGGCCTTTAACCCTCAATTGCTCAGATTTTATACTGTAACTATAATGTAAGTCGCTTTGGATAAAGGCATCTGCTAAATGCAGAAAATGTAAATGTATGGCGCATCAGGGAGTGGGGAATTGTATCAAACAAGAATGAATTTGCCCAAACAAATAGGGCTAGTTTGACTGCACTTATTAAAATACATCAAACAGTGGTCTTCTGCCTACCAAGTATGAATAGACATTTTTTTGAAAGGGTTAGATGTAATTCAAGACATACATAAAAAGTCTTGAATTACAAGCTGTTAGAAAATGATGCTGCCCACAGTCAAGCGAGCTTTACATCGTAATTGGTTAAGTGGCTGTGTTGCTTCAAAAGATGTCACTTCAAGCGCAATTGGAGTTTGGTGCTCATCAAATGGACAATCAAATGATCAACTGGCCTATGATTATCTAAGCTTACTTGATTGTGGACAGTGACATTCATCTTTAAGCAGGTTTTAATTACTGACATTTAATGATAATAGATAGTAATCATTGTTTAAAAAGGAAGGATAGGGATATTCCGTTATTCTCCTCCTCAGAGAGAACAACAGTCTGGACCCTACCAGTGCATGCCAGTGCATGTTGAGAGACCTAAAAAGTCCACCCAAAGCTGCCATGGCTTTAGAGAACACCATTGGCATTGTCTTAACAAAGACAGAGCAGAAGGACAGAGAGCTCAGTTGGCAGCTGGCTTGGCACCGCTTCATGAAAAGCCACTCAGGACGGGCTTTCTCTGGTTAGAGTGTGAAGCTGCTCTGGGCTTCCCTAAAGCCATCATTTGGATGTCTGGGGTCTTTAGAAGTAGAACAATGGATGCTAAGGGTACATTATTGTACAGCTACAATCAGGGATGAACTGGCCATTGGAAGCACTGGGACGATTCCCTGTGGGGCAGTGGATGTGTGGACTGGAGCCAGAGAGAGAAAAGGGGGTGGGGGTGAGGAGTCATTAAAAGGAACAGTTAAGGGAACAGCCAATCCATAAAAAACGAAGAAGAAGATGCAGAGTTATTTGTAAAAAATTATGTTATGCAACCAAGCTATGCAATATGGCTAAAAGTATGTGGACACCCCTTTAAATTATTAAGTTTAGAGTTTAAACCATATTAATTGCTTTGTTGGTAAAAGATTTATAAATTATTTATATAAAATGAATTATATGTTGGGCGGCTCATGGGTAGCAGTGTCACCTCACAGCAAGAAGGTCCTGGGTTTGATTCTCCCCATGTCCATGTGGGTTTCCACTGGGTGCTCTGGTTTTACACAAATTCCTTAAGACATATTTCAAAATGTTGTGGAATGCTTTCCCTAAAGATCAGATGCTGTTATAGCTGCAAAGTCAGGCCAAGTCCATATTAATGACAGTGTTTTTTGGAATACAATGTCTAACAGGTCAAGTCAGATGGTTACATAGTGGTTACTTTGGTTATGCATTAATGCCTCCATCATTGTCTGTTTTGCCACCACTTTATCCTGATCAGGGTCCAGGTGGGTCCAGGAAACACCCCGGGTTGCCAGTTTATCACAATGCACACACTCACAGTTTTTAGTAGCTCCAATTGGCCTGACTGCATGTTTTGGACTTACGTGCTAGAGAATCAAACGAACAACCCACTGCTCCACAGTGCCGCATATGCTGCAATCAGGTTTCTTTTAATTTCCATACCCCTTTGTCTATGTACACATGTACAGTACAAATAATGTGTGGTGCCCCTGGAGCAGACAGGATGCATGCCAGAGCTGGGATTCGAACCCTCAACCTTTCGATTGATAGGCCAAAGCTCTACCCACCAGGCTACTACAGTTCCGCATATTGGCATTAATTAAAATAGATCACACACACTTGCACTCAAGGCAATTTATGTTCACTGGGAGAACATGCAAACTTCCTAAAGAAAGGACCTGGACCACTCCAGCTTTAAATCAGACCTTGAGCCACTGAGCTGCCCTAAAGGAAATATTAGAGCTGCCTTGTTGTGAACAATACACATTTGCTATCCTCTTACAACGATTGTTTTCATTGGCTGTGGTACAAAAGTACAAGGTGAAAAGGAAATTCCACAGTGAGGGAACATCAGAGCCTGGAGCTGTTTCTTCCAGACGGTGGATTTTTGGACTCGAGCCCTGACGGTTGGTCCCACTGTAGGCCTAAGGGCTGCAGGTGTGCATGAGCTCCCCACATGCTTCCATTAAATCTGTGGAAAGAGCCAAAGTCTGTGCATTCTATCCCCTGTGAATTTGGGAGGTTCGGAACTCATGAATTTGCTCGATTCGCCAGCACGTCACCAAGTTCTGCTTCAAGCTGAGGAATCACAGAATCTTGGAATTCTACCAAGCGAAGTTGCTGCAGGGATTTCTTTTTGGTATTTAGACCCATGCAGAGCATGTATTGTGTGTGCGCATGTGTGTGTATGTGTGTAGGCTGAGTCTGATGGGACTGCATGTTTAGGGGATGCGAGTCTAGTTAATAATTGAGTCAAGGCTCATTATCACGGCAGTGCAGATCTCATTCTGATTCCACCTTAATTACAGCCGCGATGCTCCGACTGCACACGCTCCCCAACACACACCCTCCAACGCACCCTCTTTAACACACACTTTCATACACACACTCTTCATGCACTACCCAACACACACTGTAACACACTCGAACCCACAACGATTTTCAAATCACACTTTTCAACACACACAGCCTTCAACATGCACCCCCCAACACCCTTTCTGACTCTCTTCAACTTAACACACACTTTTCAACACACTCTTAACATTCTTTCATACAAATACGCTCCGACACACACTTTCCAACCTTCTGCAAACACTGACCCATAAACTTTTGCTCTGTCCATGTTAATAAACACAGTGTTTGAATTTCTTATGCTGTTTTTTTTACCCTATTGTATTATGCTTCCTCTCTACTGATGCTGGTCTCCACCCTGGTTGAGGAGAGCCATGACTAACACATGCCCCCTCCGACACGTGTGCAGTAACCCACTGCATCTTTTCACCTGCACGAGGCGAGTTCATATGCGAATCAGATTTGTGTACGGAGAGACACACCCTGATCACATGATCCCTCGTCTCTGTGCAGGCACCATTAATCAGCCAGCAGAGGTCGTAATTGCATTATTCAGTCATAATTGCAGTTATGAAGTCCCGTCTGACACCCCCTTAAACAACAGCTAATGATTGTTGGTGTAGGTGCCCAGCCTGCTGAAATGCAGAGCTGAGTTTCAAACCGACAAGTTTGAAATGTCAGCTCTGGTGTGCTAGCATGTTTTACCACTGCGCCACCCAAGGTTTTCTCAGCTGTAGGGGTTCTTTGGGGTCCTTTTTGATTAATAAATGGGGTACAGGTGGGTGACAACATGTATAAAGAAACAGAGGGGTACAGTTTGTAATTGTATACCTGCATAATTTATCTATATAGAAGGTGTAGTTTATTTAATAATTTAATCAATAAATTAACTTTCCAGATAGGTGTACCTAATAAAGTGCTCAGTGAGTGTATAAAGCTGGTAGATTGCATGCTGTCCTAAGAACCCTGGGACTGGTCCAGCCTCCAGTCACAAGGTGGGTGAAACGGCTAGTCTTTATTGCCCTTAGATGTGACTAAGTGACTAACTGTAATGCGAAAGATTTGTGTCTAGTATTTTCAAGCAGCACTGGACCCACCGTGACTTCGACCACAATGAACAGGCTAGTAAAAAAAGTGAATGAATTTACAGATCACACGTGTGTGGCATACGAAGCAGAGGAGGTTGATTATGAAGCAGACGGCGCATACACGATGCATAAGATAGTAGCCGAGTGTGGCGGGTATGCATGTCATTTTGATGAAAATGGGTCATGATGCAGGCCACGCTGTGTTTAGTATGCTGTCCATGTGTCTCCCGACTTCCACAGACCACAAATAGCCTCGGATGAACCCTAACACTCACTGTCTCTCTCCGTCTCTCAGTGTGCGATTCAACATTTTATCGTCCGAAGACGTCCATTCCAATCAGAGTGTTTGCACGATAGCTTTGAAGTAAGACGCCGCAGTTCTTTCTTTCCTCCTCTCGGTTTTAATTGGCCCGTGTCACTGTGCCGTTATTGATTCGTTGCTTTCCTATAAATTTCCAAAATTCGACTACATCAGATCTCTGGTTTCATTACAAAGCTTTATTCTCTTTGATGATTTGCCACTAGATTAGTTTGTTCTTGTAGGAGCATTAATGCGCACGCTAAATCCAGCCCGTGAACACACTCAGAGCGGATGATGGACCAGAAGACATTTCATTTATCCTGGTCAGGGTAGATCTGTCACCTAGACCTGAATTGCTGAGCATGAGGTGGGAATACACCAAGGACAAGATGCCAGTCCATCACAGGGCCACACATTTACTTACACGATCACATTCACTACAGGCCACTTCACTCAAGAGGGCAAAGTATTTGGGGTTGGGGGAGTAAATCCACCACTAACAAACCCCATCCTGTACCACGCACCAGATTTGTTCATATAGGCAGGCGAACATTGTGCTTCACATGTAGTCTCAATATTCCTCTACTGCACATGATCTATCTGCATTACTCTTCTGACTATGCACAGGCTTCTTTGAGTGATTGTCCATTTCTGTAAAAAAACATTGCCACAGAATCTTCATTTAAACTTTTTGCAATACTCCCTCAAAATCTGAATTGTTCCTCATATGAGCCTGCTTTATTTATAACAGTGTGAACATCACATGAAATCTAACATTTTCAATTCCAGTCTTGGCCACTCGGCATTGAGATTCATCGCTGGATTCCAATTTTGTGATCAAATCTGATTTTGTTTGTAGGCTGTTCATATTAGCATTTAAATGTGCTCCATATCTGACATCAGGCTGAACAAATTGCACCCCTGAACTGACTGGTATGTGCAGAGCGGCGCTTCATCTGAGATTCATTAAGACATGATATAGACTTAAGCTTTAGGCGCAAAATTCTCTGTTTTAATACTTTTCAATTTGATCATGCCTATGGCAAAAAAAAAAAAAAAAGAAATTTTAAGTGTTGATGATCATGTGATGCTCTTTTATTGACCCTCGTAAGTCTATCAAAGTGTGTTTCCTAAACCTGCTGGTTGGGTGACTCTTATAAGGTAACAGGTTTAAATAAATTTAGGCCAATACGTGTTTTTGATTATTGTACATGTCCTTATTATTTGTGTGAATATTTCACTTTTTAATCAATAAATCAAACTATTGTTGTTAATATTTAATTAATTTTTCTTATACTTTTTATTATAAACCAGAAAACAGCAGCATTCCACAACAGTCTCATTATATTGAGAAAAAAAATGACCTGTACTTTTTAAATGACATTATTGAATAGCAAAAGGATAACGTTAGTGAATAACCCTATGGGGATTTCTTTCCATCCAAAATCATGACAAAGGTTGGACACTGATGCCAGGCAGTAAGGCCTCGTTCAAAGTCAGCTAGTTTTCTGATTCCACCCAAAGGTGGGTAAAAGATAAGTAAAACCACCTCTTTATGGACTTGTGCACTATTGCATTAACATATCGAAACAGGAAACGTCTTCCCCCTAAAGTGCTGTCACAGTTTTCTCTTTTTAAATAAAATAATGGGACCGAGTAGTCAAATGGTAATCAAATAAAATCAAATTGCCGGATGGTGAAACTCATGCAGTCTAGTGGTAGTGTGTTTTACACCAAGGTTTATAAGTATCCAGTCCAAGAGGCCAGCTGCTTATAGGATTCGACTGCTGTTAAAGACACTGTTTTAGCTTTTGAAGTGCTAAACAATAAGCTGTTAAACTAAAAGCTATAACTGGAGCTCCGTTGGACAGTGGGTTTTCAGAAAGGCCCTGCTTTACACCACTTTAGCTAATGTTTGGCATTGTGTATGGTGAGCGTAGGCCTGAGAGCAGCTGCTGGGCCACTTAACCAAAATTCCTGTTGTGTGCTATATGCATCGTCATATTATTTGACTATGACTGAGCTGTTGTTTTTTATTAGTAAAGCTTAAGCAAGGTAGAGCTTTGATGAAATGACTTGTTAGAAGGGTCGCTGTCTATGCCAGTGCCACATTGGAAGTCACTAAGTTGTGACACATTCTACTGTCAGTGATTGTCTAACATGATTACATGGCTGTATGCTTGAATGTACGTATACACTGTAAGCAATGGTTATATCCAAAATACAGTGGAGACTCGATTTAATGGACTAAAAAGGGGGGAGCACTGGTCGGTAAAATGCGATTGTCCAAACAGCGAAGTTTAGCACTTAGGTCCACATAAGTGCTAAACCTGCACATATGATAAACAGTACAGTGAACAATGTAAATAGATATGTAAATATGTAATGTAAAACCTGTAAATTAATAATAAAATTGGTGTACTGTACTACTAGGGAGAAATTAATTCACCTTGCGTGGTGGAGATGTTTCTTTTTTGCCGTGATCTTATAGTGGGGACTTAAAGTTTCTATTATTCTGAGTCTGAAGCACTGCTGGTGGCTACTGGAGCAGTGCTGGTGCATAACTAAACTCTAGGACTTGCAAAAATGTAACACAAAACACTGAAAAAAGCAAGAACAAAGTGAGCCTCCCAAAAAAATAAAGCTTGTCACTCATGTAAACTGAGAGACGTGCGCCGACTAGTGGACAATTACTGACCTACTGGTCTTGGTCTGATTCTTGTGGGAATTGTAAACAATCGGACCGGGCATTCGGTTTTCCAGATTTTGTCCATTATATCCAAGATTCGTTACCAATTAAAAGGGGTGGTGTGGGAGGAAATGCTGATGGTTGGTTTGACAGAGGATGATGTTCAGGGCCAGAATAGATGGAGACGAATGATCTTGCCTGGCAACCCCTAATGGGAGCACCCAAAAGAAGAAGAAGGAGTAATCTTCTTACAAAATACTTTGTTTCAAAAGCAGACTCCACTACCTCACTTTTGGAAGATGGAATTAAACTAAGCTTTGTACTTGTAGGTCCCAACTTGAAAGAAGTTGAACTCAGTGGGGGAGAGGGGTTTGTTAGGGTTTGAGCGAGTAAGTTAGTAAGTTTGTAATTTGTCTTGTTTTAATGAACTTCTCTCTAAGTTTTGCTCAGACTTCTCATTTCTCTGAACTTCACCCCCTTGCTTACCCAAATGAACCCCCCCCCCTCTTTTCCCAACACTGAAACCCATACGCACTAAACACACATTCCGGCATCCTCATTACCAATTCATGAGCAGCGTCTCATTAGACGCTAAGTTTTAGCATGAGCCTCTGAAGTGGATGGCTGGAGCAGTTCTTAATATTTTATATGTCTCCCATCATGGAGCTACAAAGTCACCCAGGCTTTTTCTTTTCTCCTCCTTTTCTTCTTTTCATTTTCTTCTGCTTTCTTTACATTTATTTCCATTTTAGCTCTCTCTGTGTTCTCGCAGGCTTGCTGGAAGTCTGTTCTGTCTGCTGTGCTAACCTTAACTCAAACTGACTTAATTGGGCTGCCTTTGTTTCAGAAATTGCAGCTTTACCTTTTTCCTTTACTGTAAATAGGGGAGTGGAGACAGAAGAGAATTGGATGACGTTTAAGTGCAGGAAATAAATAGGTGAAATGAAGTAAAGATACAAATAAAACAACTAATGCATTTCCATGCTAAGAATAATCAGGTCAGGGAGCCGATTTGCCCTATCTAGGGATTCCAAAAAGTAAACATTAATTTTATTTTTGATGTTTTTGTGGTTTAAGATTAGAATAATTCATTTAAATCTTTGCACCACTCAGAGTGCAGTTGTGTTATAATTTAGTATTATAAAAAAATAGTAGCATAAGAAAATAAATGCATGTTTGCGATTTTTAAATGTACATCTTATGCTTCCTTTTGTGTAGGATTTGTGGGGTGTAGGAACAAAGGTTCAGTGCAGTCGGGGTCCACAGCAGTAGAAGACTTATTGGCTACACTAAATTGAGAGGAAAAGGGAGAAAATGCATAAAAATAGTAAAAAAAAAATGTGCAAATGGACATGAACCATAAGCTGCACTTGAAACCGCTGTACTTAAATATCTCATTATATCTGAGGATTGTTTAAATCAACAGACATTATAGAAACAGGGGCAATACAAGCAAAGATTACTAACAAGATCCATGAAACAGAACTACCCTAAACGAACCCTGAATCTCACTACTCTGCAGGGATGTGTGTGTGCATCTGTGGTTTTGGAAGGGGTGGGGGTGGAGTGTGTATGTCTGGACTGTAAGAGATGGGCAGAGCTCTGAAATAAACCCACGCCTGAAGTCAATAAAGCCAGTGTCTGAGTATATTTGAATATATGAGTGCGTGAGAGTTCGAATGTGAGTTTGAACAAGAGCAGATGAGCAACACTGACTCCGCTACTCTTCCCCTCGATGCCACATTCCCTCAGAATGAGAACCAGACTCACTGGGGAGCCGGGCGCATCCTCTAAGAGACCACAATGATTTCTGTGTATGTATAGACTGCAAAATGTATGTGTTTGTGACAGGGAGGAAATTATTTAGGCGCACCACTGTCTCATTGTTACCCCTCAAGCACCCCTCTTATGACCAAAAGTATGCAAACACCTGACCATAAACTTATTGGACATCCAGTTCCAAAACCACGAGCATTGAATAATAAAGGGTTTGCACTATTATAGCCTTTAGAAATGATTTTAGAGTTTGTCTGTGGAAATTTGAGCCCATTAGGTTAGAAAAGATTTTTTGTAATAAGTCACTGTTTAAACTTTAGAGCTCCCACCTCTCTCTGCCAGTCCAGTGGTAGTGTGCTTTACACCAAGGTTTATAAACTCTAGTCCTGGAGGCTTGTAGGATTTAACTGCTTAAAATGACACTGATGTAGCTTATGAATGTTATGATTAACAATATGCTGATGAGCTAAAAGCTGTAATTGGAGCTACACTGGACGAGGAACTTGCATGTCTTTGGACTGTGGGAGGAAACCGGAGCTCCCAGGGGAAACCCATGCAGACACCGGGAGAACATGCAGTGCTACCCACTGAGCCACCATACTGCCCTATATATATATACGTATATATACACACACCAATCTGGCATAACATTATGACCATCTTCCTACTATTGTGCTGGTCCCCCTTTTGCTGCCAAAACAGCCCTGCAACTGCGATGCACTGTGTATTCTGACACCTTTCTATCAGAACCAGCATTAACTTCTTCAGCAATTGGAGCTACAGTAGCTCGTCTGTTGGATCGGACCCCACGGGCCAGCCTTCACTCCCCGCGTGCATCAATGAGCCTTGGCCCATGACGCTGTCGCCGGTTTACCACTGTTCCTTCCTTGTACCACTTTTGATAGATACTGACCACTGCAGACCATGAACACCCTAAAAGAGCTGCAGTTTTGGAGATGCTCTGACCCAGTCGTCTTCTAGCCATCACAGTTTGACCCTATTTGACCCTAACACTAACAGGTGCCGTGATGAAGAGATAATCAGTGTTATTCACTTCACCTGTCGGTGGTCATAATGTTATGCCTGGTCGGTGTATATAGCTGTCCCAGTTTTTAATTGGAATGTGTTGCAATAGATATATTACACAAATGTGTATATAGTATGTATGTACACATGTGCACTGTTTTCAGTTGAATACAGGAATAAAGTAATTGCAAATCATTGCTGTCTGGGTTTATTTGATTATTTGTCCTACTGTCCCAACTCTTTTGGAATTGGGTTTGTATTAGAAATCAGGAATTAGAGTTCAGGAACACTTCTGTGAGGTTAAGTCATGGTTACACAGTTGTTTGGATTTCTAGAAAACTGTTGCGATGGACACGGTTCAGGTCAGTGTCATTTCAGGGACCATCAGGTTTCCAATAATGCTCAGTGTGACCCATTATCAGTGGAGGCAGCCATCTTGTTCAGTCTCCCAGCGTAATTAGGTGGCACGCATCTCCCCGTGGGAACAGCTGTCAAAAACGGAGCTCTGAAAAGCCCCCTTGTTCGTTTTCGGCGTGGCCTCGGTTCTGACTAGTCTCCCCCATTCTTCTTCCACTCTATCAGTTTCCACAGCGTGCTCCTGCTTTTCGGCTCGTCTGTCACACCTCCCCCAACCCTTCAGCGTTCGCCACCTTCTTTCTAAACTCTTTTCCCTTCAACATCTCTCACGCTTAACCCCCTCTTACACCCCCTCCCTCCCCGAACGTACCCACATGCACACGCTCCTGCTCCTCCATTCTCCTCTCCATCTTCTTTCTCTCACTTCTTTTCTGAACGTACTACGGTCAGGTCTCGTGGGGAAAGGCGGTTGGCAGGAAGCAGGCTTGCTGCCATAGCAACAGGAACCCTCCCTCTCCCACAGGTCTCCTTAGCAACTGGTAGCTTGGCATTGTTGTAATGAGCCGGCCCTGTGTGCCAGTCTAACGGAGCGTGAGCGTTAGTGCGTGTGTGCATGTGTGTGCCAGAGCGAATCTTTGTGTGCTATACGTGATTATAAAGAACAGCACGGGCACCGAAGGCGCTCTCTTTACTGTACGCTCGAGTACGCAGGCCGGCATCCGAAGAAAATCCGATCGAATGTGTGTTTTGTGAGTGTAGACAATAAGCTTTTGTCCTTTCACGTGAACTTGGATTTAATCTTGAGGTATAAAAAGCATTAATCTAGCTGCCTTTTAATTAAGAATCATGCGAGTGTGCGTCCTCGTCTGTTTGCTCTTGATTAAAGTGATCAACTCTCTCCACGCCCTCGAACTGAAAGAATCGAAGCGTGACTTAATTAATAATTTACTAATTAATTGTGCATGCTCTGTCTAGGACAGAGGATGACTTTGTGCAAATCTGATGGATAATGTCAGTGTTTTTTTTAACTTTCTGGAAGAACTCGGCAACAAAACGGCATCATGGAGTCTTTCTTTGAAGCATGGCTAAATCACATACGCTATATCGCCCAAAAAAGGTTGACACCCCTCCTAATTACTGATTTTAGGTGTTTCAGACAGAGCCGTTGATAACAGGTGTATAAAGTCAACTATAAATGACTCTCAATGCCCCTGTGCACACACAGCAAAGTCTATAAAGACATGGTTTGACCAGTTTGATGTGGAGGAACTCTAGTGACCTGCAAACAGCCCTAACATTTGCGAGCCAGGCTTTTTTTTCGGCCAACATTACTGCCTGAACTGACAAGTGCTTGTTAGAGTAAGAGTTAATGGGCACAAATCCCACAGTAACACTTCAAAATCATGTCAAAATCATTCCTAAAAGTTTATTTTAATGATTTTGGAAAGGGATGCCCAACTATGGAACTAAGGTCTAAGTGTCCACATACTTTTGGCCATATAGTGTTGTAATATGATTCCTTTTTGATAAATGATGAAATATTAGCACTCTGCCTTCCTGACATTTTATTGACTTATAGCTCATTATGTAATTTAGAAAAGTGGCCTGACCTAGGCAATGTGGCTGTAGTTTCATATTTTCTCCACTTCTATATGACCTAACTAACCCTTTTTAAATGTTCAGTTGTTTCAGGACGCCTTCTCTCCTTCTCCAGTGCTTTCTTATGATTAGATTCTTGATTAGTTTTTAATGCCCCTTTGACTTAATTTTGTTCTGTCAACAGTGACGACCATACTAATAGACCTCACAAAGAAAAGAGTGTCCACATGATGATAAAAAATAATTTTAAAAAATCCCCAGAAAATATTAGCACTTTGCCTTCTTGGGTTCTTATTAAGGTATAGCTCATTGTCTAATTTAGAAGTGTGGCCTGACCTAGGCAATGTGGCTGTAGTTTCATATTTTCTCCAGTTCTATATTTTCAGTTCTTTTAAGACGCCCCTCTCTCCTTCTCCAGATGTGCTTTCCCATGATTAGATTCTTGATTAGTTTTTAATGCCCCCCTAACTTAATTTTGTTCTGTCAACAGTGACGACCATACACAGACCTCACAAAGAAATGAGTGTCCACATAGTTTTGGTCATATCGTGTTTAAATATGATTCCTTTAAACAAATTATATTAGCACTCTGCCTTCTCGGCTTCTTATTGACTTATAGCTCATTGTCTTATTTAGATAGGTGGCCTGACCTATGCCGAGTGGCTGTAGTTTCATATTTTCTCCACTTCTATATAACCCAACTAACCCTTTCAGTTCTTTTAAGACGCCCTTCTCTCCTTCTCCAGATCAGTGCTTTTCTATGATTAGATTCTTGATTAGTTTTTAATGCCCCCTTGACTTAATTTTGTTCTGTCAACAGTGACGACCATACTAATAGACCTCACAAAGAAATGAGCTTTTTAGCCTTGCAAAGTAATTAACAACAGCACAATGACAAGTGATACACAGATTCAACGGCATCTTTATATTTAAAAAAATCGAATTATAGCAGAGTGAGCATGAAGACGAGATGTCTTTGAGAAGTTCAGTTAAAGGTCATTAGCGCATTAGTTTTGTACCAGACGCTTATTACGGCATCACTGTGGGCATCGTGCCACGGGACACCTGGCTGGAATTATGCTCTGTTGTGCCAGCCATTCGGATGTGAAGCTCTGGCCCCGATGTGCCCTCAGGAACCGCGCTGACATGCCGGGTGGATTTTCGGATCCTCTGCTCTGCACTCAGATGCTCTTTAATCCGTCCGGTCTGTTTTCACACACTACTGCTCCATCCATCTCCAGCTCGCTCGCTACCTCAGGCTTGAACTCTCACAGGAAGAAGGGCCCGCCTTGGCTAGCATCAGCGATTGAGCAATTGTGCAGTCCAATCGGATTGAGCTATCATCAGGGTCCCCAGAGGCCAAACTTACCCGCCCCCACCCCCCGCCCATTTGCCACTTTTACCCTTCTCAGGTTGGATTAAACTTTCCCACATGGCCCCTTCTTCCCTTCTTGTTCCTCTGGGAGGTAACAAACAGCTTACAGATAACAAGGAGGAGGAAAGGACCTCTGAGGTCTCTGCTGCCTGAGTGATATCACATTTTTATATTTCCAAGCTGTTTGTTCCTATTGTCTGCATTATTATTGATTTATTACTATGATACTAATAGTAATAATAATTAAAGTATTTATAATAATATGATGATAATATTATCATTAATAATAATAATATTAGTAATACCAATAATTAATAATAATAGTTAATAATAATTAATAATAATTACTCCAATAATAGTAATTATACAGTAGTATTATAATTCTTGAAAACAATAACATTATTAATAATTATTATTATCATTAATAATAATATTAATATAAGTAATATGTACAATAATAATAGTAATATTATTAATAGTAATGATAATGAAAATAATTATAAAAATAATTATAATGTTATTAAAATAATAATAATACAAGTATAATTAATATAATTAATTAATAATAATAATGAGTAATATTAATAATAATTGTAGTACTAATATACTACAAAAATAATAATAATAATATTAATAATAACAACAATAATAATAATAGCAATAATAATAATAGAACAATTAATAATAATAGTGATAATAATAATAGTAATAATAACAGTATTATAATTATTAAAATAGTAATATTAACAATAATTATTATTATAAATAATAGTAATAATATTAATAATAGTAATATGTATGACTATAATAGTAATATTAATAATAATAATGAAAACATGATAATAATTATAAAAAATAATAATAAAATAATAATAATAATTATTGGTAGTAGTATTATTAAAAAACAATTCTCAGATGCAAAGCAGCTTTGCAATACTAAGACATGGACTAAAACATAAACCATATGGAGACAGAACAGTTGTGGTACAGATGTACAGGAAAGAAAAAAGCAAAGAAAAAAAGACATTAGACCTAATATGGTTAGACAAACATGGTGATTATAGAACGGAAAAACACTGTGTGAAGAATCTTAGGGCAACAACACCGAATTATCTGCTGTCCACAAAGTAAATAAACCGAGTTAGAAACATAAACTGACAGTAAACCAGAGCTGGAGGATCTGATTGTACAGTGATGAGGTGTAGTGATGTAATCATTCAGTTAGCTAGTGTGGTACTAGATCATGACAAGCTTTGTAGAAAAAGAGGAACATTTTGTATTTTAATGAGTTGCTTTTATCTACAAATGATCTTTTCTCCTTTTAAACCATTTTTGTTTACTGTTTTAGGTTTTGGTTTTAAAGCTTCTGTGATGGGTCACTAGATTGAGATGTTAATGTGACATTTCTTCCTATGACTTCCAAAATTTTTGCTTTTTTGATTATTTCAGGCTGTTTAGGTTCAGAAACACAGAAGCAGCTCTAATCCATGATACTCCCTACACTGTACTTTACAGCTGGTTCGGGTTGGGTGTGTTTTTATTCCCAAATATGTTTTTTATGTGAAACATCTAGGAGGGCTATTGTTTGTGAATGTGTGGCAATAAACATCTGATTCTTTCCATGAAGATAATATTTGTTTAGGGTTCTCTTAAGGATGGACACACAAGACTTATAGGTCTGTTGCTGGTGGTCTTGGGTACATTTTTTTTTTACCTCTCATGTTGTACTCATGGTGTGATCTTAACAAGACAGTTAATTGTTTGAGAAGTTCAAAACATTAAGATCTTTAGACATTAGTTTGTACCTATTTTCTAGCTTTATGCCTTGATTAATTGATTAATTGATTAGTTGATTAGTTGATTAGTTGATTAGTTGATTAATTGATTAATTGATTAATTGATTAATTGATTCTGTGATTCATTGATTCATTGTCTGTTTTACCAAGGCTTTATCCTGGTCAATGTTGTGGGTCTGATTCATTGGGAAAAAGGCAGAAAACAGACCAGACAGGTTGCCAGTTCATCACAAGGCACACCCTTATGACTATTTTTAGTAGGAAACCCATATGGACATATGTAAACTCCAAAGACTCTGAACACCCTGACCTTAGCCACACCTGAACAGCTTTGGAATGAACTGACACACAAAAAGCGGCTTTCTTGACCAAAATCAGCGCCTAGTAAAACTATTACTTTTTTGATAAAATGGGCACAAAGTCCCAGAGACAAAGTACTTTTTAAGAATCTTTCTTTTACTCACTCACTCACTTTCTTAACCGCTTATCCAATCGGGGGGGCAATCGGTCCATCGCAGGGCAGACACACATATACACACACACATACACACACCCATTCACCTATATTCACACAATTCAGTGTCTCCAATTAACCTGACTGCATGTCTTTGGATTGTGGGAGGAAACCGGACCTCCCGGAGGAAACCCACGCAGACACAGGGAGAACATGCAAACTCCGCACAGGAAGGACCCGGGCCGCCCCACCGGGGGATCGAACCCAGGACCTTCTTGCTTTGAGGTGACAGTGCTACCCATTGAGTCACCGTGATCTTTCTTTTAGTTTTTCTTAGAATATACCCAATATATGGCACGTTTGACCCATAAATAAGTACCTGAGACATTGGGTTCAGTACTTTAGCTAAGTGGAAACCCAAATTGTTAACCTACTTTAGAGAACGTTTGAAAAGACTGTTCACTGTCAAGCAAGCATCACATGACCACAGACTTGCTTATCTCTTACAAAAGTATGTAAAGTTTGTACTTCAACCAGAAAACTTCATATACACACGTTGTAACACCCACACCATTCTTCTCTTTAATAATGCTTATGGCCATGAGTTCTTCTTTCCCCTCAGATGGATGAGCGCCGCCCGGGAAGTGTATCTTTAGCGTCTGCTAATTTCCATCGATTGCCTCCAGACAGGCTTAGCTGAAGAGCCTCCTTTCCCACACAAAGCTTTCATTTTAACTCTACCCGTCTGCAATATATTGCTTTTCCCCCCTCTTTCATTCATGCTCTCAATCTCTCTTTTGATTTCCCTTTTACAATGCAGAGCCGGAGCTTCCGCACTTTTGCTTTTTATCAAATGTATATGCGCGACGCAGAGCGAGATACCCATTGACAGGCCTCTGCATAATGACTGCTGTGCGAGATGGATTAATACAAAATGGTTGAGCGGGGCTGCAAACAACATTCCAGCCTTGCTAGCTTGCTAGAACACTTCAGCTTGCAATACCCACAACACTTGAGAGGAACGTTCAGGGTTTGTATAATGGGTCGCTTCATGGAAGGTAAAGCTGTAATGCTGCAGGAGAGAGTTCTATAAATTAGAGCGATGCTTTTTAAGAGTCGTTCACAGGAATTTAAAAACAATCCAATCACACGTTGCAACCTATGCATAATACATGAAGGCATCTATAAGAAACATCACCTAGATTGCAGCTAAATTACTCCTCTGTGTGATTAAATAACTGTTATGTTGTAGTTACTTTTCAAAATATTTTATTTCCACTTTTTCTCCTGTTTTCTCCTAATTTAGGAGCCCTAATTGCATCCAAGAAGGTATATTTGCCTGAGACATGCCTCCTCTGTCATGTGCGCAATCCATCGTCCCCCTCTTATTTGCCTATACCTTACTGTTTTCGCACATGAGGCCAGTCTCGCATATGGAGAGTCACACACTGATTTCCGTGTTCCTCCACCTTTGTATAGACACCTCACGCCACTGTCCAGGGTCCTTACCCAGTGTCAAAGACCCCACCTCCTTTCCCACCCAGCAGACTAGTGGCCATTTGTGCCTGCTAGGGGGCACCCAACTGACCAGTAGCAGGGCTGAGATTCGAACTTCACTGTGCATGTAGGAACGAAGATGACTGGGTTGCAGTCCACTGTGTTACTGTTGTTCCTGCTGCTTTTGAAACCAAATTCATCAAGCTTTTAAGTAACAGCTCGTGTGCTGATGTTACTTCCAGAGGAGGTTTGGAACTCGAATAATACTGACAGTCAAAAAATTTATTGTTGGAACGGTAGCATCCTAAAAATTGATTGATTGTTACTCAAAAAATGGATAGAGTGAAGGTTTGTAGCCACAACTCTGTATTAATGGCCATGATTTAAAAAAATTTTTTAATTAAAAAGCTTATAATCAGACGTCCATGTACTATTGGCCATAGTGTTTCCATTATGCTGGTCAGTTCCCATTGAACTGTGTATAAAACCAATGCTCAGTGGACATGTTTTGTCTCTTCTTTTTTATTTGCTTCAGTCTGCGGAACTTTAAATGAAGCAAGACATTTTTCCTGACTTGATGTGGGCAGAACTACCCAACATAAAACCTGAGGGTGGAGGACAATTGTAATTGTTGCCAGACAGTTGAAAAGACAAGTCCAGTCCATACACCCATGTATGGTGCATACTTTGTTGAGCTCCAATCTGTTCTCTCTGTTTAATGTTTATAGTCTCTTTCAACCACAACAACTGAAAGCCATAGAAATTTATAGTCTGCAGAACTCCATTTGGAAGCCCTATTTATTTTTGGCAGTAATAGCTCTGCACTGATCATTATAGTTATCAGTCATTGTCTACCTCCCGCCTGGAGCGTATGATCCCTCCGATCCCTGGTGCTTTTACGACAGCTCCTGACTTGACACTTAGGTAAGGAACAGTCAGATTTAACCAGGATTATCAAGATTTTCAGGGGTTACCCTGGTTTGGAGTGGGATTAAGTATGATTGCTAGATTGCCTCGGTAGACGGGCGTGTGGTCAGAAGATTGTATTTGGGTGTGGATTCTCTGTCTGAGTGGGTGGGATGCCAAGCGTGTATGCGTGGGAGGGTTCGGAAAGGCTGGCCAGTCGGTGACTCAGACAAGACCCACGAGCTGTCTGGGTCAAACATGGAGCCACAGACTTGACTATTTGCAGAACCTCACCACAAGCCACAATGTGGTTGTGCAAGTGAGACTTAACTAGGGGATCTTTGCTTTTAAGAGCAGAGCCACAGAATTAAAACCACTATCTTGCAAACAAGTATTCATTCCCCAAGCCTTGCTATTAGTTTGACTGGGAACAGACACTTTAAAATAGTATCTGCTATATTAAACAACATTTAACAACTGAGGAGGACGGCACGGCGTCTCAAGGGTAGCACTGTCGCCTCACAGCCAGAAGGTCCTGGGTTTAATTCGCAGTTGGAACGAACCGGGTCCTTTCTGTGTGAAGTTTGCATGTTCTACCCATGTCTGCATGGGTTTTCTCCGGGAGCTCCGGTTTCCTCCCACAGTCCAAAGACGTGCAAGTGAGATGAACTGGAGATACAAAATTGTCCTTGACTGTGTTTGACGTTAAAATGTGAACTGATCACTTCAATAATTTTGAAGTGGTCTCTTATTTTTTTCCAGAGCTGTATATAGGTTAGCCAGGCCCTTCTATTGTTACAAAATGGCAAATCAGCTACCACAGATGCTACCGATAACTGGGAAAATATTCTCTTACTTGACGTTCCCTTAAAAATGGGCATTTCATGATGTCCTCTTTTTATGTCCTCTTTTGCCTTCTTTGCAATTCAAACCATGTTTTATTAAGTCATAAAACTACCAGCATTATACAGAAAACTAGTTTATGTTTTTATGATTCATGATGTGAAATGACAGTATACACTATGTGTCCAAAAGTATATGGACGCCCATATGACCATGATCTTGTTGGACATCCTATTTCAAAAACAAATGGTATTAAAATAGACTGACCTTTATGTGATCTTTTCAGCCATAACAACAGCCTCTCTTTTGAGAAGTCTTCTTACAAGACTTTGAAGTATGTCTGAGGGTCAAATGGGCACTGATGTTGGTCAAAAAGATCAGCCAAGCCACAGTCCGTCATGTTCCAAGTCCAATCCCGAACTGTTCAGTGGGGTTGAGGTCAGGGCTCTGTGAAGTCACTGGAGTTTCTTTAAACTGAGCTTCTCTTCATGTCTTTATAGAGCTTGGTTTGTGTACAGGGGCACAGTAATGTTGGCAATTGGGCCGAAACACATGAATTTAGTAATTAACATGGGTGCCCATATAGTGTCTTAACTGGTCTGTTAAATATAATAAAGTTTTTTGTATAATTTGTCTCTAAGAACACGTTATCACAGATTTGTAAATAATTCTCTATAGCATGATGAGTAATGATCTTATAAAAGCACTGAAAAGGCTTTTAGTTTTTGGATTATTTGACCTAGACCATGTTACCATAGTTTGATATTTTTTCCACGTCCTAATAATAATAATGGATTTATTCTAGATCCTTGGTTTGGTGTATATGGGATCATTTGGCTCCTACAGATCTTCAGATCTGAATAAATCTTCTATATATTGACTATTGGCAAATTGTGTAAGTTGGCAAGTTAATGTGTTGCAAGAGGTGAAAAATAAAAAGATGGATGAAGAACAGAGCACAAAATCAGACTTTGTACGATCTAGGCGTGTGCTTCTGGCTTGTCATGTACAGGATGAATCCTGAATCACCTGAGGAACATGACAAGTCGAGGTTTTCGAACAAGAAGCTCATTTGTTCATTTGTCATTCAGTGTTCAGTGGTGCACAATGGTTGACTCCGGCTGGCTGAGGATAGTCACAGAGCGTACAGCCTATACTTGACTTGCTAATCACCAGTCCTCTGAGACAGCTCCTGCAGCAGCGTGACTGCTGATGATTGAAGCTCCCAAGTGAATTGATGAGTTTCCTGACAGCAGAACAAGAAACCTGGAGCATCAAACAGCACTCGGTCTCTTCCACCCATAATCCACGTCTTTAATTCTTATTTTCTCTCCCCACCTGCTTTAATTCCTGCTTTTTCCCCCTAGCATTTAACGCAGTCGCCATGGTTACACTCTGCGACAAACGGCATTCGTAGCGTCGCTGTGAGAGCGCGGGCTCTCGGATCACCTGACGTGGGGCAATTTTTTTTGTCTCCGTCACTCCGTTTGCCTTTGATTAAGTCAGCCCTCTGCCTGCTGCGGCTCCACAACATTGGGCTATTACACCAGCATGTGGGCTCGTGTCATTTGGCTGAGCTGCTGGTTGAGAATAGGAGCCGCTCGGAGGGGGGACCGAGAATATAAATACACCTCGCTTATCCAATTTCTTCCCACTTTGAAAGGGAGAACACTCAAAGTGGCACTTTTTTTTGGCCTGTCGGCATGGGCTGGAGAATCAGCCCTTTGGAAAGCTAAGGAGAGTAAGGCAGGGGGTTTGGCTAAAGAGCACCTTCGGCTTTTCCAGCATGGAGCTTATCTTCAGCTGAGCTCTCTTATCTTGCTGAGATAATTGGCTCATCTGGGCTGTAAGATCAGTGTTCACGATTCCACAATTTGAAAAAGATTAAGAAAAAATAGGATTTGTGGGAGAGCAGGAAAGAGGAAACCACTGCTAACAAGCTAGTGACACCTCTCTTGTGGAATCTTTGCCTGTTCTTCTCATGCAAAAGCTTCCAGCTCATTAAGTCTTGATGATATTTGAATGCTGCAACTGTTTTCTTTCAATTCCACCATGGATTTTTTTTTATGAGATTTTAATCTGGAGTCCTGGATTTTGCAGAATTGATTCTTTAATCAAGATTTGGTTGACTTGGAAGTTGCTTGGGATCAGTGTCTTGCTGGACAGTTCACTTTCACCTCAGAAAGCAAAACATTCCTCCATATCATCACTGACCCACCTCTATGTTTGATCATTGGGATAATATCCTTCTGGTCATAAGCCTCGCCTTTCTAGAGCCAGACAGATCACTGTTGTGCTGGTATGAGTGGATAAGACACAGCAGCACTGCTGGAGTTTTGAAACACCTCACTGTCCCTGCTGGACTGAGAAAAGTCCACCAACCAAAAATATCCAGACAACAGCGCTCAATGGGCAGCTTCCTGTGACCACTGATGAAGGTCTAGAAGATGACCAACTCAAACAGCAGCAATAGATGTGCGATCGTCTCTGACTTTACATCTACAAGGTGGACCAACTAGGTAGGAGTGTCTAATAGAGTGGACAGTGAGTGGACATTGTATTTAAATACTCCAGCAGCGCTGCTGTGTCTGATCCACTCACACCAGCACAACACACACTAACACACCACCACCATGTCAGTGTCACTGCAGTGCTGAGAATGATCCACCACCTAAAAAATGTCTGCTCTGTGTTGGTCCTGTAGGGGTCCTGACCATTGAAGAACAGGGTAAAAGCTACAGTCAGTAATTGTAGAACTACAAAGTGTTTCTATATGGTAAGTGGAGCTTATAAAATTGACAGTAAGTGTAGAAGCCAGGAGGTGGTTTTAATATTATGGCTGATCAGTTTTACTTTTTGCTGTCTGAAAAAGCCAAACGTTATTCAATTATCAAAAAAAAAATCCCAATTGTTTTCTTGCAAGAAACAAACCCATGTTTACTTCATCTGTTCCTCTGATCTAAATATGGTTTATCTTGGCATGGACTCCAGCCCCCTCCTTTCTTTTTCTGTTTTCTTTGTTCTGGTGTTCATCCAGCACAGTAAGTGTGCCAGAATCGCGCCTCTCTCCCACTCGCCTCCCTCGCTGGCTTTCCCTCGTAGACGTAGACCTGCAATCGATAGGAGCGTCTGCGATCGTGTTGCCACGTGTGATTCATTTGGGTAACCTTGGCGACGGTTTGATGTGGTTGCCGTGGTGAGCGCGTGTGTGTACGTGCTTATGACTCGACTGTCAGCGGGGTGAGTCAGGGAACGCGTACGGCGCGGTGAAGCAGGGATGCCTGATCCGTAATGATCTGCCGCTCAAATTCTGATTGAACTTACTAGAACGGGAGCTTACTCTGAAATTGTGAGCTGCTGATGAATTATTTTTGCATATTTGATCTCCTATAAGGTCTTGAATTATATTCCTGTATTAAGAGTGTGTGAGGTATTATTGTTAATTGCTTAGATGTTTCATACAGTGATCTGCTCTCTAATTCTTTAGCCAAATAACTGTGGGATTTGTATTTATTTTACTAGAACCTTTAGGACACTGCACTGTCAAGATCAGCCTAATTTATCACCCCTTTATCATGTGTTAAGCTATCAGGCTCTTCCTTTTACCAGCCAGCAGCAGATTCCTACATAGACCCATAATACACACGAAGAACACTCTACACTCAAGTATTCACTCACCACTTCTGCCAGTGCCTTAACCAGACACTGGAATTACTGTTGCATTGGAAACAAAGTCTTGCTTGTTGGGGTTCAGATCAGGACACTGACTTAAAAAAGATTAAAAAAGATCATACCATTCTACTGTTTACTTTGGGTCAATGATCTTCCAATTAGAACTTTCAGGTAAAGAGAAGTGAGTTTTCACTCTAGATGTTCTGTGTAGGCTGCACAGTTAATTTTACAATGGATCCTGACCAGACTGCTAGTACCTGCTCATAAAAGACATGCCCAAAATATGGTGCTACCACCACCGTATCTTAAAGTGCATGTGCCTATTCCCAGTAATTCACGCCCTACATTTTGAAACCTCAGTCAAACAATTTTGCTTTGCTTCCACTTCATTGGGTCTTTATTTAACTATATTGAGTCTTTGAAATTACTTTTAACAATGTATTTTGTAAGGGCGCTGATCACTCTCAAATGTGTAGAAAAATTAATTAGTAAATTATCCAAAAATCCCAGTTGTTCTCTAGTAAGAAAGAAACCCCATGGTTCTCTGATATAAATATGTTTTTTTTCTTGGCATCAAACTGTGCAACCGCTCCCGTGTTGCTTTGGGTTACTTTCTTCCCAATTTAAGCTTCTGGCAGACTGGAGTGGGTTTTTATTCCAAGATCTCTGTGTACTGTATATCGTTCATCAAGTCCAAAATTCCACTTTAGTCTCATCTGAGTGCACTTTATTCCACTTCATTAAGACTTTATTTCACTTCATTGAGACTTTATTCTACTTCATTAAGTTTTCCGAATAACAATTTACAAATTCTTTTTGTTCTCTTTATAGAGCTTCGTATTTGCGTTATTACTTAAATGTTCTTGGATATGGTTGATCCATGAACACTGGCTTCAGTCTGTTTGGGGATTCTTCAGTGTTTAAAGATGTTCACATGCAAGCTTCTCTTTGATTAGATTTGATTAGCTTTTTTATTGCTTGTTTGACTAAATTCTGATTTAATTGTAGACAATACTAATAGACTTCACAAAGAGACTGGTGTCCATTGTTGTATTAAAACCAACTTATTAAAAAAAAATTTCGTACACAGGTGCTGACTGTCAGTGAACTGCTATATATACACTGATCAGCCATAACATTAAAACCACCTTCTGGTTTCTACACTCACTGTCCATTTTATTAGCTCCACTTACCATATAGGAGCACTTTGTAGTTCTACAATTACTGACTGTAGTCCATCTGTTTCTCTGCATGCTTTGTTAGCCCGCTTTCATGCTGTTCTTCAATGGTCAGGACTCTCCCAGGACCACCACAGAGTAGGTAATATTTAGATGGTGGATCATTCTCAGCACTGCAGTGACACTGACATGGTGGTGGCTGGATATATTTTTGGTTGGTGGACTATTCTTGGTCCAGCAGTGACAGTGAGGTGTTTAAAAACTCTCTCAGTGCTGTGTCTGATCCACTCATACCAGCACAACACACACTAACACACCACCACCATGTCAGTGTCACTGCAGTGCTGAGAATGATCCACCACCCAAATAATACCTGCTCTGTGGTGGTCCTGTGGGGGTCCTGATCATTGAAGAACATAATAAAAGGAGGGTAAAAAGGTATGTAGAGAAACAGATGGACTACAGTCAGTAATTGTAGAACTACAAAGTGCTTCTATATGCTAAGTGGAGCTGATAAAATGGACAGTGAGTGTAGAAACAAGGAGGTAGTTTTAATGTTATGGCTGATCGGTGTACATATATATGGCCAAAAGTATATACACACCTGACTCTGACCTGGTTTTACAACCTATTTGTATTTATTCCATGTATTTACAGACCCTGAACAGGAGCACAGGAGGGTGTCAACATACTTTTGACCATGTACTTTACTTCATAAGTTGATTTTTTAGGGTGGTGTATGAAAAGATCAATGATCAAATTCCTTTCTTTACCTGGAAGAAGATTTTTATTGTATAATTATTACTAATTGTGTCTTAATTTTAGTCTCTAATGCAGTTGGTCTCAAGAACAACTTTGCAATAAATATACTTAGAAACATTTAACAATTTTTTTTTGTCTCTCTCCCGTCCCCCTACCCTTGTTCGTCTCTGCAGAACTCTATTCGTCACAACCTGTCTCTGCACACCCGGTTCATTCGTGTGCAGAATGAAGGAACAGGCAAGAGTTCATGGTGGATGCTGAATCCAGAAGGTGGAAAAATGGGCAAGGGCCCTCGGCGACGGGCTGCCACCATGGACAATGGCACCAAGTACCTAAAGACCCGGGGACGGATCAGCCGCAAAAATGCCACTGGAGTGGGCAGAGGACTTGGGGCTGGGCCTGGAATGCAAGGATCCCCAGAGCATGGCAGCCCAGCAGGAAAGTGTGGCATGGGGGTCGGGAGTGACGAGTTTGATGCCTGGGCAGACTTGCACTCTAGAACTAGTTCGTCAGCATCGACACTGAGTGGTTGCCTGTCGCCGATCATTGCTGAAGCAGAGCCAGACGAACCAGAAGAAGGAGGCTTGTCCTGTTCTGCTTCCCCTCGGCTCTACCCAAGCCCTACCAGTACCAGATCACCTGCGCTCGGCACTGGTGGACACTGTCCTTCAGTAGAGCTCCCTCAACTGGCTGACCTTACAGGAGCCATTAGTTTGGAAGAGGACTTCTCTCAGCCATCGCAACTGAAATGCAACGGATACCCTTATGGCCTGGAACCCAAAGGGGAGACGTCTTACTATGGTCAGCCTTCCATAGGCATGCTGAGACATCATGCGGCTATGCAGACCATCCAGGAAAACAAGCCAACCAACTTCCAGCGCCCCCTTAGGGCTTACTCTGAGAACAATGCTCTGGAGAGCCTATTAACTGGTGTGCCACAGTACTGTGGGAAGGACGTCGTGGGGCAAGGAGCAGTGTCCCACACACTCATGTCACAATCTAATAGTTCTCTGCACCCACATGGCCACGATCAGAGGCGCAGTCACAATCACAGCCAGAATTCCAATCCCAATCAAAACCTTCATAACGACCATGGATCAAACCATGAGCAAAACTCAAGTCTGCACCACAATCAAAATCCCAACAAGCACCACCCAGGGCTTGACTACAGCCATGGTACTAAACACCATCCTGCTCATGACTACCAACCTCATGAGCACAACCACAAGCTTAATTCCAGCTCCAATCCGAACCATATGCACAGCCATATGCAGCATAGCAACTCCAGACAGCCGGCTCTATCACCAAGGGTCAACAATGACATGCTACAACCCTACAACCACAAATCCTCCAATCTGTTCAGCTCTCGTGCCCACCTTCCCTCTACCTCCCTACCCCCTAACCCCGCAAGCATCATGGACGTGCCCCAGGACCCCTCCTTCCTGGCCTCAGCGCCCCAACCCCGCCATCAACCTTACCCAGGTGCTCAGCATCAGGGTCTGACAGAACCCTGGCATGCATACTACCACCGTCATCAAGCCCAGAATGCTAATTATCATGGCAGTCACCAACCCGGCTATCTTCAGCCCACTGACAACCGACTACACCAGTCAGACTTGGAGCTTCATCAGAGCAGCTTGGACTGCGACGTGGAGTCCGTTCTTCTTAACGATTACATGGACTCTTCCGAGGGAATGGACTACAACTATGACGGATCCCTTTCCCAAGGGGTTGGCATGGGGATCGGCTTAGGAATGGGGATGGGGATGTTTGCGTGTCCTACTCAGTCACACAACAGTCAGAGTTGGGTCCCTGGGTAAATTTGACGTTGACGAGATGTACGGACACTAAATGGAACATTTTACCCACAGAGCCTTGTGAGGGGGTCTAATCAGGTTGAAACTGATTTGACTGTGATTTCCTTTCGCTCAGAGCCAAACGGGAGAAGTTGTTGTAAGGACATACAGTTGGTGGTGTTGATGCAATCATTTTGAACGTAAAGTTCTTCATAAATGTACTCCCTTTTACCTCTAACCCTTTGCTGTGGATCAGTATAATGCCAGTCCTTTTGACTCAGTGCTGTCCTCTGTCTGTCCTTTTGTTCTCTCTTTAATATCCATCACCTTCATTTTCCTCTGGTTAAAAGCTCTCAAGCACTTTACATCCATCACCCAATTCATTCAAATGCAGTAATGGCCATCCCGTAACCGGGAACATATTGTTTGCCGGGCTGGGTTTTATCCAGATGACTCTGTTGTCTTTTAAGAACAAAAAAAATAAATGTGTTGGTGTTTATTTTAACTTACGTATAGGGCAGGGGATAAATATCTGTTTTGTCAGGCAGTATCGTGTTCATGTTGGTCAGAGGAGTGTGTATCGGTGTGAGTGTGTTGCAGTCTAGGGTCGCTTTTGTTTTTAATCATTGTGCAGTCATTCCCACGCAGGTCCGCCGGACGTCCCTTTATTATACGCTAGGACAGTCATCCATCAGCTCCGCTCTATTGATATTCAGAATATCCTGTTTAATCTCCAAAGTAATGCACCGGCTATGCATCACTACGGCAAATCAAACGTGGCACTCAGAGTGTCTTTTTTTTTTAGACAAACTAGCTTAATGTGTTTTGGCTGAAGTGATGATTGAAGTCACTCGACAGCAAATAGCGGAGAAAAGGAGGGAGGGAAAGAGGGTGAGAGAGGTTGGCATAGACAGAGAGAGAAAGCACAAATGCAAATAATCCCACTGTGCCCCTTTCTCCCCATTACACGGATTTATGTAGCTTTCCCTGTAATGAGATTAGAAATGATCCGAGGCTACCACACTTCCTGAGCGAGGCTCTTTCCCGTGCACCTCTGGCCGACTGCACCGTGCCAGCCTCCTGTGAACTGAAGTGCTCCAAGCGCCGACTCAACTCTCCCATCCCGGCTGCATTAGCATATTGCATTATCATTAGACTATGCAGTGTTACTTTAGATAATCAATGCTGATTTATCAGTCTTGAAGCCTCATTAGCCTTCATTAACTGTGCACTATCAATCCTAATTTAATACAGCACTGGAATCTGTGGAATATAGCGTTGATGACATACTGTTGCATCAGCTTAATAAAGTAATTGCTTATAGTGTGATGATAGCGTTGTCCAAAAAACAAAACCATAAATCCAGATCAAGTCAGAACAGCGTCGAAGATCAGCGATATTACACTGTCTTTAAAATTTACACTAGTGAACTGCATGATAATCGGCCCAATCAAAAATATGAAAATGTGGCTTTCACAGTTACTCCTATCACATCCTTTCTATTAAGTACACTCAGGAGAGATGAAGATAAGTAAGTGCTAACGAAGAGAGATGATTTGTGCTTATTTTTTAATTTTCACTACATTAATGGGTATAGTTGAAGTCAAACATTATCATACATGTGTTATATTTGTTAACCTGGTGGCACGTTGGCTCAGTGGATAGCACTGTCGCCTCACAGCAAGAAGGTCCTGGGTTCGATCCCCAGGCGGGGCGGTCCGGGTCCTGTCTGTGTGGAGTTTGCATGTTTTCCCCGTGTCTATGTGGGTTTCCTCCAGGAGCTCCGGTTTCCTCCCACAGTCCAAAAACATGCAGTTAAGTTAATTGGAGATACTGAATTGCCCTTTAGGTGAATGTGTGTGTGTGTGTCTGCCCCGCGATGGACTGGCGCCCCGTCCAGGGTGTTACTGTGTGCCTTGCGCCCATTGAAAAGCTGGGATAGGCTCCACCCCCCCATCCCCGCAGATATCTGTGGAATTTTATGGCCTTTCTAGTGTACAGGCTGTAAGAGCTGAACAGTGATGTCTGGGCTAGCTATGTATAAATGCCCATGGTTTTGTTGGATGTCCTACATGCTCATGGTCGGGTGTCCCCATACAGTGTTCTAACTAAGACCCAGTTAGTTGTTCCACTAAGTGAATTTTTACATCCAGTTTAATAGTCAAAGTTCCAATCAAAGTTTTTAGGTAAGAATTAATTAGTTTAAGAAGATCTTCTAATCATTACCTAACAACAAGTGCATAACAAATGCATAAATCAGACTACAATGGTGTACATGTACCTTACATGTGTATTTAACCTTTTGACTTCAACTGTACGCCGGTTTTACCCGGGACATAATGGTGCCATATGAGAGTACCTGTATTTCTGTCAGACATTTCATCTCCGAGTAACGGATGACCATTCTCATCTGTTCCTTCTGTCTTTAATAATCACATCACTTCAATACTACAAAGTATTGGGACTCCCCTTCTAATTTTTGAATTCACATCATGTGTATTAGCCAGCTATTGCTTCTTTACAACAGCCAGTGGTGAATTGTCCTATTGCGCATTATGGCATATGAAAATCCCTCTATGCACTATGTAAATCACGCCTTGACCCAAAAGTAGGTGTCACTGCAGACATTCCCTCCCTTAGATATGACTAATTGTGTCTGTTTTCCTTCATAGGACCAAATATCTGAGAGTAACCTAAGCAGGGTTGTATTTTACTCGATGATTTACTTTGCTCCTAATGTGCATAAAGTTTGCTTAAATTTGATTAGCTTTGTCACTCCGCTGATTCCTCCGACTTCCATTTAAAAATTACCGTTTTCTCACAGCCTGATGTGTCATTGTGGACATTAATGCAAGGTAAATAACTTACTGGTTTAGGCAAAAGTTTACAGGTATTTGATCCAGAAATCCAGAAAATCCAAAGCATTTAGAAACTTTTTTGTAGCCGTAGATTAGCGAAGGCTAAATAGAGAAAAAGTGAGAGAGAGGTAAAATAAGGAACGAGCCGAGGAGATTGATCGATAGGCTGACAGACAGAGAGACAGATTGCAGAATGAATGAGTTGGAACGGCGAGGAAGAGGTTGCCAGTGAGGAAAAAAACGAGATACAGAGCGAGAGACTTTTCATCAGACTAGCTTCCCTCAGCAGAGCTTTTTGAATCAGGCCAAATGTCAAGTGGCTCTCTGCAGCTTTTCTTGTACACACTCCGATCAGATAGGCAGCCTTCCACATCTCTCTCTCTCGTGCTATTTCTCTTTTATGTTTTGTAACTGATTTTCCATCCAAATGTTTTATAAATGTTAATTTAATTTCTAAAAAAACGTTTGGCAAAGCAAAGCTTGTGGAACATCATGACAATAATGAAGTAAAATAGGAAAGCTCAAGATATTACACAATATGCACGGCTACTGTTGAGAAAAGCTGCCTTACGCTACTGTTCACAGTCATCCCAAGACGTCTGGATGG